>NC_060141.1:241651796-241962317 GCF_021461385.2 Schistocerca piceifrons | reverse complement strand
TCCCCTCTCTTTGTACATCTCCTCCTCTCCTTCTCTCTGTCCATCTCTTCTTGCCCTACTATCTGTGTCCGTCTCCCCCTACCATGTTCACCTGCTCCTCTTCTCTATGTCCATCGCCTTCTCTTCCCATTCTCTGTCCATCTCCTCCCCCTATCTCACACTACCTCCACCTCCCCTTCTCCTCCTTCCCCTCCTCCTGTTTGCGTCCATGTCCTCCTTCCCCCTTCCTGTGTCCATCTCCTCCTCTCTTATCTCTATGTCCTCCTCCCTTTCTGTCTCTTCATCTCCTCCTAACCCACCCTTCTCTGTTCATCACCCCACCCCAATACGAGGATGGTGGTATGTCCTTCCAGATAGTAACATGTCTACCAAATTTTGTTGAATCTATCCAAGGATATAGAGGAGCCTTATACCCACGGCTTCAGCCATGTAAGCACATGTTACATATATTTCACATATATTTAATATACTTCACATGTATTTTTATACATATTTCACATGATCTCTAGTGAATTTCGCCCTGCACTTTCGTATTCACGCAACCCATTGTTTACGACGTTTTATTTCCTGAACTATGTGTCATACATTAATATAATTTTGTAAGTACTTTCGGTGGTATATATGAGTACTGTCTACAATATGTGTCACAGAAAGTGTTAGTGGTAAAGGAGTAATAAATTAAAAGTTCATGCCTGATGCGGCCGTGTTACTGCATTCACGCAACCCATTGTTTACGACGTTTTATTTCCTGAACTATGTGTCATACATTAATATAATTTTGTAAGTACTTTCAGTGGTATATATGAGTACTGTCTACAATATGTGTCACAGAAAGTGTTAGTGGTAAAGTAGTAATAAATTAAAAGTTCATGCCTGATGCGGCCGTGTTACTGCCTGAAGAACGAAAATGTGATGAGAGATAAGCGCTCATCGGTGTGCGGATATTTTTGATCAGATAGTGTGTATGTGTAGATATGTATCTACTGGAAGCGTGAATTTTTTTTTTTTTCATGTGAAGGCGACGAACCATCAGGAAGAGTTGCTGTAGAAGTCTGACATAGGCGCCCAGAATGTGACGTAGTGGGCAAGGCGGTTTAGTGGTTGAGAAATTAAAGACGTGTACAGCAGGGCCAGGCCTCAGACCGCCGTCCATGTTTTCTCTACAGCGTCTAAGTGAACGCTGGGCTCTATTGACGACTTAAGACGTGTAGCCAATGGGCCGCTGCAAGACTATGGTAGACCGTATCTACTAATAGCCATCTAAAAGCAACATGTGGCATTCTACGATCACCACAGTAACACGAGTAACTGTTGAGAATTTTACGTGGTAGGACCACGGACACCATTCTCAATTTACGATAGTCACTCTTGAGCCTTGAAACGACATAGTAGAACCGTTTAGCTGAATGGAGCTATCTTTTTCCTCCCATCTAGAATGTGATTCGTGCCACATATCAGTATCAACTGTAATGTATGTTCCAGCCGCAAGGAGTGACTTACTTACATGTTTCATGGATCATTTTGCACGATAGATCATCATGATGTGGAACGAGTCATTTTACATCGAAAATTAACTTGTACATACGGTTATGTTTCGAACATTTCTTAAGTTTTGTATATTTATTTATTTATTCATTTTACAAAAAGAAAAATTATGTACAGATCTACCCACCACTTTTTACACATTACAGTAATTACAGTAAAAGAAATTCTTCTACGGAATAGAAGGTGTCGTCAAGGAGAAATTTTCTCAGTTTGTTATCAAATTTACTTTTCTGTTTGTCAGACATGTTACATCACTGGGAAAATGATCAAAAATTTTTGTTTCAGCATTGTTCACTCATTTTTGTGTTAAAGACAACCTTAATGTGGATTAATGAAAGTCATTTTTCCTTCTGGTATTGTTATTATGTGTCTCATGATCCCTTTTGAACTGTGGTGGATTATTTACAACAAACTTTATGAGGGAACAAAGACGCTGTAAAGCAGTAGTCAGAATGCCCAACTCCTTAAGCAGATGTCAATAAGATGATCGTGGGTGAGCACAGCATACTATTCTTACAGCACGTTTTTGCGCAATGAAGACTTTCTGTCTTGAAGATAAGTTATCCCAGAACAGTATTTCATATGACATTATGGAATGAACATTCGCTGCTAGACGCCGCTAAGGAAAGGAAATTGCACATGCATCGAACTAGTTTGTTGATTCCATTAACAAACATCTGGGAGACGAATGTGGGTAGTGGTTTGTTTGAGTTTCAGTTTTGGGCGTACAAGAAAAAAATATGTCTCAAGATACTAATTTCTTCACAGATGTGACCCATTGAGGATACTGGGTTGTAAGTGATGACTTTCTTTGGACCGTACAAGTTGGGGCCCACATATGGTAGAGAGCTAGGTTGTTGTAATATCTGTTTTCTCTGACTTACAACGACTATCTTCATATGGTAAAGCAATCTGTGCTGTCTGTTAATGAATAATAAATACACGAAAACATGCAGTTGCCTTCACACTACTGTGTTTTCATTTAGTTAATAAATGCTCGCACATATTTTAACTTGCAAATACTTTCCATCTACAACTGTATACATGTTAAACACAGATCTACTGATTAACCTTTTTTAAAATTGAAAGAAAAGGCTATCACAGTTGTAACGAAGTGTAGTTCTTACATAATACAGCTGCAATCATGTAATTTATGTCTAAATCTTTTCTTCTAGATTCCGGGAACGTTTGAAGGCTAACAGATCCAAGGAAGTGAGTTCTCATCATCGTGCTTAAAACGAAAGTTTCAGTTGTATACATCTTTCACTTATTACATTTTTCATTTTTCTGCGCTCATTTACAGAAATTAGAGTACAATACCTTGCATTTAAAGGATTTCAAATTTTCAGTTGATACAATTTCTTTTTAGTAAAATCTTTCCTTGGGCGTTACGAAACAACTGCTCGCCATTCGGTCTCTCAAAGAACTTGTACGTTATAGACATGCACATGGCAATGTTGGAGCCAAAGCAAAGAAAATTGATATGAATGAGTGATTTAATATGATAGTAATTATTGTAAATTACTTACTTTTAATGCAATCGTACTTCTGACCTAAACAATTAATTTTCAGTTTATTATACAACAATTATTTATGGTCGAATTTTCACGTACTATGATGTGACTAAAATCGATGGAATGTCAGCAACCAGTCACAGTTCACTTCGTACTTTTGCAGATCTATATTTCAGCTACAGAATAGCTATCATCAATGCAATCTGTAACTGAAATTTACATCTGCAGTAAGTTACAGATTCAGTTGTGACTGCTGACTTCCTTCTTGTTTTGGATTACATTACAGTGGTGGAGCACAACGGATCTAATGGAATCCATCATGGTGATAATTTGACGATCCTTGTCATTGTAATGTCTTACCTATTATTTCGAATTTCGTCATAATGACTGAAATATTACAGAAGTACTCCTACTGGTTGAGGCATAACAAAAAAATATTTCATTAAATTATGTTTAAACACAAGTCTTTAATGTAAATTAGAGTCCCAGTGGTATAAATCTCCCATATAAATCGTCAGTGAGCTATGAAACACACCACGTGTTGATAACTATTAGGGCACTACTCGATACCCTCAGTTATATTACTAAATCCAGCAGCTTATGCCCCAACCAAAACAGTGTTCCCTCTCTTGGGCAGCAGTTTGTATATACATCCAATACTTCTGCTAGCCGCTACGGGTGGCATCTTAGGGAACGGAAAGGATGCGGAGATCAATGTGCAGTCCTTCTAAGACCTCACTGCTCACAAAATGAACCAAAGCGGCGATCGAGATTAACGTCCTGATGGGAAGATTTCCAACAACAGAGGCCGTTGCTCTCTCTCCACCAGATACTAAATGTTTGGTACAGTCATCGTACTGCATGCTCCTAAGTTGTGCAGAGAGCTGCTGTAAATAACTATTGGCGTAGACCGTAGCTGCGCGCTGAGAAAGCCGGCAGCTTCTGAAACAGAAGCCCAAGCTGCGATGGGAGGGCGGGCACTGCACAACTGCATGCGGTGGTGCTGCGTTACGCAAGTCAGCTGTCTGGGGCAGGCAGAGGTAGCAGGCAGTCAGCAGCAGCTGTTTACTGACTCGATGCACTGCACTTGGCATGCACCGACTGACACTTCTAAGCGAATGCGTTCGCCGTCTCAGTCCGGTTTCTGAAATCAGACGCGCATGCAGTTGGATGTACAGGCGCGGTCACCATCAAAGTCTCGATCTCTGGTTAATTTCACGAATACCTCGTCTGAAAAGGCACGACTGCTTACGCATGGCGACGCTAACGTGTGGCTGTGGACGGTTGTTTCTGTTCAAAACTGGTAGGAAAATAAACTCATTCTGCTTGGTGCCTGTCTGTGTTTGCAAGCAGACTTCTTTTGACTTCGTTCTCGAACGATTCAAGGAGCCTTTAACCACCAGTCATGAGTATTCAGAATGGTTTGATGCGACCCACCACGAGTTCCTTTCTTGTGCCAAAATCGTCACCTCAGAGTAGCTCTTCCGACCTACGTCCTCAATTATTTGTTGGATGTATTCCAATCTCTGTCTTCCTGTACGGTTTAACCCTCTACTGCCCCCTCTAGTTCAAGGGAAGTTATTTCGCGATGTCTTAGCAGATGTCCGCCCATCCTGTCCCTTCTTTTTGTCAGTGCTTTACATATATTCCTGTCCTCTCTGATTGTCCAGAGGACCTCCTCATTCCTTACCGTATCAGTCCAACTAATTTTCAACATTCTTCTGTAGCACCATATCGCAAATGCTTCGATTCTCTTCTTACCGGTTTCGTCACAGTCCATGTTTCACTACAACACAATGCTGTGCTCAGAAATTTCTTCCTCAAACGAAAGCTTGTGGTCGATGGTAGTAGATTTCTCTTGGCCAGGCATGCCCTTTTCGCCAGTGCTATACTGCTTTTTATGTTCACCTTTCTCCATCCGTCACGGGTTATTTTGTTGCCTAGGTAGCACAATTCCTTAACTTATGTACTTCGTGATCACCAATCTTGATATTATGTTTCTTTTTGTTCTCATATCTGCTACTTCTCATTACTTACGTCTTTCTTCGCTTTACTCTCAGTCCATATTCTGTTCTGATGAGACTTCATGGCATTCAGCAGATCGTGTAATTCTTCTTCACTTTCACTGAGGATAGCAATGTCATCAGTGAATCTTACCATTGACATCTTTTCACCTCGAAGTTTAATTCCACTCTTGAACCTTTCTTTTATTTCCGTCACTGCTTCTTCGACATACAGATTGAACGGTAGGGGTGCATAACTACATCCCTGTCTTATTACCTTCTTAATCCAAGCACTTCGTTCTTGATCTTGCACTCTTATTTTTCCGTTTTGTCTCTTGTACGTATTGTATATTACCCGTCTTTCCCTGTAGCTTAATCTTATTTTTCTCAGAATTTCGAACATCTTGCACCATTTTACATTGTCGAACACTTTTACCAGGTCGGCAAATCCTTTGAACGTGTCTTGATTTTCTTCAGTCTCGCTTCCATTACCAGCCGCGACCTCAGAACTGCCTCTCTGGTGTCATTACCTTTCCTACAGCTCAAACTCCAGCATATAACAAGGGTGAAAGAACGGTCCTGCAGAATTACAGATCAGTATCCCTGCAGAGTCTTTGAATATATTCACAGTTCGGGTGTAATAAATTTTTTGTGACAGAGAAGCTTATGCCCACGATTCAGCACAGTTTTAGAAAGCATCGCTCTTGCGAAATTCAGCTTGTCCTTTTTGTCACATGATATACTGCGAACTATAGATCAAGTGCAACAGACAGATTCCGTATTTCTAGAATTCCGGAAAGCTTATAACACGGTGCCTCACTGCAGACTGTTAACGAAAGTACGAGCATATGGAATAGGTTTCAGGTACGTGAGTGGCTCGAAGACTCCTTAAGTAATAGGATACAATACGTTGTCCTCGACGGCGAGTGTTCATAAGAGACAAGCCCATCATCAGCTGTGCTCCAAGGAAGTGTGGTTGGAACCACTGTTCTTCTCTGTGAATATAATGATGTGACGGTCAGGGTGAGTAGCAATGTGTGGTAGTTTGCTGATGATGTGGTGCGCGGGTAGGTGTCGTCGTTGAGTGACTGTAAGAGTATAAAAGATGACTTAGTTTAGATAAAATTTCTGGCTGTTTTGATTAATGGCAACTAGCTCTGCATGAAGAAAAAGTAAGTTAATGAGGAAGAGTAGGAAAAACAATCCAGTAATGTTCGAATACATCAGTAGCGTGCTACTTGGCACAGTCGTCGACCTCGGTTGGCTGGGATAGTTTTAGGAAAGCGTGGTTCATCTGTAAAGGAGAGGGCATATAGGACACTAGTGCGACCCATTGTTCAGTACTTTACAAGTATTTGGAATTTGAACCAGGTCGGATTAAATGCAGGCCTCGAAGCAATTCAGAGGCGGACTGTTAGATTTGTTACCTGTAGGTTCGATCAACTTGCATGTATTACGTCGATGCTTCGGGAATTAAAATGGGAATCCCTGAAGAGAAGGCGACTTTCTTTTCGAGGAACATTATTGTGGAAATTTAGAGAACGTGCATTTGAAGCTGACAGCAGTACGATCCTACTGCCGCTAGCATACATATCGGGCAAGGATCACGAACATAGGATGAGAGAAATTAGGTCTCGTGCAGAGACATGCAGTCTTTATTTTTCCTCAATCTATTTCCAACAGGAACAGGAAGGGGAATAACTACTAATGGGTCAAGGAACCCATTGCCGCGCACTGTACGGTGGCTTGCTATGTGTGTATGTAGAGGTACATGTAGATGCAGACTATTTGGAACAGCAGGTAAAACATAGCAATCAACGTCTCCCCAAGTTGGTAGCCCTACGGGATGAAATGACCAACGATTGGGTTCAGCTGGATACGCAATACCTGAAGATATTTATAGACTCTCTACGTCAGCGAACTGAGGCGTTTACCAAGGTTAGTGGCGGTGGTGAGCAGTGTTTGTCTGGTGCGATTCGTGAAGGTCATGATCACCAGATCATTGTAGGGATAGCAATGAGTTTCACTGACTGGAGGTGAGGACGTTGCGCACATAAACTAATTATGTAAGACATCCCAGACACCACTGGACAGCCGGCCGCGGTGGTCTAGCGGTTCTGGCGCTGCAGTCTGGAACCGCGGGACTGCTACGGTCGCAGGTTCGAATCCTGCCTCGGGCATGGGTGTGTGTGATGTCCTTAAGTTAGTTAGGTTTAAGTAGTTCTAAGTTCTAGGGGACTTATGACCTAAGATGTTGAGTCCCATAGTGCTCAGAGCCATTTGAACCACTGGACAAGGCAGTCCGTCGCTAACCTTTATGTGGGGCGCGCGTACACTCTTCTCCTCAAAGAATCTTCCTTAACGCTAGACATAACAGAACCTCTTGTGTCTTTCATACGAGACACAATTTATTAATTACTCTTCTTCTAGGATTTGTGTTCTCCTCCTCATCACTGATCATTTCACCATATATGTCAAGGCATAAAACTTCTACAATTACAATCATTGTTTTGTGTATTGTGTTACATATAGATAATAGACCGCCTGTGTAACCGAATGGCTAGAATCGCTGCCTTCAGTGCGAAAAGGCCCGGGGTCGATTCCCGGTACATATTCGAATATTTTTCGGACGTATCTCTGGAATGGGGTCAACTCAGCCTCATGAAGCCATATGAGAAGCTGCAAGAATAAAGAAGCAGTGGCATCCCTCGTTTTCGTCATATGGTGGTAACGGCTGGAGGTGATGATGATGGGGGGGCTCAACACCATGGTCATCAGCGCCTTGACGAAAAGTCGGCATGCCAGTCTCATGGGTGGGGACGAAAGATGTCCGCACATGCGAATCAGTTTACAATGCATTAAAGTCCACCTCCCTTCCCTAACAGTTTGGGGATGAAGCCTGACAGTTTACAAAAGATCTCCATCGAGACTGAGGGCTGCCCTAATATGTGTATATAAGAACACGTTGCTAAAATATGCTGAACTGAAAGGGGCACACCATAAACTTCACAGAGTGGTGGATGCTTCCGCCGGAGGAGGAAGCCATGTGTTAAAGCGTCATGCTCGATGCGCAGCCAGGTAAGCAGGGCCTCCTTCCAGCGGTGAGTCTGACATGAAGTCCGCCATGCCTGTTTGATCGATTTGAGCGACCGCAGTTTGTTTTCTGTCACCTGCAAACATTCAGTCTCCCAGTGACGCACGATGCGTCTGTCAGAAAGTGAGATGACGTCGTGCAACGGGACAGGGCATTGATGGACAGCACCCTCCCGACATGCTTCCTTGGCCGCTTTGTCGACCACGTCGTTTCCCTGTAGCCCGATACGGCCAGGTACCCAGCAGAAGACTATCTCCTTGCCATGGTAGTGGAGCCGCTGTAAGGAGTCACGGACGAGCTTGAATCAACTGGTCTACTGGATACGTTTGGTCAAGTGCTTGTAGTGGACTATGCGAGTAGGAACACACAAGAAACCTTGTACGGTGATGTCTGTGAATCCTCTCCAGTGTCATCACAACGCCACATAACTCCGCATCATGGCAAGTAAATTGCTCCGGAAGAGGCACTTTGAAGACCCTATCAATATTGGCTGGAAGGACTGAGGACATGCTGGTCACTTGTCGCACGATCATAGCAGGCCTAAAGCATAATCCGCGAGCGGTGTTCACGTTTTATATTTATTTATTTAATACCGTTCTTGCGCCTATTTCGTATGGCAGCATTGCTTTTATTCTACTGGTAGCTCTTTCCCACTTTCCCAAATCTAGAGAAGTTCTTGCGCATACTATGCAGAATTAGCACCCCTGCAAGAGATCACTGTGCACAACAATTCAGACAAGAAGGGAATGGGAACTTTTGAAATAAGGTGCTATACGAGAGCGTGCTGGAAAGTAATGCTTCCAAAATTTTTGTTTGAAAACTCCGAATGCTTTTTAAGTAAAACAAACATTATTAACATTCTTCATCTGTATTCTTCATGTGTACATCTCTACAGTCTTCTGCCGCTAGATGATCCCGATTTGTAGCGTGTAACATGTGTAACGTAACTATGTCGCTGCGTGAGAAACAGCGTGTTGTAGTCGAGTTTCGGATTCGAAATGTTCGTCCACACATGGTGCCCCCTCCCCTTCAGCACGACAATGTCAGAACACGCAAAAGCTCTGCGACATCTTCAACAATCCGACGCCATGGGTTCACTGTCATCGATCATCCTCCACACAGCCCGACTTGGCCCCATCCGATTTTCATCTTTTTCCAAAACTTAAAGACTACCTTCGAGCACTTCGCTTTGACAGCGATGAAGCGGTGCAAGGGGAGGTGAGGCTTTCGCTCGGCCAACGAAGTCAGACCTACTATAGTGACGATATCAGCAAACTAGTCTGTCGTAGCGAGAAATCTGTTCTTCGCCACAATAACTATGGTGAGATATAAGTATAATGACGGGAAAAAATCAAAGAAATTGTTACGCGTGTTTCTGTACCTGCAAGATGATGTTTATTCAAAATTGTGCCAGTCGCATAAGAGCTAGTAGCGTCACTATGAGAATGCAAATCAGGTTCACTTTAAATAACCGCTGTAACGATTGTGAGCTTAGTTACCTTTGAGATTGGACGAGCTGAATTGATGTTTGTCAAGAATGCCTTTAAGGCGACAAAGATGGCAGTATCAACACCTCACTGAGTTTAAATGATGTCGTGCGGTAGGGCAACGACAAGCTGGATGTTCCTTCTGCGGTACTGCAGAAAGATTTGGCAGGAATGTAGCCACTGTACATCACGACTAGCAGCGGTAGTCAAGAGAATGTACGTTCGCAAGAAGACCGGGCTCCAGACGGCCACGTGGCACTACCGAGAGGGAAGACCATCGTGTTCGGCGTATGGCTCTGGCGCATCGTACTGCATCTCCACCAGCAATTTGAGTAGCTGTTAGCAACACAGTGACAAAATGGTCCAAATGGCTCTGAGCACTATGGGACTCAACTGCTGTGGTCATAAGTCCCCTAGAACTTAGAACTACTTAAACCTAACTAACCTAAGGACATCACACACATCCATGCCCGAGGCAGGATTCGAACCTGCGACCGTAGCGGTCGTGCGGTTCCAGACTGTAGCGCCTTTAACCGCTCGGCCACTCCGGCCGGCAACACAGTGACACAACGAACTGTTACAAATGGGTTACTTCAAGGACATCTCCGAGCCAGACACATTCCACTATCCCCAAACCACCTCCATTTGCGACATCAATGGTGTCAAGCAAGATCTCACTGGATGACAGAGTGGAGGACTGTGGTGTTTTCTGATGAAAACTGATTCTGGCTCGGTGTCGTGTCTTGGTTAGGAGGAGGCCAGTTCAGGGCCTGAAACCAACCTGTCAGCGTGCTGGACAGACTGGACCTATATCTGGAGTTGCATTCTGGGATGCGACTTCGTGTGACACCAGAAGCACACTTGTGGTTACCCTGAGCACAGTGATTCTAAATTTGTACATCAATGTGGTGATGAAACCTGTTGTGCTACCTCTCATGAACAGAATTCCAGAGGACTTTTCCAACAGGATAATGCTTGCCCCACATGCTCTTCAGGGTGTTTACATGTTGTCTTGGCCTGCTCCATCATCAGATCTGTCTCCAAGCGAGCTCATATAGGACATCAACGGACAACAATTCCAGCGTCATCCACAAACAGCATTAACCGTCCCTATATTGGCTGACCAAGTGCAACAGGCATGGAACTCCATCTCGTAAACTGGCGTCCAGCAACTGTTCAGCACAATGCATGCACGTTTGCATGCTTTCATTCAACATTCTAGCGGTTACACAGGTGATTAATATACCAGCGTTTCACATCCGCAATGGCTTATCTCGCGCTTACATTAACCTATGATTTTGCAATGCTTATCACTTAAATACCTAGACATATATATTCCCAAAATTTCATTAATCTGCATTAATTATTTTTTTATGTTGCAATATTTTCCGTCATTGTATGTTGCAAGAAGATTGAAGATGTAGAGTTTAATAACGTTTGTTCAATTTAAAAAATTTTAATAGGTTTCAGGTGTAATATTCGAAGGCAATGTTTTTCAGCACGCCTTCGTAGAATGATGCTGAAGGTTAGATCGGGTAAGTTATGATGAGGTACTGAACAGAACTAGGGACAATAGAAATTTATAGTACAACTTAACCAAAACAAGCGATCTGTTGGTTGGATATATCCTGAGGCATCTAGCAGTCGTCTGTTTGGTAGTGAACGGATGTGTGTGAGGTAGAAACTGTAGAAGGACACGAAGTCTTGAGAACAGTAAGCAGCTTCTAATGAATGTATGTTGCAGTAGCTACGCAGAGGGACTAAGACACCTGTATTATAAAGACTAATGGGGAGAGCTGCATTGAGACAGTCCTCTGACCTTAACAACAACAACAACGACAACAAAGCGCGGTGCAGCTGACAGCTGTAGCGCTCCCGTATCCCGTGTATTGAATTTCGCGTCGAGTTGCTTCTTCTGTGGCCTATCAGGGCTCTGGGTGTGAAACTTAGCGCCGGTGTTTACGTTAACTTACGTAACGGCGTGACGCTGACACGGCCAAGCCGGTAAGGCGGTCGTCGATATCTCGCGAGGTAAGGCTCTGCCGTCATGTAAAGAGCACGGACCCTGGGCCCGAGCGCCTAGTGTATAGACAACCCGTCTGCCTACCACCTCAGCCTCCACCTCATCACGTATCAACAGTCGCGAGAGGTGCCCATTCACCATAGCAGCTACATTTACATGCACGACCTCACACCACGTTATATACCCACCTTTCGTCTTCAAGCCGTCCACCCACCGTGAAGAACGTAAAACATGATTTCCAGCGTGGTTGGCGCACGCTCGGAAACGAGATAATAAAAAGTGTCCCATAAACAACGCAACTTTTAAGTGTGTAATAACATACAAATTTATTGATGAAATTAATTTACATGTTACTGTAGTGCATGCTGCCTGTGATTATAAATGAAATTTGATGTTACTCAAATGCTCTCCATGACTCGTGGGGCATACACTCGTTGTTTCGAAAAATATTCTATAACTTTACGGCGTACTTGCACGTCTATTTGTGAAGTTGCACTCTGAATCTCGGCCATGATCTCAGGAAGTTACAACGCGGCTGTCGGTATTTTATAATTTAGTAGTACCTATTTATGCAAAAATGTGACCGTGGGCGTCGAACTACCCAGCTCCGTGCCATAAATAAATTTCAGGTATACGGAAAAAATACTGTTTCTTGCACGTGTCCAGACAGTTTTGAAACCAGAAGTAAATAAAACTTCGACATCATTGGAGTGTTGGCAAAAGTCTCCAAATGATATTGCTTATGTCTCTTTGGATTACACTGTAACTTACAGCACACGTAGTTATCACTCGCGCTGTACTGCCTTAATATGTCCACACATCAGTGTATTGCTTGTTTTTTTCTCTGCCTCGAACAATCTTCCCACAAACATGTCACATAATTAACTACCTGATGTGTCTTCTGCGTGGTCGTAACAGCACCACTAAGTGGACTACGCCTATCAGTATAGACTAAACGTTTTGCGTCCACGTGTCCACACACCAACAACTGACCTGCTACCCGGGGGAAAATAAGCACTAATGGCTTTCTCTTGCCAAATGTACTTGCAAGTACTAATCTACCTGAAAAATATTGCTCCTAACAGCTATAATTAATTATTAATCTGCAAACGAAATAAATATTATTGTCAAGTAATTCAATACACTGTCGTCAGTCACCAATAAAAATATGTGCACAATAATTATAACGAACCGTAAGAAAAACGAAATGTTTTCGATAAATTTTCAATGCTCCGGTGCCTTTAAATGGCGTCGTCGTCCAGTCATACATTGTTAAAATGTAACTGCACTTACAGCTGTTACAACCTGTGTACATAAACTGTGAATATTTGTTATCCCCTATCATTCCAATACCGTGCATAATAAGTTTATATTGCTATCTGTACATTTATGTATGCCAATCCATGTTTGGAGTCTATACACTGATTATCTATCTTATTTAGAGGCATGAAACTTTAAGTACACAGTAACAACATGTCTGTCTAAAATCATGTAATTTCAGCCTCATGTTCTTACTTTAGAAATATTTACAACTGATAATCAAAATTAACGTTAGTTTTTATAATGAAACAGTATGCATTTTTCTTTCAATCCGTAGTACACTGGTGTCTGTAGTCTACTACCTTCCAAATAGTACCCTGAAACATACAAAGTCTGACCTCTAGTTCAAATAGAATTTTTGTGCATAAAATAAGCAGGTCGTAAAGTTTAATTCTCGGGAATTTCAATTGAAAGTTATATTTTATCTACGACTCACCTCTGTTGTTGCTAATACATTCCAGTTGCATAATCTTCTTGGGTTACATTTTCCTCATCTTCCCTTTTCCTTTTCTTGTTCCTCCTCGTGATTCTGGTTTGTTTAGTTGCCAAAATCGCCCGCTTCTCAGCTTCAGCCGCTCGCATAGAATAAATGAGCAGCAGAGATTGTCTCATATTAAATCCAGCACTCATTTCTAGCAACTGTGAAACTTCACACCTGCTAACTGCCCCACATTAAAACAAATCACAGCTATAATAGCTTTCGAGAATGACAAAATAGTAGCAACTCACATGACAGAAAAGTTTATAAGGAAAACAACGGTCTGAAACCCAAGATATACTAGGGAAACATAAGAGCATCAAAGCATGTCTTCTAACAAAGCTGTCAGCTTGAAAAACATTTGTATAGTATATGTTTCTCGCATTTGAGACTATGACAACAGCGGCACGTGAAAGGAGCAGAAAGATGGTTCAAAATGGTTCAAATGGCTCTGAGCACTATGGGACTTATCTTCTGAGGTCGTCAGTCCCCTAGAACTTAGAACTACTTAAACCTAACTAACCTAAGGACATCATACACATCCATGCCCGAGGCAGGATTCGAACCTTCGACCGTAGCGGTCGTGCGGTTCCAGACTGTAGCGCCTAGAACCGCTCAGCCACTCCGGCCGGCCAGAAAGATGGGTGTGGACGCACACCCACAGATATTTAAGTTGATTTTTAAACAGCTGCCTGATGTCCAGTTCAGTTCTTTTAACCACCATTTTGTTAAAAACGCTATGAACATCTATTTAAGATAACATACAAAAAATCTATTTTTTGAAGCGGATTCACAGGCAAGATACCTTAATAATCTCCGAATATAAGCTTTACTTTTAAAGCGCATCAGATTGTTACCGTTAAGGCTCTGTATGTCCATCTCTTCACAGATGATTGCAGGACCGCGGCTGTTCAGTACAGAATGTCAAATCAAACACCTTTCAGCCATCTAAGTTTCCAAGTTGTTATTTTATTGGGCTACCAGTTTCGGCGATATATTACGCCATCTTCAGGCCCCCTGACCAACTGCCTTTGGTCCAGTCAAAATAGGGGCCAGCATACAAAGACTGGTATCCGCAGATTTTTGAGACAGCGATCACTTCACTTCACTTCACACATCACTTGCGTAACATATCGCCGAAACTGGTAGCCCAAGAAAATAACAATTTGGAAATTAAGACGACTGAAATGTGTTTGATTTAACATTCTGTTACTGTTAATTCTGAAAACCGTCAAAGAAGTCTATTTCATCTTCTTACATCGTCTCACACATCTTTTCATCAGAGTCACAAATTGTAGTTTAATTGTTTTCGCCGGCCGCTGTGGCCGTGCGGTTCTGGCGCTGCAGTCTGGAACCGCGGGGCTGCTACGGTCGCAGGTTCGAATCCTGCCTCGGGCATGGGTGTGTGTGATGTCCTTAGGTTAGTTAGGTTTAAGTAGTTCTAAGTCTATGGGACTGATGACCTCAATGCTAAGTTCCATAGTGCTTAGAGCCATTTGAACCGTTTGAACATTTGTAACATTATCGGCAATCGCCTAAAATGATGAGAAAGATAAAAAACGGTATATCCTTATAGGGGTACAGATCTATGTCCTTCCTGTTGCAAATTCTTTATTACAGTGCTCCAACATGCCACGTAGGAGGAAAACGTCGCTCGTGGTTTTTTTTTCCTCGTTTTCCTTCTCTATTTAATCTCATTCTTGTCGTAATATGTTACATACGGAAGTTAAAATCTCTTACCATTTTAGATTTTCTTGTAGACAAAGGCCCCCATGTTGATGTGTTCCTTAACTTTCGGAAGGTATTCGATACAGTCCTGCACGCTGTTCGTCAGATTTCTGAATAATCCAGTCGACTACTTCGGTTGCTTCGTGAGGCTGTTCCTCGACGATGCTGTTGTTTTTAGGAAAGTTGCAGGGCCGGAAAATTGCAGTGAAATGTAGGAACACATGCAGATAATCAAAGTTTGCTTACAGTGACGATTAACATTAATAACAGGCGGAAAGATGCATTAATTTTGAATTAAACTATTAGTGATAAACATTGGAAATATCCAGACGTCCAAGAAAGCCCACTTAAAAGTAATTGTAGGAAATGTAGTTGCCAAACTATGATTCACTGGAAGAATCTTAAGGAAATGTAATTCATCTATGAAAGAATTTTATCCGACATGTTACCAAATGTTTTCCATCAGTCTGGGTCCTATACCAGGTAGGACAGACGGATGAGACAGAGGATATCCCAAGTGCGCTTCCTCACGGGATCGTTTGGTAAGCGCGAGAGCGTTAAGGAGGTGCTCAACAGACCCCACTCCAGTGGCAGAGACTGCAAGAGGAGTAGTTTGTCGCTAAATCTCAAGAGCGTACGTTCCTAGAAGAACTGCCACTCGCTTTCCCCCACTTACATCTCACAAAACGTTCGCGACAAGAAAATCAGACGAACTGGAGCTCGTACAGAGTCTTATCGATTATTCTTCTTGTCGCGCACCAGTTGCGAAAGAAGCAGGAAACGGAGGAAATGGTAATGATGCCAGAAGTTCCCTCCGCCGGACACCGGAAGGTTGCATGCTGTGTGTAGATGAAGACATAATATTATCCTCGAAGTGGTCATTATATGTGGAGGTTAAATCGCTAGACAGGTCTTGACCTAGGTACTCAGATATTTCCTATCTTGAAGACGGACATTAATTCTCGATAAAGCGTAAGAGTTTGTAGAGGTAATCAATTGAAAAGCCGAGAAAATATGAGAAAATGTCGTAAGCGGCGCTAAAAGATGTTATTTTTACGCCAACGTTCCTAAGTTCGCAAGAAATGCGAGAGTCGTCCACAAAGTAAGTTCCGTTTCTATTTCTACCCGCGGCAGCGCTACGATCGCAGTTCCGAGCATTCGCGGCAGTTACTCTGACTCAAGGAAAAGACAGGTACGCCATTTTCAGATCGCTGCTACCGACGTGTGCTTTGTAGTGCTTCTTTATAATGTCAGCCGTAACTGAAAATGACGCCGCGTGTGAAATCAGATCTGTGATTCGTTTTCTAAATGCAAAGATAGTTAAACCAAAGGAGATTCATCGGCAGATCTGCAAGGTTTACGGATAAAATGCTATGAGTGATTCAATGGTTAGAAGATTGGTCAGACTGCTCATGAAGGACGTTATCAAGTACACGATGAAGAACGAGGTGGACGTCCGTCTCTGGTCACTGATGAACCGGGAGGCGTTTGATCGTCCTCTACAGCCCGGACCTCGCTCCTAGCGACTTTCATCTCTTCTTACACCTAAAATGTCTCCTTGGTGGTCAACACTTCAACGATGATGAGGAGCTGAAAGAACATGTTACCACAAGGTTGAATACACAGGCGACAACCTTCTATGAAGCAGGCATACAAAAACTTGTGCCACGCTATGACAAGTGCCTACAAAATTTCGGAAGCTATGTAGAAAAGTAGTTTAACAGTTGTAGATTTTTGTACAATAAATATTGCAAATGTATTCAGTTTTCTAGATGGTCATGGCGGTCACCCCAGGACATCCAACTGTAATAATCGGCAGCCGACATGCGATTTAAAAAAATTCGTAGATAACATCACAAGAACCGCTTGACGTTCTACGTAGGCTTCAGCGGCTGGCGTCATGATGATTAAAATTCTTCTGGTGTTGTACCATGTCGCTTCATAAAATATGAAGGTATAATAGGAAAGCGGCTATTAGTGAACATGTTCTCTCCCTCGTGTGCGCGGTGATACACTGACAGTTTCAGTATACCAGGAAGAAAACATGACCACCAGAAGCCACCGCTAACTTGCAGAAAGGCGCCAACCATCGACAAGCCGGGGTACTCCGCTAATAACTTCCTTCCTGTCTCCTCCTTTTTGTCTTGAGTAGGCTATTATATTCTTGAACCAATAAAGTTCCAGAAATATGATGTACTGACAACGATAGTTTGCAATAAATAGAACCACCTTTCCTCCAGTAAAACAAGTCTTGCCCTGAGGAAGGCCGTTGTAATACGGTCGACACGTCGGCTTTGTACGCTGTCCAATCACTTTAACGTGACCGCTTGTCAAAAGCTTGAATAAGCAACTTTTGCAGCGCGGGCCGCTGCGAAATGTGCAGGAAGAAGGCCAGTGAGGTTTTGGAAGGAACCACCAGGATGTGGGGCCATGCCGACTCCACTGTCTGATGGAGCGTAAAACGTGGTTCACCTGAAAAAGCCACTCAGTGGACGTCGAGTTGCTGCGTTAGTGCGCAAATTCCAGCCTTCGTCGCCGACGAAGAGCAGAAGTCAACATGGGTGCATGACCCAGGCTCCTGATAGGGAGGCCCATACTCAGCGATGTTCACTGAACGGTTGTTAATGAAACATTGTTGGTAGCGCCTTGGTTTAACTGGACGGTTGCTCGACAATCGCACATCTGAAGGGCTTATTTCAATAGTAGTACAAGTTCATTACCTCCACTTTTCTCTCTATAATGGTTCTGAAATTAATGGTCGAAACAAACAGAAAGAAAGGTTCATCTCTAGCAAGAAGCCATATGCTTGAATATTTCTGGTATCTCAACTGCAGATTTTTCAGCGCTCACTTTGGTACTCTTTATCTCAGAATGAACGAAAATTGACTTTTACCACTATTGGAATAAGCCCTTCATCTATTTTCTCGTACAGATCTGCGCAGCCGCCATCCATCCCTGTTACCTATGGCCTTTGGTGCTGCAGAAAAATTTAGCCATGCTGCCTCTATGCATATAGCTTGTCCATAATTGCGAAAGCGTTGCCGGTGCAGGATTTTGAACACGAACCGACCTCTGGTTTATGTCCCATAAATGTTGGATGGGATTCATGTCGCACCATCAGGGTGGTCAAATCATTCACTCGAACTGTCCAGAATGTTCTTCAAACCAGTCACGAACAACTGTGTCCCAGTGACGTGGCACATTATCATGTTATCATGGGAACCTAAGTCCGCCCCCTGTAGCTGAATAGTCAGCGTGACGGATTGTCAATCCTCTTGGCCCGGGTTCGATTCCCTGCTGGGTCGGGGAATTTTCTCCCCCCCCCCCCCCCCCCCAGGGACTGGGTCTTGTGCTGTCCTCATAATCATTCTATCATCCTCATCGACTGCAGTTCGCCGAAGTGGCGTCAAATTGAAAGACTGGCACCCGACGAACGGCCTGCCCGACGGGGGCCCTAGCCATACGATTAAATAAAAATGGGAACCTAAGTCTATAAATGATTGCAAACAGTCTCCACGTAGCTGAACATAACCATTTCCTGTCAAGGGTCGGTTCAATTTGACCAGAGGACCCAGTATATTCCAAGACACCACAGCCCAGAGCATTAAGGAGGCACCACCAGCTTGCACAGCGTCTTCTCGACAGGCTGAGTCCATGGTTTTGTGGAGTCTGCTCCACACTCGTCTCCTACCATTAGATCTTACTGCTGAAATCGAGACTCATCTGACCAGACTACGGTTTTCCAGTATTCTGGGGTCCAACAAATATGGTCACGGGCTCAGGAGAGGTGCAGCGTGCGATGTCCTGCTGTTAAAAAAGGTACTAGTGTCAGAAGTCTGCTGTCTTAGTACGTTAAGGGCAGATTTCGTGCCACTTTCCTAACTGATACGTTCGCCTTACCTCTCACGTTGATTTCTGCTATTATTCGACGCACTGTTGCTGTCTGTTACCACTAACAACTCTACGCAAACGCTGCTGTCGATCGCTAAGTTAAGACCACCGGCCACTCGTTGTCCGTGGTGGGAAATAATGCCTGAAATCTGGTATTTTCGGCACATTATTGACGCTGTGGATCTCAAAATACTGAATTTCTTAACGATTTCTAAAACTGAGTGTCCCATGCGTCTAGCTCCAACTACCATTCTGCGTTCGAAGTCTGTTAATTCCCGTCGTGCTGCCATAATAGCATCGGAATCTTTGCACATGAATCACCTGAATACAAACGACCGCTCCGCCAATGCAGTGCCCTTTTATACCTTGTGCAAGCGATACTACCGCCACCTGTAAATGCGCATATCGCTATGCCATGACTTCTGTCGACTATGTGTATTTACGTTCCACTGGCCTCTGTGAGTGGTTATTCCACGTTGATGTCGAACATAAGCGGTGACCGCGCTAATATGACTGCACCCTGCAGTTTCTATATTTTGAAGTACTATATAATTTCTACAGCGACGGGGCATAACGACCAGAAGAATTTTTATCGTCACTAAAGGTTCGTTTGTGACGAGGCCGTTACGAAGGCCACAATGCCAGTTTTGGAAGATGGTTGGAGCGCGTTTACTGTTCCGGGACAAAGCGCCCCTTTCGGATATTGAGGCCGGTGCCGGTTAGAGGCTGTAGCAGCTACTGTTCCGGGACAAAGCGCTTCCTTCGGATATTGGGGCGGGTGCCTATTAGAGGCTGTAGCACCGATCCGCAGCTGCATAATCCGCTCAAACAGGTCGTTACTCGCCGTGATATCGCAGTTGGCGGAAACTCCGCAGCGTGGCAGCACTGCACGGTCCGGCGACGCCGGAAGGAAGCGGCTTGCGGCCGGCAACTGTCCGCGCTGGTGGCGCCGCCCATACTTTGTGAGGCCGCAGCGGGAGTTAACAGCCCGTGGCAAACACCATGAGCTAACGACAGCTGCCGCTAGAGGCGCAGCGCAGTTTCTGTGGTCGCGATTAAGAGCGAAGACGGGTGAAAGATTTCAACAATTCGAAACTAATTATGATTCATCGACTATGAAGAAGTTGCAAATCTACCTAAACCCGAGTTTTTGTGGTCTTCAATCCGAAAACTGGTTTGATTCAGCATTCAGCTCCCCATTCTGCTGTATCCCGCGGAAGCCTCTTCATCTCCGAAAAAGTACTGCAATCTATATATCCTTCTGAGTCTGTTTACTGTATTCATATCGTGGTCTCCCTCTACGATTTTTACCCCCTACACTTCACTCTAGTACTAAAATGGTGATCTCTTGATGTCTCTGAATGTGTCCTATCAACTGATCCCTTCTTCTTGTCAGATTGCGCCGTGAATTTCTTTTCTCCGCAATTCTATTCGGTATATCCTTATTAGTTACGTGATCTGCCTATCCACTCTTCAGTATTCACCTAATCCTAGATAGGTAAATATACACTAAAATTTAAAAACCCCAATATAAAAAATAATAAATAAAAGGTTTATTTCTTAATCTACCTAAACAGCAAACAAATTACAATAAAACTAATCAGTTCTACAAAGTACAGTAAGACAATAAATACAATAAAATCCCAACTATTAAATAATAAAATAAACAAAAAATAAGTATAATATAACCAATAATCTAGATATTCTGATTTTCAAAGAAGAGTTTTCAGTGTAAGTCCAATACTTCACAAATAAGTTATACTTGAACATCATATACTATGACATATTTGAATCTGTTACAACAAATTTTAATATCAGTATACTAATCAATAATGAAGGTGACAGACAATGTGTTTGCACCTAAAAGCCAGTATCAGTTAAATTAACTGAGTTAATATACTATCAAATCCATCTTCAATAGCATGTTTTCACCATCAAATGTATCACAGGCATAAATCTATTGTAATCAGACTCTTCTTAACGATAAGCTGCACCTTAATTTGAAATTTTTATAATAATAAATTAATAAAATTATGGTTCTGAAATGATTTTTTGATAACAGATATAAACAAATAAATTAAATAGACTCAACTGTGAGCAAGTTCCATTGAATGGAATGAGATACTACAAAATTCTATGGGTTGAAAGGCATTATCCATTTGTAAACTGTACATAAAATTAATACATAAAAAACAGTGTATCTAATCATACTTTATAATTTAAGTTTCAAATATTCACAAAAAAGCTGTAAACTATTAAATATCACCTTATAAACCTATAGTTTAACTACAAAACATATATAAATAACTATTTAACCAATAATATTCGCTTTTATCAGTCATATAACCAAGGCAGCTGGTATATATCCTGCCAGTATGAAATCAGTTCCTAATTTCAAAATCAGCTGGTAATTAAATTACTGGAAAAAGAACATTTAATTTAACAAGACTTGCATATAACACAAAGAAAAAGCGAATGCAGAAAGAAGAATAAAACTTTTGGAAAAACACATTAATTAATTAATTTCCAGAATGACAAACGTTAACAAAGAACAAAACAAAAAAGTTTTAAAAAGAGAACAGTCTATCCATGTTATCACAACAGTTTGTCTATTATATATACATAAAAATAGATACCTAAATAAACCCCAGGAAATATGTTATAGATACATCATTTAATATATGTTTCTACTGTTAATAAAAAATTAATTAATGTAATTTAAGGTCATGTATGAGTAATTTATACCTTAATATAATATGTGCAAAATTAAAGAATTACATATACTCTACTGTTATCTTCAGTTGGGAGATATGTGCAAAATTAAAGAATTACATATACTCTACTGTTATCTTCAGTTAGGAGATTGATTTACTGTTAGATATTGCCTCTGACACGCAAATACAGAAGACGTGTGAACAAAGCCTTGATCTACACAAAGGATGTTGGAAGAAGCATTTCCATTCCCACTGCATAAAGTGGCAATAGTGCAGACTAGAGGACACATGTATTTATTGACGTACTAACATGTGTGTAGAATGATGATGATAATGTTTGATTTGTGGGTTTGCTAAACTGCACAGTCATCAGCAGCTGTACAAAGTCCCAATTTTTACACAGTCTAATTTTTTTAACACAGTCCATTGTAGCCTCTGTCACGAATGATGATGATGATGAAATGATGAAGACAACACAAACACCTAGTCCCCAGGCAGACAAAATCCCCAGCCCAGTCGGGAATCGAACCTGGGACGCTGTGATCCAGAGGCAGCAACGCTAGCCACTAGACCATGAGCTGCGTACTTGTATGTACATCTCAATCACCACCACTAGACTCAGAGACAGAATACCATGGAATGGTGAATAGACTAAGGAAGGACTCCAAAGACAAACGTGACATGTATCAGTGTGCTATGCTGTGACAGCTAGAGATAGACAGGTAAGACTTCAGCGGTTTAGGCAAGCTAAAGGATGAGGAAGCCCTGCTCCGAGCAAGTAAGAGACGCAAGAAAAATTACGTGGGCAGACAGTCTGTGAGATGAGCCATATAAACTCTTAACTGAGAGTATAAACCGCCATTAGTACTCATACTATCAACGTTGAGGCAGGACAGTGGGGAAATGACTCAGGAATGGAGGCACAGAGTGGAATTTCTGTTGTATAAACTTCTCTCTGACGACGATCCACAGACTGATTAACGAGAACACATGCAATTACGAGCAAACATAGCTCGAAACACAATACACGTTGGACACCTTTGTCTGCCCCTTTGCACAAGAGGAAGCCATTAAAAGCCTAAAGAGAAAGGCTCCCGACCCTGCTATAAATCACTCATAAGTGTTACAGCAGGTCGCAGAGCAAATCACCCGGTATCTTACGAAATTTCGTAACGTCCTCCTCCGGCTGATACAAGTGCCTATAGCTTGGAAACTGGCGAATACAATTATTATTCAATCAGGACCCAAATATCGACAGATTTGCCTTCCAAATTCAATGGGTAAGACTTAGGAACGACATCTTTATGATAAATAAAACAGTTAATCACCCTGTTCGAATAGTAAACAGAACAGAAAAGAAGTACGCAATGGCATTACTAATAGATATCGCAGAGAAATTTACGGTGGCCGGTGGTGTCTGTACGCCTTTGAGATCTGCAGCTGCCGCCGGTCCTACACAGTAGTCGTCTGGACAATTACAGGTATAGAGTCGCCGAGCAGCGAGCAGAGGATCACAATGCGATGAGAGAGAGATCACTAAGGGCTGCCCGCAGCTGTCGGTTTGTGGGCCTGTTTGCTGAAGTGTCACGACTGAACCTGTAACGTCTCAGTAAATCATGTTGCGTCTGGTAGTGATAGTACAGCTGCGAAATGTATTTTGAATCGATACCTGCGCCGTCTGTGGTAGCGTAACTGAATAATGTTCATACGGTGTGTGGGTTTACCAGTTAAAGTGAGCGTTCACCAGGTGGCACAAACGGAACATTACGCTACTATTTTGGTCGAAAACAAATGGGTATGATTTGCACAAGAAGAACATGACCAACAAAAACAATTAATGTACCAGGAGCCCATGGAATAACTGGTAAAATGTCGGCAACAGTACTGGTGGAACAGTGGTGCATTTGTTCATAAATGGAGAAATAACAGTAGTGCATTAGGACTTTATTTTGTGTTCACGTCTACAGTTTGTTAAAATTAAAAACAATAAATATTTGTGTTTTGAATCAGACTTCGATACATTATCAGTCATACACTAGCTGAAACAACTTCCAGCTAACATGCACACATTAAAGTTGTTCTAACTGAAGCATAATTAAAGAAAGAAAGTTAAAAGCTTTGTTGAAAGGAAAAAATCAATAATGAGAGAGAGTGGAATGTACAGTTACAAGTATAAGTACAGTGCCACTTACTTTTAATTACTGTGGGAAGCGTGTGGGACTGAATAGCTGTGACAAACCTGATGAGGTTTAAGATCAGGAGCGCTTCTATCAATAAGACTTAACAATTCGTTATGGTACACTGTTGCACCTAATTAACGCTTCTTACTAGTTCCTGATTAGCCACGTGCCATAGGTTAGTAAATGCTACAGGCCTTGTGTATTAGGAGGCCTGAACTTCTGTGTAAAGAAAGCTGTCCAGTTAGGTGTAAATGTTATTCTACGTACGGTCCATTGGAAAGACAGTGGTGTCCAAATCCACAGTGAGCAGTAGCAGTTTTAGATAGTTTCTGAAAGTAAGCGCTGACCACACCATATGTTATGTGTCAACGCAAAACGTTCAGGGGATTTCTGTAAAATTGTCCGAGGTAGTCGTATTAGTCCGATCAATTACAGTGGGGCTCTGTTGATTACCAATGGTTACCGTATTTATTTTTGTGGGTCTAGTGCTACAGTCGTTCCTTCGTTCACAGTGTATTTACTTTTCTTTCAATAATTTTGATTCAGGCCGTCTGTAGTGAAGGTTGCTTTCCTGTTGGTCAACTATTGTCGTATAACGTGTTGTAGCTTCACGGCTCCTGCCTTTCTTTTGCGTCATTTCTTTGCCGATCGCTGTGGACTAATGAAACACAATACTGCTCTATAGTAAGAGACTGAAATAAAATTTTTTCTAGTGACTGTGTAATTGGCGGCAGGAAAACGAGAAGCACGGAAAATAAGGCAAGCTTATTTGTTTTGCTTATATATTCAACCAAGTTAAAAAACCAAGTAGGTTTTATGTGCAACGCCTATACCAATGTAGGTACGAATTATCGGAGTTTAATATGATAATAAGTTGTTATCGTTACAGTTCATGTAATTCCGAATACAGTAAAGATATACTTGCCGCTGAGATACCAGGTGCAGAACAGACGTTTTGAAACCAACCATACAATGGTGTAACACTGGGTGCCACACCGTGCAGCATCCACCATGGCGGGCCATCGTTTCTGAAAATGTGGTGAAAATAATTTCGCTTGAAACATTAAACCATTAAAAATAATGTGGTTTACCCAGTAGCTCCGTAGCGTAATGGCTAAGGCTCATAAGCTAGAGGTCGCATGTTCAATACGTACAAAACGATAATTTTTTAAAATTATTATCAGAATTATTGTTGTCTTTATTTTTATTGGTTTAATTCGGTTTTGAATATAATTCTTTTCTTAAATTTAATTGCTGATCCTTGAATGTACCATTTCAATTATTCATTATTTTATTTATTTATTGTTTCATTATTTTGCGCAAATTTCATGAGCTAAATTTCTATAAAAATGTGATTACTAAGGTTGTTGTTGTTGTTGTTGATGATGTTGTGGTCTTCAGTCCAAAGACTAGTTTGATGCAGATCTCGATGCTACTCTATCCTGTGCAAGCTTCTTCATCTCCCAGTACCTTCTGCAACCTACATCCTTCCGAATCTGTTTAGTGTATATCTCTTGGTCTCCCTCTATGATTTTTACCCTCTGCGCTGCCCTCCAATACTAAATTGATGATACCTTGATGCCTCAGAATATGTCCTACCAATCGATCACTTCTTCTAGTCAAGTTGTGCCACAAAGTCCTCTTCTCCCCAATTCTATTCAATACCTCCTCATTAGTTATGTGATCCTCAGCATTCTTCTGTAGCACCACATTTCGAAAGCTTCTATTTACTTCTTGTCCAAACTATTTGTCGTCCATGTTTCACTTCCGTACGTGGCTACATACCATACAAATATTTTCAGAAATGACTTCCTGACACTTAAATCTATACTCGATGTTAACAAATTTCTCTTCTTCAGAAACGCTTTCCTTGCCATTGTCAGTCTACATTTTATATCCTCTCTACTTTGACCATCATTAGTTATTTTGCTCCCCAAATAGCAAAACTCGTTTACTACTTTAAGCGTCTCATTTCCTAATCTAGTACCCTCAACATCATCCGATTTAATTCGACTAGGTAGCGATTATAATTTCTCATGGTGCGAAAATAATTTATATTTTAAATTTTTGTATGACGACAGTCAACCAAGGAAATGTACATCTCGTATTTTGACGTAAGTTAAGTGTTGTTTTATTTTATGTCCTAAACTTTGAGGGCTGATGCAAACCAAAACCCTCTTCTTAGCATTTGCTACAGGCCCTGAACTGGCCTAACCCGGCACTGCTTCCAAACCTCACTATTTCAGTATCCATTATGCTAAACACGGTTTGTTACTGACATTGTCACAATTATTTGTAAAGTGGTTATGTTTGAGATTTCTTGCAGTTTGAGCAAATTCCACACACACAGTTAAAGTTCAATGACTAGGATTCAGATGACCAGTTAGTGACAGTTATTCGTTTCATTTCTTTTACAAATTGGTGTTAATGACAATTATAAACCACTTATTATTCACATGGAGGGGAGCCCTTCCCAAGACTATTGAAAGGAGGCCGTGGTGCAGCAGCAGCAGTCGCACATGCTGGCGACCTCCATCGTAAAACAGCAGCCAAGCCGAGAGAGTAGTTTGAAGTGAAACCGACACCATGAGCAATTGCTGTGTTAGAAATAGACTCACGATTGCGGCGAATAAAGCCCTCTACAGTACACTGAAAGAGAATTTGCAAGGGAATCCTACAAGTAAACTACACTCATGCTCATAAATTAAGGGTAATTGCAGAATGTGGTGTCACACAACGTGGCACTTCACAAAACTGGCGCTAATAGCATAGGCACATAGAGAACAAACACTACACTGACCTGTAAGTCCACACTATTGCTGATAAGTTGAAAAAACCGTACCGAAACACTTGTGCTACAAAACGCCACTGACTCCCGCGCATGTACCCCCGACATCAATATGGGATGTGTCCGCAGCTCGTGGTCTTGCGGTAGCGTTCTCGCTTCCCGCGCATGAGGTCCCAGGTTCGATTCCCAGCGGGGTCAGGAATTTTCTCTGCCTCGAGATGACTGGGTGTTGTGTGTCTTTCATCATCATTTCATCCTCACTCACTCGCAAGTCGCCGTAGTGGCGTTAAAGAACTTGTGGAGCGCCAGTCGAACTGCCCTGCGAGGGGTCTCCCAGCCACCAATGCCATACGCTCATTAATATGGGATATGATCACCATGCACACGCACACAGTTTGCACAACGGGTTGGAATACTCTGGATCAGGTGGTCGAGCAGCTGGTGGGGTATAGCCTTCCATTCTTGCACCAGTGCCTGTCGGAGCTCCTGAAGTGTCCTAGGGGTTTGAAGACGTGCATCCCAGACGTTCTCGATGGGGTTTAGGTCTGGAAAACAGGCAGGCCACTCCATTCTCCTGATATCTTCTGTTGCAAGGTACTCCTCCACGATGGCGGCTCGGTGGGGATGTGCATTATCATCCATCAGGAGGAAGGTGGGACCCACTGTACCCCTGAAAAGGCGGACATACTGGTGCAAAATGACGTCCCGATACACCTGACCTGTTACAGTTCCTCTGTCAAAGACATGCGGGGATGTACGTGCACCAATCATAATCTCACCCCACACCATCAAATCACGACCTCCATATAGGTTCCTTTCAAGATCATTAAGAGGTATGTGGTTCTTGGTTTATGCCAGATGAAATCCCGGCGAGAATCACTGTTCAGACTATACCTGGACTCGTCCGTGAACATAACCTGGGACCACTGTTCCAAGGATCATGTACTGTGGCTTTACGGGCTCTTCTGTGGCCAGGTGTCAGTGAAATGCACCTTTCAGGTCTCTGGGCGAATAAACCATGTCTGTTCAGTCGTCTGTAGACTGTGTGTCTGGAGACAACTGTCCCAGTGGCTGCGGTAAGGTCCCGAGCAAGGCTGCAGTACTCCGTGGCCGTGTTCGGGCGCTGATGGTGAAATATCGTTCTTCTTGTGGTGTTGTACACTGTGGACGTCCGGTACTATAGCGCCTGGACACGTTTCCTGCCTGTGGAATCGTTGCCATAATCTTGAGATACGGAGGGCCCGTGCTACGACCTGCTGTGTTTGACCAACCTCCAGTCGCCCTAGTATTCTACCCCACATAACGTCATCAATATGTGTTCTTTGAGCCATTTTCAACACACAGCCACCACTAGCACGTCTGAAAACGTCTGCACACTTACTCGCTGCACCGTACTCTGACACGCACCAACACACCTCTGCATATGTGGACTGCTTCCAGCGCCACCGTGTGACAAGCGCAGGTCAAATGTACCGCATGGTCATACCCCAAGGTGATTTAAACCCGCAAACCGTCCAACAGAGCGTTGTCACCATGTATTATCATTATCCTTAATTTATGAGCATGATAGGTGATGGAAATAGCATAGACAGATACATGGATACAAGATGCTTGGGCATATACCTGGACCAGAAACTAAACTTTAAGAAACGTATTGAAACAGCTGCAGAAAGGGCATGCAGGTTATTGCATAAACTTTTCAAAACAAACACAATTAACTACAGATTACATATGACTGTGAAGAGAAAGTACCGCTACCAAGCGGTCTCTTCGAGTCTACAATATCTTTTGCTGTCAGCGTGTGGGCGCATCAACTCTGCACCACGGCTAACAGCATGGTGGTAAGGCGCGAACAAAGGAGTGCGATCCTGCGGCTATCGGAGGCTTTCGGCAGTACTTCAGCAGAGGAATTGTGCTTGCTGCATGGCGTATACCTGACAGATATAACTATCAAATATCACACGGAAGCGTATTGTCTGAAAACAGACTGACCAGACACAATGGGAGACAGCTTACAAGAGGAAATACAGATCTTGCGAGAGATTAAATACTGCAGAGGGAAGTCGTTGCAAAAAGTGGGACAACTGCAAAAGAGTCAGTGTGGTTTATGTACTCTTCCTCACCATAACGGAGCGGTTGAGGACGAAATTTCAGTTCCAGCGGGGCCATGGTTCATATCTTAAGTGGTCACGGGTCATACCGCATGCATTCTCTGTATGTAGACCTCGGTCAGGACGCTGATTGTGCCTGTGGAGAGAGGAGGACCGCAAAATATATACTTCTGTGCTGTGACTAACACGACAGGGTGACGCAATCACTTAGAGACCAACCTTGTGGACCGATCTCAACCACTGAGGAGACAGGATATCTAGAATACTATTTAAAGAGTACTTTCAGCAACGAGAGTGCTGGCAGCAACGAACACAGGCGGCGAAAGACTCCACAGGCAATACTAACGAGCTACACAGTAGTAGTAGTAGTTATAGCAGATCAGATGGGAATACCCGAAGCTAGGCCAACATAGAATAAGGACTAATTGTGTAGCCACCAGAGTGTCGAGGAAGACAATTGTTCACCAGACAGAAATATTAAATTATAAGAAAAAAGTAGAAATTGAGGACAGCACACGCAACCGTCTAGTGCAGATGAAAAAAAGAACGTCACCATGAAGTAGGAGGGCGAGAGTCTTTACGTACTGCCGAAGTCCTCGCCCACGGATGGCGAATAGTAGTAGATTGGTTAGTGGCCGTCCAGAAGCGAGAGGCTCTGCGTCTTCCTGGACAGCATCGGGGGAAGCATTTTGTAAATCTGAATTCTTTCCTACGTTCATATTTCCCTAAATCGTTAATTTTAACACTTCCATTTCCTAACTAGTTTTAAATTTCGAAGTATTTAAAGCAGTAGCTTTGTCAAAAGACACTTAAAAAAAAGAAAAAAAGAAAGAAACGACGCACCACGAAGAAGTTATGCAAATTGGTCTCAAATTGATGTTCAAACAGGCATCGACGGTAAATGCAAATAGGAAACTTTGGCGGCCGATGGATGAATCTGTGTCGCTGTAGCGCAGTTTTACCGTGCAGCTGGCAAGGATAATAAACAGGGGACATGTCAGTACGAGGGCCTAAAGCCTTTGAAAATTTTCTACCGTCTACTCGGTTGGACAGTAGCTATGCCTCACAGGCAGCCGCGTGAACAATATTTGCAGATGAAACTTCCTGGCAGATTAAAACTGTGTGCCGGACCGAGACTCGAACTCGGGACCTTTGCCTTTCGCGGGCAAGCGCTCTACCATCTGAGCTACCCAAGCACGGCTCACGCCCCGTCCTTACAGCTTTGCTTCTGCCAGTACCTCGTCTCCTACTTTCCAAACTTTGCAGAAGCTCTCCTGCGAACCTAGCAGAACTAGCACTCCTGAAAGAAGCGATATTGCGGAGACATGGCTTAGTCACAGCCTAGGGCATGTTTCCAGGATGAGAGTTTCACTCTGTCTCGGTCCGGCACACGGATTTAATCTGCCAGGAAGTTTCATATCAGCGCACACTCCGCTGCAGAGTGAAAATGTCATTCTGGTAATATATGCAGATGTCAGCATTTGATAGAGGCAGGTGTAGCTGAGCTCACAGAAGCCGATTGGATTAACGGGCGACGAGCTCAACGTATGAATAGGAATGATGTTACTATTCGACTATGTTCATAGGAATGGTTGAAAATGGCTGAACACAGCGTCAAAAAGGAATCGTCGGAGAGGTACTCAGAGCCCCGGATAAGTCAGTGTCATCGATCCAGCGTGCTTCCGGTGCTTCAGTGACTACAAGGACCTCTGTACACCAACAAGCCTGTTTGCAGTGGTGTCGAGCACATTCGGCCTGTAATCTCAATGACTGGAGTAGATTTGTCTTCAGTGAAGAGTGGCGCTCCGAGCTGAGGCCGGATGGCCGACGAAGACGTGTCTGGAGACACCCCGGACACTGGTTGGATACCAACCCGACTGTCACCCGCCATACGACCCGACAACCAGGAGTGATGGTCTGGCTTGCCATTTCTTTTCATAGCAGGTTCCCTTTGGTTGTCATCCACGGCACCCTTACAGCACAGCGGTACGTCGACGATACTCTACGCCCCGTTTCGTTGCCGTTCATGGAAGCCATCCTCGGTTTACATTTCAGCCAGATAACGCCCGCCCGCACACAGAGGTAATTTCTACTGTTTCTCTTCGTGCTTTCAAAGCCCCACATTGCCTACCAAGGTCGCCGGATCTCTCCCCGACAGAGAACGTTGGAGTATTATTGGCAGGGTTCTGCAATCAGCTCGGGGTTCTGACGATGTAATACGCCAGTTTGATAGAATTTCGCACGGTATACCTCAAGACATTCAACAACTCTATCAGTCAGGGCCAAGGCGAATAACTACTTGAATAATGGGCAAAGGTAGATAATGACTTGATCAATTTATGAAGTTCTTTCTGTTGAATAAATCATCCAATTTTCTGAATTGTAACGATTTATTTGCCTGTAAACGTACATCGCAGCTATCTGAACCAGGGTAATTCCTTCGTGGAGCGACTCGTTTTTTTTCTTTGTCTTAGAATTTGTTTAGAAATAATTCACAAAGCAAAGGGAAACAATTTAGATCTCGGTTTGATTTAGTTTAATTAATCAGAGAACATCGTACAGGACGTACTCGATGTAACTGACATAGGATGTTGTCTAGTGGCACATGTAGGCAGTCAAAAAGAGGAAATAGTTAAGTATGAAAAATAACTTCCACACTTCATTGAAAAGGTTAGAGAACTTTATTGATATGATTAATATGAAATGGGTCACGGCGGGTTGATTTAAGGTCGGTTAAAAAATGTAAAAATTAAGATCGCAAGCCATCTAAATGTTACATGAACATTATTCAAACGAACATACGGAAAGAAAAACACCGTACTACCCTGGGTAATACTGCAAGACATCACAAAAGCCTCCTGACCACACGTGCAAATAATCTCAAAGACCCATCTTGTGATCGCATCTTAAAATCGCAACAAGAAGAAAATTAACATAATAGCACAGTTTGAACAACTTTCATCCGGAAAAGACAAGCAAATCGTTAACTGCAGCTATCTGGCCTCACATTCTAACACCCTAAATTCACAACGCTGCTGGACCGATCTCGAGAGAGAGAGAGAGAGACCTGTTTCTTTCATAACAGCAGGTGTCCGTGCTCGCCCGCAGCGCACCAGACTTTTGAATATCCACCCTACCCCACGTGACATTTACCAACCTGTGCTATTCAACTCAAATCGCTTGACTTCTCCGGCGAACAATATCTCTGTCTGCCTACAGAACAAAGGATCGCTCCCACTTTCTTTTAACCCAGTACAAGTGGCGGAATTCTCAAGGCTGTTTATTGATTTCTGTTGCTATCTATTAGGATCATAAAAGGCGGGATAAGAATTCCGTCTACTTACAGATACCAGTAATTTCTTTATTCATACAAGCTCCTACTCTTTCAGAAGGAATTGGCGTATTGATCTTCCACCTATTGAAACGAGTCTGTCAAAATCTAGGCAGCCGCATTTCAAATGGTAACAAAAATTTACAAATATTTCATGTGCTTTGTAGCTTGTCTGTGTCTATGCTTCATGACTGTGACAATTTTCGAGATCTTTTTCATCACCTTGTACATCCGTACATTAAGCGGTTAATGAGGCTATTCGAATAGTAAACGCAACAGAAATTAAATACGTAATAGCATTACTAATAGACAAGTCAGAGGCATTCGACAGCTTTTGGTGGCCCACAATGTTTACACGCCTTCGTTATACAATCTGTGGAACTATAATCGAGATTTAATATGAAACATTTATTTTCCTCCTTCAAACTGTAATTAAAGTTATTTGTTTTGTCTATGTTTGGCGTTAGTTTATTGCTTACTGACCAGTTGAATTGTAAACGCTCTGAGGTTTTAATTTGCTCTCTACCAGGATTTCTGGTGTTTTGTTAATAATTATGGGTTACTGCCATCTACGAAAACTATATTGTCACAGTTTCATGACCAGCTACAGTATGCCGTCCACAATGTCATTGTTCTCGTGATTACGATTATTAAGAACCTCTAGTACAATCGTTCCCAACCTGGGGGTAATTACACCCGTGATAGGTAAAATGAAATTTTCCGAGATGTAAAAGAAGGGTTCTTTTGTGTTTCACTTACCAATACTTACAACTTTTCCAAGTAGCATTAACACGTCACTCATTGCCGTGGAGGGTACAGCTTGTGAAACGAATGTCTGAACAACATCTTTCTCGCATAGTCGACTCGCTACACTCATATTCTGTACTTCCTACCATACATTTACGACAGTAAAATTCAGACATATATGCTTAAAGGTCACATGAAAAACACCTTCACCGAATTGTAAGTAGTTCCGTAATGGACCTAATAGTGCTTCATTGTTCACTTCCTCACAGTTAAATGAACAATTGGGCAGCGCTATAGAACAGTATCTATGTAACGGCTGCTACGTTGCTGTAGGCTCAACTCAGTATAGTAATAATAATAATAATAATAATAATAATAATAATAATAATAATAATAATAATAATAATCACAGTGATCAGACAGAAGGAATTGGCAGCATGGGATGCAGAGCGTGGTGAAGCAACTACTGTACTGCACAGGAAGCATGTTTCTGTGACAAGTGTTTAGCTTCAACGTGGAGAGTCAACTTTTATTCTGAGAATGAGTTGTAATAATACTTGGGATGCGGTAAGAATTGCTTCATCATTCTGTAATAAAAGGTTGATAGAAGTAATCAGTGCCAATTCTCTGACAGACTCATTAGTTTTTTGTTTAATAATACCCCTACAAATACTATAAGTAAACAGCATATATCTTTTGTCATTTAAAAATAAAAACGACCAAAGAATTTTTGTTCATTCTAAAGTTTAGTTAGACACTAATTTTGATAAAGGCTGGCGGGAGAGGGGGGCGGATACCAGCTAATACCTGATTCCACTCAGCGGTAATGGTCTCAGAAAGATGTCTCTGGCAGGTGCCACAGCATGTGATTTAGTTACCATAAACCTGATTGTATGTGAGTTTAACTTAAAGTGATGGTGTTGTGTTTGTTCTGTTCTTTGTGACAGGGAAGGATAGATTCAGCAAAAATGTGCATAAAGACTTCACTGTGATTTTTAAAGATACAACATACTTAGTGGTGTACACAAACTAACTAAATCTTGAGACCTTAACTTTTCCCGGCGAATTGAATGTTCAAATAACTTACGAGTTTGCTTCCGGGTGACGTCGTCGACCACCGCCGATATTTCGACAGGAGCACACCCTGCCATTCTCAACGCACAACTGCAAGGAGGAACCAGTGTGCAAGGGAATTTAATACCTCGGTTCACTCAGGAGAAACGAGGAAAATATCACACACAGAACAAGTCACCGCAGAGTCAACACACAACAAAAGATAACCAACATCAGAAATATCGATAGTGACTATTAATCAACAGGTGACGAAGCACTAATCCTGTCCCTCTGTTTTTTGATGAGAGACAGAGCCGGATTCCAAGCAGCATTTAAACAAAATCCACCATCTCTGTTTATAAGGTTGCTTGATAGTTTGATTTCAACAGCTTCCTTAATAACACTATCCCAAAAAAATGTTCAAATGTGTGTGAAATCTTATAGGACTTAACTGCTAAGGTCATCAGTCCTTAAGCCAACACACTACTTAACCTAAATTATCCTAAGGACAAACACACAGACCCATGCCCGAGGGAGGACTCGAACCTCCGCCAGGACCAGCCGCACAGTCCATGACTGCAGCGCCTTAGACCGCTCGGCTAACACTATCCCAATAGCTGGACGTGCAAGCCAGAATCTCCGTGTTGTTGTATTCCATTCGTCACAATGGTTATAGTGATAGGCAGATCAAAAGTGCGTTGCGCTATCAGCCTTCTGTGCAACGGGTGAGTGATGATACAAAGAGGGTTGGGTTGTTTTGGGGGAAGAGACCAAACAGCGAGGTCATCAGTCTCATCGGATTAGGAAAGGATAGGGAAGGAAGTCGGCCGTGCCCTTTCAAAGGAACCATCCCAGCATTTGCCTGGGGTGATTTAGGGAAATCACGGAAAACCTAAATCAGGATGGCCGGACGCGGGATTGAACCGTCGTCCTCCCGAATGCGAGTCCAGTGTGCTACCACTGCGCCACCTCGCTCGGTGATGATACAAAGAAGGGGCACCTAAATCTACGGTCTTTTTGCCTTACGCAGGAAGCATTTCCAACAGGATTGGCCGTATTTTACGGAAATATGATGTGAAATGTTGTGGTGTGCGTACTGTAAGACCTTCGGTACACACACCATCAGTTTATTTGACTTGTCGCTCTTACGAAGTAGGCGAGTGTGAGCAATATGTCTCGTGGTCTTATCGAGGCGTTTTTTTTTCTTCTGCTGTTAGGTCAGACGATAGAAATGCCACTTGCACGCTTAGAGTAGCAGATTGATGGTGACCAACTTTAAACAGAACTTGATTAATTTTCACATGCATATTTTATTAAAATAATAAAAAGGCATAGATATTACGTAACTTGATTCTGGATGCTGTTTACAATTGACAATCTGAAGTTCCTTTGGTCTTGGTACGTTAATCTTATTCTCACATATCTCTGATACTTGACAAAGTGTCTATTCATTTATCTTCATGGCTATGTACAGGAATATGATAATCTTATTAGGCGCAGACTGAAACTTGACTATAGACTAATGCAGACTGATACAGACAGGTTCAGATAAATGCAGACTCGTACGGACTAATGCAGACTGACTAATCGGAGGTCTGTACACTCGTTATAATACCTAGCGCATTCACATGTCACTGCACGAGTGTGATCCGCGAGGAGAAAAGGTTCTACATTAGCAGCAATCTCATTGGCTGCGTTACATATTAATACGGGGATCAGTGGAAGTAGAATTTGGTCCGTCTCTAAGACAGCGCCATCTCGTAGTGCGGAGACGGACGAGCGCTGCGCCTGTGCTGTTGTGCTTAGCGGGGCACGCTCTATTTGGAAAGTTGTGTACGCGCTGACTACGCGGAACTACGTACACAACAAATGTGTTTTCCGACCACCTTCTAAGATTAAGGCCCTGTTGACGTCCGGTTACAAGAGCCGAGCAAATACGGTATTGCAGAACATTGCCTTGACACCGGTCATCCTATGGTATGCAACAACGCGGAGATTCTGGCTTGCACGTCCAGCTATTGGGATAGTGTCATTAAGGAAGCTGTTGAAATCAAACTATCAAGCAACCATATAAACAGATATGGTGAATTTTGTATAAATGCTGCTTGGAATCCGGCTCTGTCTCTCATCAAAAAACAGGGAGAGAATTAGTGTTACCTCACCTGTTGATTAATAGTCACTATCGATATTTCTGATGTTGGTTATCTTTTGTTGTGTGTTGACTCTGCAGTTACTTGTTCTGTGTGTGGTATCTTCCTCGTTTCTCCTGCGTGAACCGAGGTATTAAATTCCCTTGCACATTGCTTCCTCCTTGCAGTTGTGCCTTGAGAATGTCAGGGTGTGCTCCTGTCGAAATATCGGGGGTGGTCGACGATGTAACCCGGAAGCAAACCCGCAAGTTATTTTAACTAAATCCTTCTCGACGTGGACAAATTTTGCCACATGCAGTACATACACCTCATCAGATTTCACTTGAATCTGTAGCTGAAAATGAAACTGCATGTAACTGTAAAGCACCTGATGGTGTCAGTACGGTGCCGAAACGCGTTGTGTCAATAAATGTTGCTAAATAAAAGTAGCTGAAGCTGAAAAATTGTTCTGTGAATACCGTATGCGGGTTAATGAATTTTCCAACTATATGGTTGTGTGCGATTGGGTGTGTGATGAGTGTGTGTGGTGTTGCAGACGTGCTTCCCGAGGAGAGCGAGATCGACCGGCTGGTGAGCCTGGAGAAGCTGAAGCAGATGGCGGCCGAGACGGCGCGCCTGCAGCAGCAGCAGCGGCAGGAGGCTCTGCTGATGCAGCAGCAGGAGAAGGAGCGCCAGAAGCAGCAGTTCACCTACCGCTTCCCAGAGGCGCCACCCTCCAGGTTCGCGCTGCGACCCGCCGACCCCGGCTACTACGCCACCAGTCTCGCTGCCGGTCAGTACCCTCCATGTACTACGTGCTACACTACACACGGTTACTAGAATACACGGTAGGGACCACGAGGTGTGCGTGCAGTAACATGCTGCGACTTGACGCCACAGCTGAACCTAAAACCCACACTACTGGCCATTAAAATTGCTACACCACGAAGATGACGTGCTACAGACGCGAAATATAACCGACAGGAAGAAGATGCTGTGATATGCAAATGATTAGCTTTTCAGAGCATTCACACAACGTTGGCGCCGGTGGCGACACCTGCAACGTGCTGACATGAGGAAAGTTTCCAACCGATTTCTTATACACAAACAGCAGTTGACCGACGTTGCCTGGTGAAACGTTGTTGTGATGCCTCGTGTAAGGAGGAGAAATCCGTACCATCACGTTTCCGACTTTGATAAAGGTCGGGTTGTGGCCTATCGCGATTGCGGTTTATCGTATCGCGACATTGCTGCTGGCGTTGGTCGAGATCCAATGACTGTTAGCAGAATATGGAATCGTTGGGTTCAGGAGGGTAATACGGAACGCCGTGCTGGATCCCAACGGCCTCGTGTCACTAGCAGTCGAGGTGACAGCCATCTTATCCGCATGGCTGTAACTGATCGTGCAGCCACGTTAGTTACGTGAGTCTGGATTCATATCGTTGTTTGACGACTAAGTACAGATTTGCACAACAATTATTAGTGTAGGAAGAGGTCCTGACCGTGTGTTTCGATTTGTTTTCAGTAAGAGATAATGGTTTCCTGTGCTGTCCAGTGTAGACAATAAATAACAGTTAGGAAACAAGTTAAATAAGTGTCCTCAGAACAATGAGACGAAAAAGTCTTCGAAATGCAAGTAGAAGCCTATTTATTATCCAGCTCTATACTCCCATCCTCCAGGAGTGGCCGTGCGGTTCTAGGCGCTGCAGTCTGGAGCCGAGCGACCGCTACGGTCGCAGGTTCGAATCCTGCAACGGGCATGGATGTGTGTGATGTCCTTAGGTTAGTTTGGTTTAATTAGTTCTAAGTTCTAGGCGACTGATGACCTCAGACGTTAAGTCGCATAGTGCTCAGAGCCATTTGAACCATTTGAACTCCCGTCCTCCAGGATTATTTTAGGGCTAGCAATTGAGCCTAATAATGAGAGAAAAATTTGGACGCAAAAACGCATGAACCCGTGTATCCACTGCGACAAGGCCGTTGCCCAAAATAACTTACTCTAAGGACAACACACACACACACACACACACACACAGCCATGCCCGAGGGAGGACTCGAGCCTCCGAGCGTCGGAGGCACGTGGACCGTGGGAAGGCGCCTCAGACCGCACGTCCTTCCCGCGTGATTGCTTTAATTAGTTCACAGTCTATTATCGTAATACTTTTGTTGATTTTAACGATACTACCCATTCCATTGAACTGATCTTCCTAGTTGGTTGCCAACTTCTCCATTAATTTTAATTTCTTTTCCAAATTTCTCCTTTACTGCTTGCTCAATATGCAGATTCAGTAACGTCTTGGATAGGTTAAACCTCTGTCTCAGTCCGTTCTCCACTACTGTTTCCACTTCTTACTAAGCCTTGTATACTGTGTTTTGTTTTGACGATCTTGGCTGTAGTAGGCCAGCAATAACCATTTATATTTCAGTATATATAAGTTTAAATATTTATGATTATTTTAATTAATAAGTAATTAATTTCTGCACGTCCTTAAGAGTCACATCACTTAAGATCTATAGAAGGAACGTCAGTGTTTTAGTTCTTTCGTAAATACGTATAATGTGTTTTTATTTTCTCTAACATCCTCTAAGAATTCCTTACTGAGTGCTTGTGAGACGAGCACAGACTCTGGTCTGAGCGAATCTAATCAAGGCCCCCTCTCTTGAGAGAGATTTAAGCACAGTGCTGCTCTTCCCACGCTCTGGACTCTCAGTGGTGGATGCGCCTTTAAAATGTATGAGCGTGATTCACGGCCTGTACCGCGCCCCGCATTAATCTCTGACGCTCTGCGGACACCCCACTTGCGAGGTTTACCCAGCAGGGGGCTCCTCAGATCCATCTGACTTCTCCTAAGTGCGCCCCACTCTCTTTGCCCTGGCTCTTAACCTCGCGGGTCACGTCTCGACCTGCAGACCTGCTACGCTATCTCCTCCGGCCACACTCAAGTAGTGAAACCAACAGCCCCAGGGGGAAAGAGACGGCGTGACGTTACACAAATTCGGGCCGCACCGCTCTGAGAAATTTCTCTCGCTCACCTGCATCAGTCCGCTATGAAAGTACGTACTGCAAACTTCTCGAGCTGTGCACTTTTTTTCACTGTTTCCTTATACTTTTTCAATGAATATGCTCACGTCTTTTTGTTTTCAGCGTCTCTCAAGAATCAATCGGGTCACGCTCGTATCTCTCAAGAACTGTATTACTGCGTAAGAGTCCACACACACAGAACTGTGCTCTTATGCTGCGACAGGTTCGACCAAAATCGAGTACGCCAGCTTCAACCCTTGAAAAACAGGGTACTATTTCAACCTGTGTTAGAAAACTGTTAATATATACTTCACTGTTGCAAGAGATATATCGATTAAGAAGCAGACGTACATTTGAAATAAGTACACAAAACTTGTGTTTGAATCACCAGTAGCTAAAATTGAACGTTGGTCTCCAATCTGATTGTAACTGGTATACATTATTTCATTTCGTGTTGGTCTCAATTGCTCTCAGATGCATTTCTTTTAAACGATGTATTCAAAAACGTACTTCAGCATTGAGGAAATGCTGAATAAGTTCGGTTCTGGAACCAGTTCACTTACTTAAAAAAGAACACATACAACGAGCCCGATTTCTCTTTTTCTTGCTGTTTTTCCTCCTTGTGGAATGCAGTGCAGGAGAACCGTGCGCGCTCGCACTAGTTTGTTTTCGTCTATTTCGCGGCCATAATGCGACCCGTGTACAAATGCTCAACACTTCTAGGGGAAACTACTACTGCGCAAATGTTGCCCAGCAACAGTGGCTGGGAATGTTGCCAAACATGTGGCTGCAATTCGTATGTCTAGCAATGCTGTCAAGCAATAATGCCAGGCTACATTGACAGCTTGTCAGGAATACGTAACTTTCGTGGCGCAACTGAATGTACGTTACCTTTAAGATAGGGATATACGTGAGAGGTTTTCGCTCTGAGAGAGCTTTGCGAATAATGCGTGTCGTGTAAACAGCGCTGATAGTCGAGAGGGTGGTAGGAGGGGGGGGGGGGGGGAGGAATCTCGGTTAGTCGCTCTCTACGAGATCAGACGTCCCGTGTAGGCTGCAGCTTCCACCTCTCGAGAGCTGCTCCCCGTAGCTCTGAGACAAGAAAACTACACTGGCATTGTCGGGAAAGCTGAGAGGACCGGAGAGTGCTCAGCGGCCGTATTGTGCCCCAGGTTTGTGCCGTGTTTCACAATTTGTACGCTACCAGATCTTGGTAATGTATTTTGCCGTACTCATGTACAAATTAAATAGAAGTACCCGCGAAATTGCGTGTTTAGAACGATAATATGTGGCCGTGGCGTGTTTCTGAGCGAAGAAATCGCTCTCGTTTTACCTCCTGAATGAAAATCACGAGCGATTAGCCATTTTCGAAAGTTCTAGTCGAAAACAATGCTACGCAGCAAATCGCATATATAAACTTCATAGGCACGTTATATAGAATTAACAATCAGATACCACGTTAATACCGATTATGAATGACGGACTAGCGCTCTATTCAATGCGCCACATCACCACCCTAGCGAGTCACTCTGCAAATGTATACGGGCATTGGCGGGAGAGCTGAGGCTACTGTCGCATTGGCTATGCGCTGTGAGTGAACGTCAGCGATGTGATGGTAAACAACAGTAATAAAGAAAGCTATCAGGAAGTGGACTCAGGACGAAGTTGTGCATTTAATTAGTCTTTGAAAGGAAAGGCCAGCGTTATGGAATGACTTAAGAAGCAAAGTTTGATGGCTCTATTGGCTACCTCCGCAGAAGAAATTTACCAAAGTATTCACAATTCAGAGAACCAGGTAAAGCAGTTTTATAACATAGATTACTCAACATGGAGAAACAAGTAAAGCCATTTAGAAGGTAATAGTTTTGGAATTCGGGAACTTGGCATTTAACTTCAAGTGATACAGTTTTATCTATAATTTTAAATGATTTGGTATTTCTGGATTATTTTATTATATTAGATGTGGAAGAAAAAAACCTTTAGGGATTTACGAGTGCTTCCTCGAGTCAATACAAGTAAAAACTCGCAAATAAGTGTAAGTCTGGAAATGCTTCATTTATCATATATCCGCCTTGTTAGGATTTTTGAACTTCTATGGGTATCAAGATGAAATTGGTGTAACGTTATTTCATCGTAATTGTTACTTTACCAAATATGAAAGAGAATAATCGTAGCTGATGCAAGAAATATTAGTATCTTCAGCAGCCTGTATTTAGCAGTAACGGATTTACGTATAATAGTATCTAGGTTGGCAATTTTGGGCCCAATTATAAAGAATATTTCTTCCATCTCCATTGCTGTCACTCTCGTGTAAGTTCAATATTGTTGTGGATTTTACATCACAAGCTCTACAATGAGATTCTGACATGCTCCAAAATCATCACGCCACCTGATCTGCTCTCTTATCCAACACGAACACAATCTTTTCCATTTTTCATTCCCACGTAAAGTGTTAAAAGTGCAGCTGCAACCCGACGGCCTTCCATCGCAACCTCTTCCTTCACGCGTAGAACTTCGACAGAAAAAAATCTTGCGGAGAGTGATGTCTCAGCTGTCACAGACACTCTCACCCTGCAGTGTGTAAATACACTACTGGCCATTACAATTACTACACCACGAAGATGACGTGCTACAGACGCGAAATTTAACCGACAGGAAGAAGATGCTGTGATATGCAAATGATTAGCTTTTCAGAGCATTCACACAACGTTGGCGCCGGTGGCGACACCTACAACGTGCTGACATGAGGGAAGTTTCCAACCGATTACTCATATACAAACAGGAGTTGACTGGCGTTGCCAGGTGACACGTTGTTGTGATGCGTCATGTAAGAAGGACAAATGCGTACCATCACGTTTCCGACTTTGATAAAGGTCGGACTGTAGCCTATCGTGATTGCGGTTTATCGTATCGCGACATTGCTGCTCGCGTTGGTCGAGATCCAATGACTGTTAGCAGAATATGGAATCGGTGAGTTCAGGTGGGTAGTACGGAACGTGCTGGATCCCAACGGCCTCGTATCACTAGCAGTCGAGATGACAGGCATCTTATCCGCATGGCTGTAACTGATCGTGCAGCCACGTCTCGATCCCTGAGTCAACAGATGGGGACGTTTGCAAGACAACAACCATCTCTACGAACAGTTCGACAGCGTTTGCAGCAGCATGGACTATCAGCTCGGAGACCGTGTCTGCGGTTACCTTGACGCTGCATCACAGACAGGAGCGCCTGCGATGGTGTACTCAACGACGAACCTGGGTGCACGAATGGCAAAACGTCATTTTTTCTGATGAATCCAGGTTCTGTTTACAGCATCACGATGGTCGCATCCGTGTTTGGCGACATCGCGGTGAACGCACATTGGAAGCGTGTATCCGTTATCGCCATACTGGCGTACCACCCGGTGTGATGGTATGGGGTGCCATTGGTTACACGTCTCGGTCACCTCTTGTTCGCATTGACGGCACTTTTAACAGTGGACGTTACATTTCAGATGTGTTACGACCCGTGGCTCTACCCTTCATTCGAACCCTGCGAAACCCTACATTTCAGCAGGATAATGCACGACCGCATGTTGCAGGTCCTGTACGGGCCTTTCTGGATATAGAAAATGTTCGACTGCTGCCCTGGCCAGCACATTCTCCAGATCTCTCACCAATTGAAAACGTCTGGTCGATGGTGGCCGAGCAACTGGCTCGTGACAATACGCCAGTCACTACTCTTGATGAACTGTGGTATCGTGTTGAAGCTGCACGGGCAGCTGTACCTGTACACGCCATCCAAGCTCTGTTTGACTCAATGCCCAGGCGTATCGAGGCTGTTATTACGGTTGTTCTGGGTACTGATTTCTCAGGATCTATGCAGCCAAATTGCGTGAAAATGTAATCACATGTCAGTTCTAGTATAATATATTTGTCCAATGAATACACGTTTATCATCTGCATTTCTTCTTGGTGTAGCAATTTTAATGGCCAGTAGAGTACATCCGACATCTGCTCTATCACGACTCTCAGACACTTACTGAAAGTACTCGCAAGGAGTTATCAGACAGTATCTACCAGCGAAAATTCGCCCCTAGTGTAAACAGTTCTTCGATAACTATCTGAGAGTGCGAAACTGTGTCAGGGCAGAAACCTCTCACGAGTATTGTGGCCCTTAGAGTGTGGTGAGAGCTGGTCGTAACACAGTGTCCTCTTTGGTGTTGCAGACGTGGACAGCGGCGAGATGCAGGCCGGCTCGGACATCACACTGCGGCAGGACTCTCCGCTGCTGCAGGTGGACGTGTCCCCCCTGCGCTTCCACCTGCAGCCGCCGCCGGCAGCGCCGCTGCCCGCGCTGAACGGTGGCGCCTCTGGTGGCCAGGGGGAGCGGCAGCTGTCGGCGCCGCCCAAGCAGCTGCTCGAGCCGGAGGAGCCGCAGGTGTGGCAGAAGCAGCCGCTGCCGCCTGAGCAGGAGCCGCAGCAGCTGCAGCAGCAGCAACCAGATGTCCGCACCAGGCCGCTGCCGCCTGCCGACGACGGCTCAGACCTCTACTTCATAGGTAACCCTGCGACTCTTCAGTCTGCCCCCGTCCACTTTGCTGGCATCCATTTCTCTCCTCCAAAACACGAACCATGTCGGTAGTAGCTTCTAAGGTAGAGCTCCTATCGTAACAAAGAGGCCTCTACAGAAATTTCTGACACATAAGGGAGGAGTTTATTTTCATCGTCTCTGAACAATGATGAATATGCGTTATCGGTTTTTGGGAAAATTTATCCATTCCAAGAAACAATCACCCATACGATACCCATCCCAACATTTTACAGGCATCATCTCATCTATGCAAACACAGTGCAGACATCCGCTCCTAACAAGTTCAGCCTTCAGGTGCTTGAATGACTGACATTGTGCCTCATTTTCTGTATCACATTATCTGCCTACAGCCGTATTCTCTACCACCTCATGAAGTTCCCATATGTTCCCAAAACTAAGACTCCTTGAACTGTCCTACACCTCCCACCATAAACATGAATCTCGGCAGACATTTGTATTCCCAACCCTTGAAAACCCTCAATTACTGCCACACCTGTATCAATACATCTAACCATCTGTCTGTTCCCAAATTCTTCAAACACTCCTACAAAGTAATTTTAACCACCTCACATTCCCAAACTGTCAAACTATCACTGACACCTAACCACCTCACCAAAACTAACATACGAGCGGTAGTCATAAAGTTTTGAATACTAGCTCAAAAAATTCGTCTGCTACCGTGAAACTAGCTGAAAGTGTTAATCCTTCTCACCGAGTGAAATGGCATGGTGGTCAGCACAATGGACTTTTATTCAGGAGAGCGACGCTTCAAAAAGCTCTGAAACGCATGGCCGATTTCCTTGCACACCCTTCCTTATCCTTTTCAGTTTTGAGCACTTATTAAAAGTGCAAATGGGCTACTATTGTGTTTGTATTAATGCTAGTTAAAAATGAATGACTCTCAAAACTGTTTTTGAAACTGTAGTGAATTTTTTACAAATAGTATAACACATGATTCTTCAGACCTTAAGCAGGACAACTGCACATACAACTTTTTAGCTTCTTGTTGCTTTATAACAAAGAAAACAGTCACATAAATTATACATGGTTCACATATTTGCTGTAGATTTCAATATAGGTCAAAATGACTACTTGGTATCCAATCTTTTAACAGTTGTAAATAAACAATTCGAAATACTTAAACAAAATTACCATAGAAAAATTTTTCAAATTGTTCTTCCTTTTCCTGATATTATCACAAGGATAGGTATTAAGTTGTAATTTTAACTTGTTCTAATTTAATTTTAATTCTTGTGGAATGTGTAAAGAAATTCCTGTCAGGACTAAAGCAAAAGAAATCCGTACAAAGATAAGGCCTCCGCAGCCTTCGGACCGAATTGGCCGCCAACCCTTGCAATGAAGTCAGAAAAAGTATAACCGCCCCCCCCCCCCCTTCCACTGACGTAAAAAAGGTCAGCAGTGAGTCTCGAGGTATCGTATGTGATACCCAGAAGTTTAAAGCTCATAAATCAGTTATAACATTAATTTATGGTTAGCTATTAACTTAGGCATGTCTGTACAGCTTTAATACGTTATTAAAGCATGTGAAAGCAATTGTAAGATATATGTTTACCTTTATTTCACCATATTATGCAGTTACAGAATCCGATGATTACAATAAATGCTGACACCTCATGGCGTTCAGCGAAAGGATGAACAAGTGAGCTGTGGAAGTACTATGTGTATCGTATATGATACCACATGCCAGAAAAAGTTAAGCTATGTGCGTGTGAGAGAGAGAAAAAAATAAAACCTGTAAGTATCGTATGTGATACCTCGGCACTGAAGAGGTTATCTGAGCTCGTACTCCATCTCTAATGACTTCACTATCAACAGGACGGTAAACGCCAATCTTCCCTTAATCCTTCCTTACTTCTTCATCCTTCAATCCTTGATTGTAGAAGTCTACATTTTGCTTGTTCAGGAAACGTTCTACCACGAAAATCACCGCACTCATATCCTGGAAATGTCTGCCACACAATGGTTTCCTGATTCAAGGAAAGAGCAATATGCTAAAGGTCTCCTTGGTAGGGGGATATGGGAGTGAGACCAAATCTGATAGCCCAAAGAATCAGCATGTGTGACTGTGTCCTGTCCAAAATGAGCTGGGGAATTATCGTGGAACAAAAACAACCCCTCGTACAGCTCCCTGCAAAGCTTCGCATTGACAGCCTCCTGTAACCTCGCTTGGAATGTCCTGTAGGCTGCCGCTGTGGCGGTTTGCCCCTTACAAGCGTAATCTGTTATCATCACTCCATGATAGTACCAAAAAAACAAAAACGCTTGTCATCTTGTGCGATGATGGTTGGGTGTCCGCCTTTTTCGGCAGTGCTGTGAGAGGCAGTCAAATGAAAACGGACACCCGCCACAGCAGAACAATCAAATGGTTCCATCACCAGACGCGTTAAGACGTTTGTCATCCCACAGAGAGTTCAGACGATCAATTCCTGTCGGAGGCTGACGGATCCACAACGGCACCAACTCCTTCACTTTCTCGTCCGGCGGAAACCGATGTCCACGCAGGTCGCCAAAGATGTGAAAATCACTTGGTGAAACACACTGGCTAAACCTGGCTATATGGAGGATGATGCAGTGTTTCCCTACCAGATCGCTGAAACCCAGCCTTCGTCCAGTTGCAGTGCGGGGGTGGGCGTTATCGTGCGAGACCACCGCGGCCGGCCCGGCGGGAGGGGCCGCGCAATTAGTGACATGGCGCCTCTAATGGCGTGGCCACTCCGCGCGGCTATAGTACTTCACCTGCACTCTTATTCTGTTATTCATTCTTTGGCCATTCCTGCTTTACACCTCTTTGGTTTTGTGTCGATAACTGACCTGACCTAACGCCCTTTTCTTCCTGTTACCCCTCTTCACTAACTCCTACTAGTCTAACTTCAGCCTATCCATAACCCAATTTAAGTTTTTGAACTGACCTACCCGATTAAGGGACCTGACATTCCACCAAGTGACCTGTGGAAAGTCAATTCTGTTTCTCCTGTTGACTACATCCTCCTGAGTGGTCTATGCCTGGAGATCTGGAAGGGTTACTACTTTATCTTAGCTTACATGATGGTGTTGTGTTCATTACTGTGGTATGTGTGCCAAACAAATAAATTTACAGCGAAAATGATTAAATTTTAGAACACAACCCCACTGGTACACCCAGCAGATAATCCTCGTCATACTCATAATAGCATACATGTAACTGTAATGCACCTGGTGAATAGCATGCTGTCAAATTCGACATGCTTATAACTATTAGTAAAAACGGAACACTAAGATTATTTCATAAATTTATAAGATAGCTGCTGACCTCAAGCAATTCCATACAACATGAATAAGTTTACTAAAAAATATTCAACCATTTCCATAATCAAAAAAGGTTAGTTTAAAAATGAAATGTAACCATTTTTTCCTTGCAAATTCTTACTACTCTACAGAAATTTTGAATAGATATCATAAGAGTGTGTTTTTCGATTACAAATCCAACCCTTTACTCGTATAAACAGTTAACTAGTCGCCTTTTTTATATTCAGAAAAGTATTAGGAATATCTGCAATATATTACACTACACTGAGGTATTGTAAACATTAACTATGGGTATGAAGGAAAGTAACTAACTCACTCCACTAATATCTTCATTTGTTTCTGTTAGTAAGGTCTTTTGATCCATTTTAGATTGCTTTTCCTTGTTGCTCAAAATAATCTTACTTCGCATCTCATGTAGCCTGTAGTTCTTTAAGCTTTATCATGATAATCTATGAGTTCATTAGTACTTCCCATGGTCAAAACGTTCGAATTTTACTTGAGACGCTAATATCATCCCATCTTACTTTACAGACAGAACATCATGTGACCACTTTTTCATTGAACATGTGGTAAAAGGTCAGTTAAAAGGACGAAATAATGCCTAAAAGAGACATTTAATTTCATTTTATGGTAGTCTTTAATATCTTACAAAGAAATAGAAAGAATAACAGCTTATTCTGTTTAAGAATCATTAACTACTCACTTGACTCTAACTTTGCATTCACATATCATCTGTTTCAGCAATATGTACCATCACTAACAAACTGTGAAGAAAATGAATAATGAAAGTTGAACAGAGAAGTAGATTATTTAAAGTATCCTAAAAACAAAAGCTAGTGCATGTAGGTAAATATATGACACAAGCAGAATATTTAAGAGTTCTGAAGCTTAAAGAAACCTATGTAAGCAATAATTTAAAAAAAAGGCATAACGATAGCCAATAGTCAAACAGACTGTTTATAATTTATATGGCTAACATTCTTGTGTAGGTGAACACTTCTGAATAAAGAGCAATTGATGCATATTTACAACTTATGTTGGCCTTCTAATCTATCTACCTATTATTTCTGTATTCTGGAAGTTGCTTTATATGCATTTTCTCGAAGAAAGAGACTTTAAAAGTATCTTAAATCTCACAAACTACTTATATGAAAAAATCCAGTTACATAAAGAACCAATTTTCTGTGCTAGAGATTACATTAGATAATGCCTTAAAAGTACTTTTAATTTATACTTTTAATTTATTTTGTGTTAAAAGTTTGCAAATAGATTAAAGGTAGCATTAAAGTAAAGCAAAATATACTTAAATGTCAAAACAATCAATATCTTCATTCCTGAGTCTAAGTAGCAGAAAAACTACAAAGAAGTCAAATTTCTCATAGAGTGGACTTTTATGGGTAATGTGTCCATGATAGGAAGTATTTATTTTTTTGAAAGCCTCTTCAACAAGGTAATGAGTGAACACTTGTATGGACACTTTCTTGCTGGCAGAATTATAAATTTCTATATCACTGGATTACAGTTTACTATTAAATGAAGTGAATGCTACACAGCACTTAATTATTCTTGAGTATCATTAATATTTTCATAAGATAAGTTATTTCCTCATATTAGGTGAGGCTGTGTTTCTAATTTTACATTTTTTTTTGCATACAGTCATCACAAGATGACTATTTATAAAGTCACATTGTATACAAATATTTAGTATGTTTCATATTTGTATGCCAAGGTTTAGTGACCCACTTATTTTCCACAAAGGCTAATACATAATATTTTTTATTATTATTTATTTGCTATGTTCTTTTAATCTGTTATCTATATAAAAGAATGGATCAAATGTTGCCCATGAAAAAGCATGAATAAAGCAGATAATATTTTAAAATGATTAAGAATGTGTTGCTAACAACTAAGCATTATGCCGTTTAAGGGGGGGGGGGGGAATCGACATAGAATAACTACATTAAAACAAAAAATAAGAATGACTTAAGATAACGTTTTACATACTATCATTTGACCATCGGGTGCACAGATATCTGACATCTGGAATCCAGAAGACACTCACTACTGGACTATTACACTATGCAGTTTTGTAATTTATGATCTTGACTACGTTACTACAGCACTGTAACAACAGCTCTATGCTACAGTAAACTACTGTACTTGGTATGAGAACCAAGCTGGATTTCTCATTTGCCTCAATGGATAGCCTCTGGCGCACTGAGGTGCAACTCAGGATTCACAGGGGCTGTGTTGCTGTGCCACTCAAGGTACAGAGATTGGGAAATCGCTGTCAGGGTCTCCTGATTTCATGGTGTTTTTCTTGGTTGTCTCTTAGCCACGTAGGCCTGCAGTTCATAAGCTGATATCTTAGCTGTGAGTGAGTGCACGTTATGCCACAGTTCCTCATTTCTTATTATATTATAGACTGTTGTATTTCGAAATTCATTCCTGTCCTGGTCTGTAATATCTTGTCTTATGGCACACTCCCAGATGATGTGTGCTGGGATGCCGATTGCTCCACGTATACAAGTGTCTGGTGCACTGTTGTGTTTATAGTAAGTAGTTTGGATATGGGATGTGTCCTGACAGGTAGTGTATAGCGCACTTGGTCAGAAGGAAGTATGTCATTCTCGTTCTTTCTTTTATGCTAGGTAGGAAGTTGTAGATTCTCCTCCTTGTTTCTGCCCTGTCCCAGATTTCTTACAGTTCTCTATAAATGCATGTTTTTATTTTCGTATTCGCTACAGCTCTTGTGCCCAATATGTCCTTTATCTTATGATATTCGTGCCTTTTGATCCAGTATTGTGCACCTTTGTTTATTACTGACAGGTCTAGAGGTAGCAAGCCTAATATCGCCAAACCTCATTCATTGTCGTTCTGTAAGTACCAATCAGGCACAGGAGTACACTCCTCTGTGTTCGCTGCAGAGCCTGTGCTATCCTTACCATTCTGGCTCTAAGCCCCAACACTCGACCCATAGCCCACAGTATAGAGTAAGATTGCGTTGTGGTATGTTCTTATTGCATTTAGTGGCAGCTGAAAACATCTTTGGCTAGTTGTTGCTATTTTATTAGGATTTTAATTCCTCTCTGGCAGTCGATTTCTACATGTGCATGAATGTTTGGGGCATTTGACGCCTGTTCGGACAGAATTTTTCTTAGTTTATGAAGCCAGCCTCTGTGGCCGAGCGGTTCTAGGCGCTTCAGCCCGGAACCGCACGACTGCTCTGGTCGCAGGTTCGAATCCTGGCTCAGGCATGGATGTGTGTGATGTCCTTAGGTTAGTTAGGTTTCAGTAGTTCTAAGTTCTAGGGGACTGATGACCTCAGATTTTAAGTCCCATAGTTCTCAGAGACATTTTAGCCATTAGTTTATGAATGTTTTGCTTGTCATCGATTTTAATACCGATTTATTTTCACGGGTTGATCATTTATCCAGAATGTGGAATTTCTCGTTTTTGATAAAGTAGCTTTTAGTAAAATAATAAAAATGTAGATTGTTTTGTGCACTGCTATCGTTAGTTATGCAACAGTTGCTTTGTCTTTCAAGAACTTCCCTGCCTTTTTCCTCTAATTTAGCCCTTGTGCTAGCAGATACTACAGTTAACATATCATATGTATAGGCGATGTGGCCTCTAGTGTTTGTTATACTCTGAAACTGGTTCAGTAATGACTCTGTCCCAACACCCCAGAACTCTTGACCACAAACAGAGCCCTGTGGGCAGCCTTTGATGATGTCTGTCATAATTTTCTTCCCAGGACATTTTAATTGCAGTTGCAGTATCAAGTGTCTTCTGTCATTTCTTTAAGACGACATCAAGTAGGGTCTGCATTCCTTTAAATTTGTGGGCAAGTTGTTGACACTGAGTTGAATATGATCAGTTTCCTCCATGACAGAAAAATTGATTGTAAAGCTCAACAAATTGTCTTACTGCTGGGGTTAACGCATATGTATCCTCTAATTTAGCCAGTCTCATTTTCACATATTTTATAAACAGACAGTGGATCCAGCAATAAACTTCTTCCATTTTTCATGTCATTTCCATCACTGTTTCTACCCTTTTCATAATTCCTGTTGCCATCTATAGGTTATATGATCTGTGTGTTTTCATAATCTTCCTCTAGTAGCTGTTGCATGCTATCACAATCCACTACTATAATGTATTGTGTGGTGTCACAAATTGCATTTATTGCACTTTCTGTATTTTGTGAATTTGATGGTATGTCCTTCTTTAAGTCTTCCTTGTCTAGAGGTGTGCATGCTGTCTGTTCTTTGTTTTCCTTTATTCTTAGCCACTTCCAGAAATTCCATTCCTTTCCATTATTCTTATTACTGGCCATATAGTATACAATAAATACAGCTTATAATCCTTTCAATTAATACATACATTTATTTACAAGAAAAGAATTTAATTTGGGTAATTTTATTATACTACATTGAGCCACTGATACATGGACTGTCTGTTACTTGTAAATTCATTCTGTCTTCAATGGCTGTGCTTATTTCTTGATTTGTTGTTATTTATATTATAACATTTAGGTATGTCACCCTGACAGCTTACAAAAAATGTGCTCAGTCCATATGTAGACAAGGAATATACAGTGAGATGTTTGTGTTTGATAAGAACATTACGAATGTGCTCCATTTACCCCAGATCATGCATCAGCCTAACAGCTTCCTTTTGTAGAACCGGTGATCTATTCAAGAGTGAATCAGCAGCACACTCCCACAGCTCTCTAATAACATGGAAATGGTGAAAAACCCTTACAGTATATTGTTTTCAATATGTATTACATACAGTTTTGGACAGTTGACTAAGCAAGTACACGACACTACTCATTTTCCTGGACACAAAATTAATATGGTTTTCTGGTCAAAGATTTCCACCCAAGTGTAGACCAAGGAATTTACAGTCTTTACTATCTGTATAGGAAATTCCACAAATATTTCCTTTACATCTGTGGAATGAATTGACTGCTTCGACCTCCACTATCACTTTGTGATATTGACTTTAAGGCCCTGGTCACATGAAATCTGTTAACCTCACCCCACAGTTTAATGAAGATTCAGATTTCTCTAGATCGCTGCTGAATACAATTTCCTGACTGAAAATTTTTAAAACAAATAAAATTAAAACAACCTGTATGACTGGGAATACCGTAGTGTGGCTTCACTACTTTTTCTCGAACTGACTGGTGAGTGTGTGAGAGAGCTGAAACATCAAAATCAGAAAAACAATAGCAAACAGGTTAAAAATGCAGTATATTCATTCATCAATGAAAAACTAGATTTCTATCATTGTGAATAGTTTGAATGTTCATTAGTCCTGTACAGTTTGGAGATATTTATGCCTAAATATAAATCAATAATTCCATGCTGTTTTGCTATAAGTCCTTCATATAATCAGTGGATAGAGCTCACTTGTTTGAGTCTTCTAACAGTTTCATAAATATAAGGTTGACATTTGGCTATGTCCAATGTAGTCTGAATGCCTGAAGTTCTGGTAACATAAAGAAATGTTACTTATAAACAGTCACAGTGTATCTGGTGTGCATCTGTACCTTTGGACAATCTTCAGCAAAAGATTACTGATGTGATGTTCTTGTGTCAACATCAGTTTACCATAAATAAACAAAATCGTAAAGTTAATGTTATAAACTAAACACATTAGCATTAAGCTTCAAATGGGAAAAAGGAGAAATGTATGGAATGCAGTAACACTGGAACATATGAATCTTGTAATTATAATTGTAAATGAAAAATGAGATTATGGTGCATTGTGAAGCTCTATTGTACTGGCTGTCATACAAAAACAATGGTTAACTGTTTTTTGATGGTTTTAATTGAAAAACTGATTTAAATTACTGTTTATGACTTATGATCAGTCTTAAATTTCTTCTTTTTAAGAACTTTTAAACACTAGTAGTTTAATAACCAATTTTATTTTACAAAATGCTAACAATAAATAAATAAGCAATGCCTAGTCTGTCATAACTGTGTTATCAGACTATGATGAGATCTTAGTTATGTGTCTAAATGAGAAACTGACAATTAAAATATAAAGGATAAGCAGCAGTATTTCAACAGCAAAATGTTCAGAATGTCAGTGGGAAAATTTTGACTGGTTTTTTAGTTGACAAGTATCATGTACCAAACATTAACCCCAAATTCGCATATTCTTTGATAAATTCACAGTTACTTCTGGAAATAGTTCCTTAAATAAAGCAGTACAATCTCAGACTAAAAGTAAAGACACCTGAAATGCCACTATATATGACTATGTTTGCTTGGAATCATTAGATATTTAAAATAAACAATACAAGTAAATGATCCATGAATACTTTCAAACTGAAAATGTTATTACAGCACATTAAGGAAAGTCATAAATAACTATGAATGTGTATAGCATTCTAAAACTGAGAATTCATAACATTACATTGTCATTATGCTTATAGACCACCAACATAAAAATGATATTTATGTTAAGGAGAATTATAATATTGTAAATGGCAGTTGGGATTTATTAAATATTTTTAGCAGTCGATTTTCAGTTATGACTGATGAACTTCAATGAACCATTTTATAACAAAATAACAGTTGGTTTACTACGCAGGCAATTTCGATTAAATTTAGAGAAACTGAAATTTTCCAGTTCTCTTGTGAATCTCATTACATGCTAAAAGAAGAGGCTTTTATATATACAAAAATTTGTTACTATTTCAAATTTTTATGGATGTAGGATAGTTTCACAGATAAATAATATATAATGTCTAAGCATCTGCAGATTTTGTCTCAATTTTTTGTCGTATATTTGAGCAGAGCGAAAGCAAGACACCCTGTAAATTACAACTGCCATTTTGTCCAAATTTTCATAGTTAAACAGAGTGGAACAGGAACAAATGAGTATTAAATTAAGCAGTTGGAAGTATATTTTTGTAAAGAGAGTTTTAATTGATTGGAAGCAGTCAGATTAATAAAGAAAATTGCACTAAGAGATTTGAGGGAAAATTTTTATCATAACTAAATGAAGAGTGAGAAATGGACAAATAGGCTATCAAATTGATTGAAATGAGGTGATTTCAGGTAAAATTACGCAGTGAGTTTTTGAACAGATTTTCATACCAAAACAAAGACTCAGAAATAGACAAATGGTGTATCAAACTAACCAGCATGGAAGCCTTTTTTGTAAAAAAAGGTTAACTTGCTTGAAATTAATCATGATAATTATGAAAAATTAAAGTAGTGACTTAAGGGAAAATTTTTATCTAAATTTTCATAGTCAAATGAAGAATGGGGAAGTAAACAGTAACTAAAAACTTAATTACTGATTTGAGGGAAAACTAAATTATTTCATGGACAGCTGTTGCTAGTTGTCATATAGGTGAAGTGTCAAGAAGTTCATCTGTTCAAGGACCAGATGTTTCCCATCCAAAAAGTTACATTGGTTGAGAGATTGTGAAATTCTGTCTTTCATATTGGAAAAAAATGAAATAAATATCAAATTATACATAAACTGAAATTTTCCTACTTTCTCTTATTTATAGAATGCTTCCTGAACAAAACTTGAGCATAAAACAAAAAATTCTGAAAAATGTTTGTTGAAATGATTTATCCAAAAGTAAAAAGTAAAATAGAGTTGAGAAACATTTGACAAATTTCACACACTGTACATGATTCTGGGCATCATTCAAATGCATAACAATTTTTTTGATTATTTAATTTGTTATTTTTAGAGAAATAATTTCACAAAACATTTTCTGTTTATTTTCCCAGATGTTTATATGTTTTCTTCATTTCTACAAGACTGTTAGAGATAAATCAATTGGATCATTAAACAAGTTACTGTATAATTTACAAACTGCTGAACGAAATACAAAAATCAAAATAAGTAAACAAATAATAAACAATAAAACATCATAAAAGTATATTGAGTTGCAAAATAATGTACAATGAAATGCCCTAAACTACTGTGAAGAGCATCTGTACTGTATACAAGAAGTTTGCCACAAGGAGGCTTCAACTCAGGTTTGAAAATCCGGTGTTTATGATTAAAATTTATCAGTCCTGCTGGTAAAACATTAAATATGAAGCTTACATAGCTGTATATAACTGTTTGTACCAAAATTAAGGCAGTATTATGTGACTTCAGTAACAACAAGAGGGTACGTAACAGGGATGACAAGATTATATTCCAGAAACATTTTAGTGATGACCTGGATGTAGTTTGCAAACAAACACCACAGATAGTTCTAACTGTCCTATTCTGATCTTATGATATTCTCTCAGACTGCAGATGGTTGTCACAAAATATCGCGCTCTAGGTGATGATACAATGAAAGAAATTGATGTAAACAGGGTTTCCTTTTCCATTTTCAGTGAAAGTGGAGATTAGTCTTTTGGTTTAAATAACATTTCTACACAAAATGATATGTTCAACAAAACTTTCCCTCTGTATTTAGTCCTAAGAGTTTGAAATTTTCAATATCGCTGATTATTACCTCTATATTATAACAACATGTTTCTTTTATGAGTGTTCTAGGTTGAAAATTTATGTTCTCTGTATAAGTGTAGTTAAGCAACAATCAGCTCCATGTAAGCTGTCAGTTGGTGTTTCTCACTAACCTATATACATAACCCTTTATGTTAGAATCAACATCTTTCACAGTGACAATAGTGTCATTTTCCTTTTTTTCTCTTTTTCCGATCAGTCTTCTGCTTGATTATATGCAACTCACCACAGTTCCTTTTCTACATCAATCTGTCCATCCTGAAGTACAGCTTACACCCCATGTCAGCACTGTACATATTACAATGTGTGTTTCTCTTATTGATGTTTGCCTTCTATGGCTGACTCTAGGACTAAGGGAGTAATTCTGTGATGTGTAAATATATGACTACTATTACTATTTGTTCTCATAGGGCTTTCTGCATCTACGAAGCTGTGTATGAAGATATTAATTTTTTACTATGGTACTATTTCCCTGTCCTTTGATTCAAAAATATCCTGCCTGGTTCTAGTTGTAGGATTCGAGAACATTATTCAACATGCTTTCACTGGAGATCTGGGAGAAAAAAGTTCTATAGTCCTAACTGGGACGTTCCTATCCTTCTAAATTCAAACACTACTTCACAGTCCGTCTCTAATGATGTCATCATTGATAGACTCTGCAACCGTAGTTTACCTTTTCTACGGCACAGTCCTCAAATTTTCGTTCATATGAAGAGCTCTTTAAGCTGAATCACATGTCTTTCTGAATTAGTTAAATATATGCTTATGATTTTGCCTAAAATTAATTGACGTGACCTGTTTCTGTTCAGGAGGGTTGTGTGCCTTAATCTGTAAGTATGGAAACCTACAGGATCACTTTGTTGTCCATCGTGTCAGTCCATCTGACTGTTCAGAACTCTTTTTCTCAGAAATGTGTAGAAGTTCAAATTTATGTCACATATGAAGGTCTATGGTCTCTGGGAGGTGTAAAAATTTTGAGCTTCTAAGTATATAGAATATCTGAAGTCACATATTTTGATACTCGAAAACTCAATCAAAACCGTTAATGTGCTTCCTGAATTCTGGAAACATCCCCCAGGCTGTGGCTAAGCCATGTCTCCGCAATATCCTTTCTTTCAGGAGTTCTAGTTCTGCAAGGTTTGCAGGAGAGCTTCTGTAAAGTTTGGAAGGTAGGAGACGAGATACTGGCAGAAGTAAAGCTGTGAGGACCGGGCGTGAGTCGTGGTTCGGTAGCTCAGATGGTAGAGCACTTGCCCGCGAAAGGCAAAGGTCCCGAGATCGAGTCTCGGTCAGGCACACAGTTTTAATCTGCCAGGAAGTTTCAAGGTGCTTCCTGTTGACCTAGAATCATGAATTCTGGCATGAACTAAGATTTCACAATACAAGTAACGAAAAAATTTGTAATTATATCACATGAAAAAATATTATTTTTTATCCATATGTCTGTCTGTCTGTCTGTTTGCTGTTTGTCTATCCATCTTTTAAGACTCCTTTTTCTCTGGAACAGTTAGGCATATCAAGTTTAAAATTATATCATGTGCTAAAGGCTATGGTTCCCTGGCAGTGTAAAAAATTCAAGCTTCTAAGTCAATGTAATGAAAACATTGTCATTTATGTCACATATTTTGATTCTTGAAAAGTCACTAATCATGTTGACCTAGAATCATAAAATTGGCAAGAAGCGGGGTTTCACAGTAAAAGTAAAGTAAAAAATCTGAAACTTGTTAAATTGTAATTCTATTGCATAAAAAGATATCATTTGCCTTTTGAACACACATAGTATTCATTATCTATTGGTAGCATAACAAACGAACTTTACTGCATGAAAGCATAAAATGGAAGATGTAGTTATGTTGTAGTAAGTAAATAAAAGATGTTTGATTAACTCTTCTCTCTCTACATATAAACTGAAGTCCCCTGTTCGCTTCTTTTTGTGTGTCTGGCCTAGTGTGAGGAACTATTGGAGAAATTTTGATATGGTCATGGAATTCCTGGACCCAATATCTTGCCAGCATCGATATCGATAACAGCCAAAATCGTTGATATTCTCTTTTCCCAAGATGGATGAACTAAATATATACACAACTAAATTTGTGTGGAACACTCAATGTACAAATCCTACTCACGATTGGCCAATATTTTTATATCTATGAAAGTATTTTGGTACATATTATACTAAAGATAGGTAGATTTAAAATACTGAAATCTTGTAGAACAGCATTTATACAATTGGAGATAGGGTCTCAAGTCTAATTTTAGCAGAGAATACACTACTAAATATAATTTGTAGGGCCAGTAAAATCGTAATACATGTCAGATTAACAGTGACATTTATAATAGTCAAGAAAAATTATTTGTAATGTCATGCACTGAATTTACCTACTAGTGACTTGACTGATTATGCAGTGATTGTGTGAGAATCTGCAATAGTTTTCATATAAGATTTATTAACATTGAGAATACACGTTTCTTTTATGATTACTTGAAAGTAAGTATAACATGAAAATGACTGATATCACGAAAGTGCATCTGCAGTGGGAAGTAGTTTCAGAGATACCAGTAACCTATATGCGTTGATTATCTACTTATTAAGTGAAATGTCTGATAGGTAACTCAACTAAATTTGAGAGCAGGTTAAATTTGTTTCTTCTTGACATCTCATTTGGTGTTAAAGGTATCTTAGCTTAGTCACAAGGAATACTAAAGTAATGAAATATAAACTGAAAAATGAGCATCTTGAATGCTTGCACAGTTTCATAAATAATACCGGAATTTGAAGGTAAAAGCTAATGCATGGTGCTTCTTTATTTTCCAGCTATAGTGGCCGGATGCAGTGCGGCAGCCATCGTTGGTATAATTGCCATAGGGATTAGCTGGTACCGGTGAGTGGCGCTTTCCAATTTTTTCCATTATGTCATGCATGCGTAAACTTCAATAAATCCGTAATTAGAATAAAAGAAATCATTATATACGCAAAGGTGACAAGAAAGCCATAGTATCACCAACAATATAAGTTTAGTCGGGTTTTGTGTTAGTGGTATTCTTCGTATAGCGGTCTGAGTTACGAAACCGCTACCAGATGGCAGGAGTGCCGCATCAGTTCACCTGTTGCCGAGAGATGGCAGGCAAGTGAATGTAGCATCGTGGCGCAGTTCAGCTGCGTTGCTAGGCAACGTTTTCGCCTTACAGCAGCGTACTTTCCACGCTAGCGTCAGACATTCCACGAAAACAATGAAAATATTAGAAAAGTGCAACACACATTCGTGATGACGTCGATGAAAAGAACTAACCCTACGGCCGATTATACCATCCCTTAAATAGAATTGCGAATAGGTGTTTTCATCTTACCGTACGAATTTCTGTTTAGTTAAGGAAAATACCTTTTCAATGATATTAAATTATTATTTTCAATACAGTTTTGTTGGTCATTGCGTGATGAAACCTTAATGTTTACAGTTAAACTCCGGATTTCCATGATTACACAATTGGCAATTTCTGCACTTATTTTCAGCTTTACTTCAAGAAACATCTATCGAATTTTCGTGTGAGAAGTACACTGAATTGAATTTTGGCACACGGATGTCTGACGAACTTTTAATTGTTTCATTTGCATGTAGCGTAAGGCAAGAAACTGACTCAAGGCGCAGTGGCTTACATTTCGAAACCTGCTTGAATTATTGGGCGTGCGGAAACATTCACTGCTTTATTTCAGTCTTAAATGCCGTTAATGTGGCATTACTTCAACTATGACGAACTGTACGCAAGACTTAGACAATATACGGCGGAACCATCAACCCAGGAAGTAGCTGTTCGTTAGCCTCTAGTCTTCTAGAAAAGCGAGAGTAAAAGGAACATACCGAATATTTACATTCCAGGAAACTTTTCAGTATTCTGAAGGTTTAGACAGGGAACAAAACTGTCGTACTAGCTGTAGTTACTACAATTCCTGATGATGAAGAAAGTATTACATTCTTCTTTATTTTTGTGCAAAATAGGAGTGACAAAGTAAGAGGGTGTGCCATGATTACAAAGGCAGAAACAGGGACAACAACAACCAGAGAAGAAACTACATTTAGCCAGTACTATATCGTAAATATACAAGTCACAATATATAGTAGCTAAACGAAATTGTTAATTTGCACAGGCCAGCTGCAGTATCCAAATTGTTGTCGCTGTTTTAACAGTGTACAGCTTAAGATTGTGTATGTATTATATCAACTGAAGATAGGTGAAAGCCCGACGCGCGTGGTAGCATAAATAAAATTACATTAAAAAGTGGCTCATTGCTGTATTTTTAAAATATTAGACTGTTCTTTGTCTCTGCACTCCAAATATGACACTTTTGAGAGCATTTTCCCGTTAGTGAGTGACGTTGTTGACAGAAAGTATACTTCGTAGGCAGAAAGTATATTCTGGATACTGCGTCGTGTAGGAGCTGACGATGCCCTATACAGTTCAAACAAGTCACTTTTGTACCTTTGGATGGATATCTGCATTTACATCTATATTCTGCAAACCCCTGCGAAGTGCATGGTAGAGGATACTTCCAACTACATGGCGTAATGAGATTTGTTGCAATTCCAATGGCATATGCTGCGCGGGAAAAACGATTTGCTTAAAAATCTCCGAACACGCTATAACTTGTCTGATCTTCTCCTGACGGTCCCTAGAGAGAGATACGTAGGAGATTGTAGTATAGTCCTAGATTCCTCACCCAACAATGATTCTTGAAACTTTATAAGTAGGCTTTCCCTTGATAATTGCCATGTAACGTCATAGGTCTGCTAGTTGAGGGTTTTCGTTTGATGCCTCATACCGTCGTATTTTGGTAATAAGTGTCAGTCTGGAGCAGAGTCAGATGCTTTTCGAATGTTGAGAAATACTGCACCTGCCTGAAGCCTTGATCCATGGCTTTGAGGATATTGCGTGAGATAATACGAGTTGGATTTCGTAACACCGATGTTCTTCAGAATCCAGGCGGGTCGTTGTGGGGAAGAACATATTGTGTTCTAGATAGCTCCGTTTGAGATATGAATATATTCTAATATTGTGCAAAAGATGAATGTGGATTACTCCTGCTACAGTTCTTGTAGACAGGTTTGACGTGAGGTTAGTTCCAACTATTGAACAACGTTTTTTGTTGGCGAGGTCTACGGTACAGCATGCTTAAAACAACCGCAGATTCTGTATGGCATCTGAAAGGAATCCTGAAAGGTCATGAAGCTTTGTTCATATTTTGCAATTACAACTATTACTCAACACCACTGACACTAATATATTTATTATTCATCCTAGCAATGTTGCGGGAATTAAACTGCGGCAGTACTCTTGGGCGAGATATTGCCACTGATATAATTGTAGATTTGTAATGAATTTTTAATCTAAGACAGTCTTTCGGATCATAAGGGAACTTTTATAGTACGTTCGTTTCTGTTCATGTTGCGAGTTATTTCATCATTTGCACAATAAATCGTAATGATGTGAAACGAGTCATTTTAAATTCAAATAACACTTCAATTTGTAAAGTCTGCACATTTACAAGTACTTTTTTCTTTTTTTTATATGTAGTGATTTGAGTTGGTAGTTCCTCTCCACCAACTTTTACAAAATACAATAATAGAAATTATTTTACGGAAGAGAGGGAGTTGTCAAGGAGAAACTTTTTCCAGTTCGTATCAAAATTTTGCTTTGTTGTCTATTAGAATTTACGTATCTCTGGATAAATGATCAAAAATTTTGCTTACATCATGCTGCACCCCTTTTTGTGCTAAAGACAACCTTAATGTGGAGTAATGAATGTCATTTTTCATTCTGATATATACATATATACGTCATTGTCCCTTCTGAACCGCAATGGATTGCTTACAACAAACTTCATAAGGGGATAAATATACTGTGAAACAGTAGTCACTATCCCCAGCTCCTTTAACAAATGTCTATAACATGACTGTGGATGAGCACCACATCTTGTTCTTACAGCACCATTATGAGAAATTTAGACTAAAGATGAGCTAGCGAAGGACATTATTCTATATGACATTACTGAATGTAAACATGCAGAAAATGTCAGCTTAATGATTTGTCTCTCCACAAAACTCAAAAGGTTTTACGTCTAAATCCACATGTCTACTCTTCATTTCACACTTAAGTGCCTGGTAGGGGGTTCACTGAACTCCCTTAAAAATGCTTCTCTGTCGTTCCACTTTCGGACAGCACGTGGGAAAAACGAACACATAAATCTTTACGTGCGAGCTCCGATTTCTCTTATTTCATTATGATGATTATTTCTCCCTATGTAGGTTGGTGACAGTAAAATATTTACAGGTTCAGAGGAGAGAGTTGGTGGTGATTTCTCTTATTTCATTATGATGATCATTTCTCCCTATGTAGGTTGGTGACAGTAAAATATTTACAGGTTCAGAGGAGAAAGTTGGTGGTGATTGAAATTTCGTGAAGAAGATCTCGACCTAACAAATAAACCCTTTATTTTCATTATTGCCACTCCAACTTCCTTACCCGAAACGTGACGCCTTCTCCCCTATTTCGCGATAATACGAAGCGAGGTCCTCTTCTTTGAACTTTTTCGATGTCCTCCGTCAATCCCACCTGGTAAGGGTGCCATTCGCACAGCAGTACTGTAGCACTGGACGAACAATCGTATTATATGCAGTCTCTTTAGTAGATTGTTGGAGCTCCTAACTGTAAGTGTTTTGCCAATAAAACACAGTGTTTTGTTTGCCTTCCATACAACATTATGTGACCGTTCCGATTTAAGTTGCACGTAATTGTACTCCAAAGGTATTTAGTTGAATATACAGCCTTTATATTTGTGTGATTTGTCGTATAACAGAAATGTAACGGATTTATTTTCCCACTCATGTTCATGACCACACTTTCCTTTATTCACAGACAATTGACGGTTTTCGCACTGCACAGATTCCGTGTTAAAGTCAGTTTTTAATTGCTTTCGATCTTCTAATTACTATACTAAACGGTAAATAACGGTAACGTCTGCAAACAATCTAAAAGGGCTACTCAGATAGTCTCCTGAACCGTTTATACAGACTGGGAACAACAAAGGAAACGCCGGACACCATTTCTGTTTTACTCGATGATTTTACGTCGATCACTACGTATTGTGACCTTCCTGACAGGAAATCACGAATCCAGTCGCACAACTGAAGCGATACTCCATAGCCACGCAATTTGATTAAAAGTATCTTGTGAGGAACGGTGTCAAAAACCTTCCGGAAATCTAGAAATATGGAATTAATTGAGATCCCCTGTCGGTAGGCTGGCCAGTGTGGCCGAGCGGTTCTAGGTGCTACAGTCTGGAACCACGCGACCGCTACGGTCGCAGGTTCGAATCCTGCCTCGGACACGGATGTGTGTGATGTCCCTTAGGTTAGTTAGGTTTAAGTAGTTCTAAGTTATAGGGGACTGATGACCTCAGAGGTTAAGTCACATAGTGCTCAGAACCATTTGAACCCTGTCGATAGGACTCTTTACTTCGTGCAAATAAAGAGCCAGTTGTGTTTCACAAGAAATATATTTTATGAATCCTTGCTGTGTATCAATAAACAGTTACTTCGAGGTAATTAGTAACGTTCGAACTTGGTGTGTGTTACAAAATCTTACAGCAAATCGACGTCAGTAATATGAGTCTGTAATTCAGCGTATTACTCTTACTTCCTTTCTTGACTATTGTTGTATACTGTGCAACTTTCCAGTATTATGGTATGAATTTCTCGTCGAGCTGGCGGTTGGCTGGCTCTGAGCAGATGGCTCTGAGCACTATGGGACTTAACATCTATGGTCATCAGTCCCCTAGAACTTAGAACTACTTAAACCTAACTGACCTAAGGACATCACACAACACCCAGTCATCACGAGGCAGAGAAAATCCCTCACCCCGCCGGGAATCGAACCCGGGAACCCGGGCGCGGGAAGCGAGAATGCTACCTCACGACCACGAGCTGCGGACAGCTGGCGGTTGTATATGGTTCTAAGTGCAAATGTGGCTGAACAAAGTTGTTTTAGGAGTTCCAAAATGTGCTTTTTCCAGTGTAAATCTCATCATTATGGACACCTCAAAAGTCTGAAGTTTCCAATCTGTTTAATGTTTTCTCACTATGTTTTACACATATCATTAGTGTAATGTGTGTAGATGTATGTGATATGCCTTTTTGAAACTGAGAATGAGAACATTCGCAGAAAACAAGTCTATGATACCTTTAAAAACATTGTTTTGATTTCTTCTATTCCTCTACGTATGCTTGGCTTAGTTACAATACTAAAGTCAGCCGCAAAAATAACTAATCTGCTTGTATATTCGAGGGATGATCGTTTACACATCTGAGGAACAATAGCGGACCTAAGCTGAGCCTTGGGAACCGCATACGTGATTTCTCCTCAAGCAGAAGCATCTTATTTCATTGGTTTGGTTGAATTACTTAGTACAACTTTCTGCATTCTTTTGGTTAGCTATGACATTGTCCGTTGGTTGGCTATACCATCAGTCGCATAAAACCTCATTTAATCTAGGAGAATTTTGCGATTCACATAGTCAAATGCCTTAGGTAAGCCGCGGAAAAAAGCAGACGTTGCTATTTTGTTATTTGATGCTTGTAATGCTTGTAAAATTACGTGTAAATGTCATTCTCAATTGAGCACCTCTTCTGAAATCGAAACTGTGGTTCACTAAAGATATTATTCTTGCTAAGGTAAAGTGCAACTCTAGAATACATCGCCTTCTCAAAAATTTTGGAAAATGATGTCAGTAGTGAAACAGGTTTGTCAGTTGCACTGTTTTATCGTAAAATATAAGCATTTTTTTTCTCCATCACTGACATTAGTTTCAATAGCTGCAGGAGCAGACTGAAAGCAATACCGAGAGACGGTGATGAGGCTATATGCTAAGATTGTCAGTGGATGGTAGGTTGTCTCAAATGCTACGCATCACACTTTTCCCAGTTGCCTGTGCTGGGTGCATATCCGATGCTTTTGTATTCAACATATGAGTTAGCAGGAAGGCTTTATTGCTGGTAACGAACTTTTCGACACAAATCTTACGACTGTTAACGTCTGTAGACCGCAGAAAGTCACAAGCTTCAACCGAATCGTTGATGTGAGCAAGAGTTTAGGACATATGGTGCTTTAACACGACAAATGATACGGTGCTCCATTGCAGGCTGTTAATGAAGGTATAAGCAATAGGTTCTCAGGCGTGTAAGTGGCTCGAAGACTTCTTGAGTTATAGAATCCAGTATGTTGTGCTCGACGGCGAGTGTTCACCAGAGAGAAGGGTATCGTCAGGAGTGCCCCAGGGAAGTGGGATAGGACCGATGTCATTCTCTATATACATACAGTAAATGATTTGGCGGACAAGGCAGGCAGCAATCTACAGTTGTTTGCTGATGATGCTGTGGTGTACAGTAGCGTGTCGAATTTTCGTGAGGAGAATACAAAATTTCTAGTTGTGATGAGTAACATCTACCTCTAAATGTAGAAAAGTGTAAGTTATGGCGATGATCTGTAAAAATAATCCCGTAATGTTCGAATATAGCATTAGCACTGTGCAGCTTGACATAGGTCGACTGAATATCTAGATGTAGCGTTGCAGAGCGATGTGAAATGGAGTGAGCGCGTCAGATTAGTAGTATTCCCTACTTCCCGACTTTGGTTTATTGGGAGAATTGTGGGAAAGTGTAAAGAAGACGGCATATAAAATGCTAATGCAACCCATTCTTGAGTACTGTTGAAATGTTTGTGATTCTCCCCCTCCCTTCCCCCCTCTCTGATCTGATAAACAAAATCCCTGCCGAATGTATAAGATATCAAAGCAATTCAGAGACGAGCTGCTAGTTTTATTACTGGTAAGTTCGAACAACACGTAAGTGTTACGGAATGCTTTGGAAATTCAAATGGGAATTCCTGGAGGGAAAGCTACGTTCTTTTCGAGGAACACAATTGAGACAATTTAGAGAACCGGCATTTGATGCTGACTGCAGAACGATTCTACTGCTTCCAACATACATTGCTCATGAAGAGGCATATTGACAGTCGTTTTTTCCTCGCTTGCGAGTGGGACAGGAAAGGAGATGGCTAATATTGGTGTGGGGTATACTCTGCCACACATCGTACGGTGGACTACGGAATATCTATGTATATGTAGATATAGATTTAATAAAAATTATGACTTGATTCAACTGTAAAAGAAGTTCAGTCAAATACAAAACTGAATGCCACCTGGTAGCTACGTCTCGCTTTAGTTTGAAGTCTGATTCTTTTCTTAGTCACTTCCTGCTACTTTGTTTGAAACAACATTACATTCCTTATCACGGTTGTGGTTAGCGCATACACTTCGTCTCCTTCTTTCCTACCAAACTAAATAATGTCGGCAACAGATGGAATGAAGTTTTCTTCCAACACTGTTTTGATTCCTTGAAGCACACTTGCATCAGTACCTAGTGCTAATATTCCGCCACTGTTTTTATTTCCCATTCGCCTATTTAAGTCTGTAAGGATGTGCTGTAAATTGAAGCGCCCATGTCTGCTTCTGACACCGCACACACATAAGTTAATCTCCACAATAATTAACAGTAACTCTCACGTTTGAACTACATTGCGACCGTTCAGATAAGTGTCATGAAAGTCAAAACTGTCCGATATATTGCTTGAAAAACATTGATCGTCTCTTGGTCACGTACGAATAGTTGCTGTTCTCGTGTTACATTTGCATTGTTATGTTTAAACTGTTTCAGCACCGTCGTATGCCAACTCCCCCAGTCCCCTTCTCCCACCAGTTCGCAGACACGTGACGCTTTGGAGCTGGCTAATTGCCTGCCGTGACGTCATTGGCAGCTTGCTGGTCTCTTTAATTCGTCGTTAGGGCTCGCAACGAAAATGCGCGTAGCCTTGTCCACAGGGTGGACACGACCGTGCTGCAGCCACGCTATGCAAATTGCTGCTGACACCGCAGCGAATGAGCCTGTCTGCAGGTCGTGGAAACAATTAGCTGTACATGACAGCTCTGCATGCTGTGTTTGTGTGTGTGTGTGTGTGTGTATGTGTGTGTGCGTGCGTGCGTGCGTGCGTGTGGTGAAATGGGTGCGCGGTCGAGTCAAATACATTCGGCAGGGATTTTGTTTATATTCCTGACAGGTGAAAAAGAGCCACTGCTGTATATTCTGCGTTTTCATGTAATTTCCACTGACATTGCCATTTACAGATGCCTCTCCGGTTCCTACCGTAAGTAAATTGCAAGTCCTCATTTCATATTCCACATTTCGCTTCAGCAAAATACAATGAAAATTAATTGTTCGTGAAAAAGTATCCAAACGCTAACTGAACAGTTTATATGTCTTAGTACAAGGTTTCATGAGCGACGAACTCACCAGTTTTCTGATGTCCGTTACACTTTGGTTATGTACGAGGTGCGATCAGAACGTAACCGTAATGTTTGTTTTCTTCAATAATCTTTATTTATTCATCAACAATAAATTTATCCTCTTCAAAGTAATCCCCCTCAGATATAACAGACGTGTGGCCAGCGCTTTTTTCCAGTCTTGAAAGCACTTCTGAAACTCATTTTTCGTTATGGCGTTCTGCTCCTTCAGCGATTCTGGTTTCATCTCATCACTGATGGCGAAACGACATCCTTTTATGATTCTCTTCAGCTTCGGGAATAGAAATAAGTCACAGGAGGCCATTACCGGCGAATAAGGTGGCCGGGGCAACATAACGGTTTTATTTTTTACCAAAAAATCACGAACAAGCATTGACGTGTGAGCGGGAATATTATTATGATGCAATTTCCACGATTGGTTTTGCCACAGTTCTGGTCGTTTCCTTCGGACTGCTTCACGCTGACGGCGCATAACTTCCAGGTAATATTCGTTATTGACCACACGACCATAAGGGAGGAACTCATGATGCACTAACCCATTGCAATCGAAGAAAACAGTGAGAAAGACTTTCACATGTGATAGAACCTGTCAAATTCTTTTCGGTCTTGGGGCAGTTTTCGAGCAGTTTCCATTGGGACGATCGGGCCTTACATTCGATATCGTTCCAGTATAACCTTATTTCGTCACCTGTTATAACCTTCTCTAGAAATTCTCGATCTTTGTCTACTTCATTCAGCATCTTCTGAGTGATGCCTACGTGCGGCGGTTTTGGGTCGAAATTCAGTTTCGCAACAAATTTTGCTGCTAAACGTTTCGTGCCCATAACATCAGAATAAACTGCTTGACATGACCCAAAGGATATGGTGACATCGTCATAAACCTCTCTGATGGTGAAACGGCGATTTTCCAGAGCCATTTTCTTTACTTCTTCCACACCGTAATTGCTGTACTGGCGCGTCCAGCGCGGCCATCATCTTCAACGTCTTCTCGACCCTCTTTGATACGTTTATACCACTCGTATATTCTTGTCTTACCCGTAGTAGATTCACCAACATCCACAGTCAACATTTCGAATGATGTGCTGCACTTTATAGCATTTTTCAAGCATAATTTAATGCAAATTCTTCGATCCATCTTTTGCTCCGAGCCGGCCGGAGTGGCCGAGCGGTTCTAGGCGCTAAAGTCTGGAACCGCGCGACCGCTACGGTCGCAGGTTCGAATCTTGCCTCGGACTTGGACTGTGTGATGTCCTTAGATTAGTTAGGTTTAAGTAGTTCTAAGTTTTAGGGGACTGATGACTTCAGCAGTTAAGTCCCATAGTGCTCAGAGCCATTTCAACCATTTTGTCTCCGAGTACTCGAAAAGACGTATAACCTTTTTGACTATCAGCAATAAATTAAATATTAAAAACAGCAGAAAATTAAAAAATACAGCAGGAACAGATGTATCTACAAGGTGTAAAAATGTTCTGAAAATGAGATGTTTAAAGCCCACGAAATTAAAAAAAAAAATTGCGTCACTTTTTGATCATTCCTCGTACACGATTGGTCCTGCGTCTCTGAAAAGCTGGATGAGGAGCAATATTAGCCATTTCACCTGTAGACGGCGCTTTTGAGTACTCTTGTTGCGATACCACGCACCGGCAGCAGCAGATCGCGGCTGTCCCGTCTGCCTGGGTTCTCGCCCTCATACTATTACGTGAGTCTTTCGTTAAGATGTTTTTATTAGATCGCTTTATCGTCTGTGTGTCTGTAGGTTGGGTATAAATTTTGCAACTGGTTTCAAACTAACTTCCCGATGAGCTATAGACCCAAAACTTTCAACATAGCCAGAACTGGATGAAAGTGTAGTATAAACTCATTAACTCATTTCTTGTCTGGAGTGTGGCAGGGGTTACCTTGTGTACTTCTGCTATTTCCCCCTTTTCCTCTTCCAGTTGCGAATGTTTCACGATAAGAACGATTGCTGGTAATCCTCCGTGGGAATTTGGATCTATCTAATTTTTACCTTTACAGTCTTTTCGGGAGATATACAAAGGAGAAAGCTATCTACTGGTTGAGACAGGTGAAGAGAAAATGAAATAAATCTGAAATTTACCATGTGCCTCTGTTGCAGACTCATAAAAATTTTCTAAATTGATTGAAAAATTTTACACGCATAAGACTAAAAAGCAGAAAATAATTAGTTAAATAAAAAACTATTTTAATAAACACGTTTTTAGAATGGACTAAAAAGTATAAAATAATTTCTCCTAGACCCACGCAGACTCCTAGCCCCATACAGATAGTCCTGAAAATATGTTCCTCTAAATTTTTAATAGCTATGACAATACCCGTAAAAGTTAAAACGAAAAACGTGTGACACATGCATTAGGTAAAACTAAGGAGTCAAGAGAATAGTTGTCATTAAGAAAACTCACTTACCAGTTGTGTGTTCCAAAACGATCAATCAGTCCGGCTGCATGACTGAGAGACATGCCACACAACACAACAGTTGATATCACCCTTCCTCCCCCTCCCCCCCCCCCTCCCCCCCCCCCCCGCCGACGTTTTTAGTTATAAATTTTACAAGCATTTTCACAGCTATTAAAAATTCACTAGCACAAATTATCAGGCCTATCTGTATGGAGTTTGGCATCTGTACGGGTCTAGGAGAAATTATTTTATACCTTTTAGTCCATAAACGTGTTATATTAAAAAGATTTTTATTTAAAGAATTATTGTCAGTTGAGGTAATGTTAATTATTTCCGTTGCGTATTGTTAAGGGCGGAAATAAGTTATGACTGTATGTACTGAAACACTGTAATACAGTGAAAGCAGATAAAGTTCTTTTTTTTTGTTTGTGTGAAAATACACCAGCAGTAAACGCTGAAACATCCGTTACCAGTGACAATGCCACGCGTGAACACTATGGTGGGACTGGCACAAATGGAGTGACATGATTACTCACATTGCCCTCGGAAGACAGCATACCGCATGGGATTGTGAAGTCAGTATTTTTAAATGCAGTTTCAAGATTAATACAACAATAGCCCCAACTGCTGACCATCATGAACGTAGAAGCCATAGAAAATATCATAACCAGCAGCTGTGTATTATACCTAAATTTCCTCTTCTTTTTCCTGGCATTCATCCCGTATTCTCACGGAACTGGCAATGTTAGTTGGCAATGTTTGTGGGGGGAAGGAATTTCTGTATCCTCTCTGCCTGCGTCTAGTGCTATCCCACATGAAAATGTACTGACGTATTTCGATGTTTGCGAATCGTGTACATGAGGCGATAAGTGGGTACCAGCCGGGTATTCGCCTAGTATAACGTTATATATGCTAACCATGAAAAACATATATACATTGCCCCGACGTCAATTCATGACCTTCATAACCATGTAAAGACTGAGATGAAAAATACCAATAGAACATATTAATACTATGATATATGTTGTGAATTTCTGTTTGTTTTTCTATGTAAAAATACGTCTTATAATTAAAACCATAATATAAACGTTTGGTCATAGACTTTTGCTAAACAGACCAAACGGAAACCCTTCTGCTGTAAAACAAGCGGTTTATTTCTTATCGCCATTCTGTGGCGACACTTTTTTTCTGAGTGGAGAAAAGCCACACAAATGTCCCATTAGATCTTTATAAGAGTTGAAAGTGGTACAAATATTAGCAGTTTGTTTTCTGTATTCGGTAATGTAGAATTGTGTACTTCACAAAACATAACAACATAGTTAACATTTAAGAATTTTCAAAGCAGCTTTTACTAAAAAAACGAAATTATGAATTTACGGTATTCAAAGTGAATGTAACTGATTTGCAGTCCATTATTGGGAACATTATGGGCTTCGCACCGTTACAAGGACATCCTCAGATGATGCACTGTTCTTTGTAACACGATTTTATAGGAAAAGTAAAAATTTTAAAATTATTCCAAAAGTATTTGCCACGCATGCATTAACTAGCTACTGCGAAAAAAATGAAAAATAAGGTACTCACATGGTTAGCACTCAAAGAGACGGGAAGGTACGATGTCCCATGGTTCAGTTGTAAATGGGAAACGTTAATCCATTGTAGGCTGTTGTCAGTAGAAAAATTGACATTAAACACCAGTCAATGAGTGTCAAACTTGACACGCTGGATGATAAGACCTAATATAAAAAATAATTACAGCAATTAAAGCTTATTGCTAAAGCGTGTAAAAAAACTTTAACTATGTTCGCGGTATCTGACGTCTGCAGCTTCTTTTGGTAGATTGCCTGTCGCGCTACAACAACTATTAGTGAACTGTTGCTGAGTAAGTACCTAAATTTTCCTATAATACAAGCAGTAATAAACACGTGTAAGGGAGATTGTGAGTATTAAATATGTGTTTCAGGTATTAGTAAGATATACTTTTGTAATCTCTACTATTCTCGAAGCCCACTCACTAAAGTAGTTGATTTTAAATTTTAAAATATAATTATTTACAATCTGTTAGACAAGTCTGATGAAAGAGCCATCTAGTGGCTGGAACACACTCTACAAATGTTGCCTTTCCAATAATACCTGTCAATTGTACTTTATACACCATTTAAAGTGGAAATTCTTCAGTATGTGTCCAGCTTATGTAAACAAATGTGCTATTGTGTACCGTATTTGTGTCATGTAACAAGCATCTGTGACCAAAATATATACGGACATAGCCTTTTGGACACGGTGCTGTATGTTTTTAAATATTTTAGCGATGACAAACATTTATAATGTGCTAAGTTTTATTCACTTGACATCTTGTACATGGGTTTCAACTAAAACTGAACATGTTTTACTACCAAAAAATGTTCAAGGTATGTAAATGAACAGGGTGGCAATCTGTTCCTATTTTTTTAAATTTTTTTTGTATCACCAAAATAAAGCTTATCAAATGAGACATATTCCATGTACTGCATTTTCTTACAAACCTGGAGGTTACAGCTAAGACTGTTGAGACTAGTTGTCTTGAAAAAGAAATACTTTGTGCGATCTTTCCTTTTGAATAGCTTTTAACAATTAAAACAGAACGCCCTTCATTACTCTCATAATGAGAAAATTCAGTTATTTACTTTCGTAGAACACCCAGGTTACATACCGCGAACCTGCAGACGTTACATACCATGAATATCGTTAAAGTTTTTTTACGCGTTTTTTAGCAATAAATTTTAATGGCTGTAATTATTCTTTTACTAGGTATTATCAGCCCTCGTGTCCAGTTTTACAATCGCCTACAGGTACTTAATGTAAGTTTTACTGTTGACAACGGCCTATAATGGATTAACAAAAATGGTTCAAATGGCTCTGAGCACTATGAGACTTAACTGCTGTGGTCATCAGTCCCCTAGAACTTAGAAGTACTTAAACCTAACTAACCTAAGGACATCACACACATCCATGCCCGAGGTAGGAGTCGAACCTGCGACCGTAGCAGCCCCATGGTTCCGGACTGCGCGCCTAGAACCACTAGACCACCGCGGCCGGCATGGATTAACATTTCCGATTTACAACAGAACTGTGAGACATCTTAGCTTCCCGACAGTTTGAGGGCTAATCATATGAGTATTTTTTTTTTTCACGGTTTAAAGTAATGCACGTTTAACAAATATTTTTAAGATTTCTAGCAAAATTTTTCTCTTTTTCATAAAATTCTATTCTACAGAATGCATTTTAATTAAGAATGCGGCGCCTGAGGATGGACCTCTAACAGTGCGAAACCGGTAGTGTTTCCAATAAAGAACTACCAAACAGCTAAAGCGGCTTGAAGAGTGATCATTTTCCGCGAATTCCATCAATTTACAAAACTTTTTTTTAGTAAAAAAGATCTGAAGATTCTTAAATATTAGAAATGTACTTTTTTAGCTGTGACTGCCCTATGTCAAAATAGTATTTTATGACTGTAACTTCATAAGTTAGTTTATGTTAGTTCAAGTAGTGTGTAAGTCTATGGACCGATGACCTCAGCAGTTTGGTCCCTTTAGAATTCACATACATTTGAACATTTTGACTGTAGCTTCAATGAGTCACAATTAGTGTCGGTCAACTCATACAAATGGCTGAAATACTTTCTAGAACATGCACTGGAACGATTGCTTAGGCTCGGTCTAGTTAAACTAGGTGGCTAAGTTTGGTTCATTGATAGCATTGTTGGAAAACGCAATCGGCCTACAAAGCGATTGCTTACAAATCACTTGTACATTCCATCTAAGAATTTTGCCCAATTGTGTGGAATCCGTGTCAGACTGGACTAACAAGAGGTGCTGTCACTGGTTTGGTTTGACTCACGCCAGATCCTCAAGGAAGTGTTGAAAAACCTGAGTTTGCAGATACTCGTAGACAGACAGCAATCATCCTGCGAAAGCCTACTTACAAATTGCCTGGGAGTAGCACTGGAAGAATCTGGAGATGTCCTTCGTCGCCATAAGAATCGCTCCCGTGAAGAGAAGATTACATAATGCACACAGACTTTTAAGTAGTCATTTTTCCCGCGCTCAATAACGGTTGCAGTTAGAAGTAGCTCTGAGTGGTACCGTTCACTTGATAGTGGATTGCAGAGTATATACGTTAATGTAAATGTCCCACTGTTCGCTGTATGTTCATCATGAATGTGGAATGTGGCCGAACTAATTATAACTTGTCGACCTTTCCTACTCTATAAGGTAATGATGTGGCTCAGTTAGCACATAAATAAATAGTTTGCCTACTAAAATTTCGAATTAAAATTTACGGTGTACCTCATCTGCTCGTATTTACAACTTACATTTTGCCACATTTTGCTGGAATGTAGTGTAAGCAGTGTGTTAAAATCTGACTTGCTGGGATTGTACACCACAAACACCAAAATCGTTTAGTTACTTTAGTCCAAGCTTCAAAATGGTTCAAATGGCTCTGAGCACTATGCGACTCAACTTCTGAGGTCATTAGTCGCCTAGAACTTAGAACTAATTAAACCTGACTAACCTAAGGACATTACACACATCCATGCCCGAGGCAGGATTCGAACCTGCGACCGTAGCGGTCGCTCGGCTCCAGGCTGTAGCGCCTAGAACCGTACGGCCACTCCGGCCGGCTTTAGTCTAAGGGTCTTCAAGATTTCTGTGTAGTGCATACGGAATCAGATTATTGTCGCAAGTACTATATTTTTGACCTCAAAGTTTACTTTAGTTTTTGGCTCTTTACTTTCAGTGAATGTTATGAATTCTATTCAGCAGGTAAACAGATGTAAATTGTCAACGGAGATTAAAATTGTGAATGAGGAAGTGAAAAGGGAAATGTGTTACAAAAAATCCGCACACTCAGTACGGATTGCCTATTTTCTTTAAATTAAAAATAAAATGTTTATGCCAGAATACCATGGAAGATCATGCAACTGTTATTATATAAAGCTCATCATTAGATATGAATTAAAAATTAATATTTCAACTTATATACGTATGACACTAGACATCATTTTCAAGGACTGTTGACACATAATCGCATGATGACAGTCCGCAGATACGCACAATTTACGGTAAAGTGAACTTGAATAAAAGCGCAAATGGCTGTTATGGTATGATTTAATCACAACGGTTTCGGAGCGTTAAAGCAGCATCTTCAGGTGGTTAGTAGTGTCACATGGGTTAGCACACGGTGATGCCCCCAACGTTCGTTGTCACAGAATCCAACCCCATGAAGAGCGGAAGCCATCACCAAATAATAATCGGCAGAGTATCGAGGCGAATAGTGCAGGGAATGAGGCACCTATTGGGGTTGCCGCGAGGGTAAAGCATCTGTGGCTGCCCATATTAAGTATGTTACGCATAATTTACATTTACTGTTAAAAGATAAAGTATGACCTAGACAGTTCTTTCCTTGTATAAGATTATCCAGTGAAAACTGTTCTCATTGTCTGCCTCCATCTACAATTCACGGAAAAAAGATGTCGAAACAAGTTTTTACCAATACAATTTATCCCTTCCTGTGCAAGAGTAAGGTTGAGTTGTAGGTTCCTTGTGTTACATTTATGAATGCTATCAATATTTTCAAGCTGTTTCTGGTTTTTGAAAGCAAACTTTGTAAGAGAGTAAAATTGTTGTGAGATTATTGTCAGTTTTCCTAAAAAGTTTCCCACATGAGGTTTGATGATAGACGCTGGATTACAGACATCCATACAGTACGTTTCTGTGCAATGAAGACTTCGTAGAATCACTCCATGAAACTATTCCTCATGGCACTGATAAACGGAAATATGCAAAGTAAGCCAACTATGTGATGCTTTCATCACCAAAACCAGCAATTACACTTGCAACAAATGTTTCAGAAGTCAAGCGTTTGAGAAAATCTATAATACGCGATTTCCAATTCAAGCTCTGATCATTCTCCACACGCAGGTATTAAAATATTCAGTTTTATGTATTTTCATTCCTTCGTGATAAGTTATTGCTGATGACAGTATATACTGCCTTACGCAGAACTGAATGAACTGTGCTTTATATATCTGACCACTCATTTTTCTAAACTTTCCGTTTACTGCTGCTATGTTGTTGCACCTTATTGTTCTTTATTATGATGCCTGAATCATCAGCAAAAAAAAGTGAGATGGAAGGTCAATTACATATAGCAAACACAGCAGTGGCCCACGTATTGAACCTTGTGGAACAACAACAAAACCTGGAGTGCACGGTGTGACGTAAATTCTAATTGTGTCCCTCAGAGAAGTCACATGTTGGTGAATCTCCAAGCTTAAGGTTTATGCACTGTCCCTTTGCTACATAGTATTTCGTTTATGTAAATGTCGCAGTATTTCACAACGTTATAAGCAAAGTAAATCGTAAGACTGTTTTATTTCGTGATGTGTGGCTTCCAGGCGCCCTCGTAGATAGTGATGGAAATGAAATTCACCGCAGGAGCAAGTTGCAACAGTATTTCATGGGCGCTCTTCCTGTATCATGTCATGGAAATCGCGTGTATACATTTATTTCGAGTGACAGCTGCACCTGTAAAACCACACACACACGTGCAGCGTTTCTTTTTACTTCTGTCTAACTTCGGTAGGTCCTATCCGATGTGACATTTTATAGTCGGGAGAGAGGCCGCATGGATTGTGACCTAGCTGTGGACTGAATGCTAACGCCGAACAAACAGGCAGAGGGACAAAGAAAAACTTTAAACCAGTGCGTCGCTACAAGAGTCGAGCGCAGCGAATGCACCGTTTTTTGAGGCAGGGGTTTGCACAGAGGGTGGGATGGGACACGCTTGTCCGTTTTATTTGCCCACCTGCGAGAGTCCACGTTGACAAGGTGCAATCGACGACCAATCAGCGTGTCGGAGAACTCAAAAGGGCGTTCAGTGCCTGCGTTTTCTGCATCCGTCGCATTAGCAGACTGCAAAGCTTTCAGCAAACACAAGTTGCTCTGTCTAAATAGACTCTTCCAATGTGTATCCCTGTGCGTCAGCTGCCAACGCTAAAACTGTGTTTTTGACTTTTTAGTTACTGTGTCTCTCTCTCTCTCTCTCTCTAACCAGGAAACTGGGATATGTGCACAGAAGGTATCATTACTTCAGAAGTCTACCGTCATCATCATATCACGCTGTAATAGTGTAGCTGGTTATTATTATTTAATGTCCAAGCGCTTAACATTGCAAAGTGTTTTCGTTACCAGATTAATTTTTTTTTCCGTCCGTCTCCGAAACATCAATACTGGTGCCTCTAGAGCGAAAGGATCAGCCGTCTGGATGGGCTTTTGAAAATGACGCTGCTGATTTCATTCCCTATCCTCGAATAAAACGAGTTTCAGTTCCATCTGTGATTACTGCACTGTAGATCAGATGTTAAACACTAATTTCAATGACGTAGTCTGATACTGAGTCACAGGCCTCACCATATAGCGCGTGGAAATCAAGCTCTGCAAAAGTTTGATAGCTGAATACACAGCAGGAAGCCAACGTCACTACTGCAAGTAACGTGAGCACGAATCAGTACCGATGAACAAAGCCAGAATTGTTTTACATAGCAACATACAATCCAGTAGTGTTAGTCCAAGCTCAGAAAGCGAGGTTACGATTATATTCCCGAGTTGGCGTAACTATGGCTTCAGTAATGAAATACGAACTGTTAGATCCAACTACAGTACCGGGTTTTTATTTCCAGTAGAGTACCAACGGCCACTCCCATGTGACTGAACAATTTATATAGAGTTAGTCTAGCCAGCTTGTCGTCAGTTATACACTCCTGGAAATTGAAATAAGAACACCGTGAATTCATTGTCCCAGGAAGGGGAAACTTTATTGACACATTCCTGGGGTCAGATACATCACATGATCACACTGACAGAACCACAGGCACATAGACACAGGCAACAGAGCATGCACAATGTCGGCACTAGTACAGTGTATATCCACCTTTCGCAGCAATGCAGGCTGCTATTCTCCCATGGAGACGATCGTAGAGATGCTGGATGTAGTCCTGTGGAACGGCTTGCCATGCCATTTCCACCTGGCGCCTCAGTTGGACAAGCGTTCGTGCTGGACGTGCAGACCGCGTGAGACGACGCTTCATCCAGTCCCAAACATGCTCAATGGGGGACACATCCGGAGATCTTGCTGGCCAGGGTAGTTGACTTACACCTTCTAGAGCACGTTGGGTGGCACGGGATACATGCGGACGTGCATTGTCCTGTTGGAACAGCAAGTTACCTTGCCGGTCTAGGAATGGTAGAACGATGGGTTCGATGACGGTTTGGATGTACCGTGCACTATTCAGTGTCCCCTCGACGATCACCAGTGGTGTACGGCCAGTGTAGGAGATCGCTCCCCACACCATGATGCCGGGTGTTGGCCCTGTGTGCCTCGGTCGTATGCAGTCCTGATTGTGGCGCTCACCTGCACGGCGCCAAACACGCATACGACCATCATTGGCACCAAGGCAGAAGCGACTCTCATCGCTGAAGACGACACGTCTCCATTCGTCCCTCCATTCACGCCTGTCGCGACACCACTGGAGGCGGGCTGCACGATGTTGGGGCGTGAGCGGAAGACGGCCTAACGGTGTGCGGGACCGTAGCCCAGCTTAATGGAGACGGTTGCGAATGGTCCTCGCCGATACCCCAGGAGCAACAGTGTCCCTAATTTGCTGGGAAGTGGCGGTGCGGTCCCCTACGGCACTGCGTAGGATCCTACGGTCTTGGCGTGCATCCGTGCGTCGCTGCGGTCCGGTCCCAGGTCGACGGGCACGTGCACCTACCGCCGACCACTGGCGACAACATCGATGTACTGTGGAGACCTCACGCCCCACGTGTTGAGCAATTCGGCGGTACGTCCACCCGGCCTCCCGCATGCCCACTATACGCCCTCGCTCAAAGTCCGTCAACTGCACATACGGTTCACGTCCACGCTGTCGCGGCATGCTACCAGTGTTAAAGACTGCGATGGAGCTCCGTATGCCACGGCAAACTGGCTGACACTGACGGCGGCGGTGCACAAATGCTGCGCAGCTAGCGCCATTCGACAGCCAACACCGCGGTTCCTGGTGTGTCCGCTGTGCCGTGCGTGTGATCATTGCTTGTACAGCCCTCTCGCAGTGTCCGGAGCAAGTATGGTGGGTCTGACACACCGGTGTCAATGTGTTCTTTTTTCCATTTCCAGGAGTGTATTTCTGGCCCACCTTGCTGCTGCTCATACACTGACTGCTGCCGTTAGCCGCCTCTATTAAAGAAGCGAACTCCACTACCTGACCTGCTGGCGAGGTACAGCACTAGCTCCAAACTGAACGTCTCGATTTCTCAGCAACAGAAATTGTAAGAAAAACATGTAAAAAGTATCGTTTATGACGAGGGTAAACCCCAGTTTTCATGCTACTGTCATTTATTATCAGCGAAAGCGATAGATTTTTCACGTTTTCTGTTACAGCAGCCAGCTCGAATAACTAGCTTTGTCCTAGGTGGATTTAAACTGTTCATCTAGAACTCCATGCTGCGACATCAGAAAAAAGGAACCAATCTTTGGTCGGAAAATATCGTTTTTGCAAGTAGAAACAAAAGCTGCAGGACATCCACCAGAATTCTGGAGCAGTTTCCGTTAGCGACATTTAAATGAAACCAGCTGAAATAAATCATCTACTAGTACAGAAACCATGCTCCGCTGTGTACAAGGTACATTTGAGAGATCAGATATGAAAAGTGTGTTTACTGCAAGGTTTACTTTCCAGTTATTTCGTGAGCTCTCATTTACCTTAGAGACAGAACCGCACAATTTAATAATTATACTATGCGCGAAGTATTATTGTTGCAATTTTGTTGAGGAGTTATTACTGAAGGAAAGTATTGTGCGAATCATGTGTCTTACGGATAATGGGCGTTCAGAAAGTAGTATCCTCTGCACAGTTGTAACACCCAAGCTTGAAGCGTACACATTAAGCTTGCCACAGCTAACCATCCATACATGCATATGTCGATTGCAGTGCAATTGATATATATGTCATGTAGAGATTACTGTATTTATTTTTTCTGTACTTTCTGCAAAAACATACCACTAGCACATAAAGCACTTACCATTTGCTTTTGAAATTGGTTAATTTACTCTGTAAGACGAAAAAAGACGCACCACGAAGGAATTATCCGAATGGGACGGAAACTGGTAAATGTCATGTACATGTACAGACAAGGAAAGGATTACAATTTAAGAAAAATTGGATGATTCATTGAAGAGAAAGAACTTTACAAATTGAGTAGATCAATAACGCGTTGTTACGCAAATAGTGGACTCTGACCACAATCTATTGGTTATGAACTGTAGATTAAAACTGAAGAAACTGCAAAAAGGTGGGAATTTAAGGAGATGGGACCTGAATAAACTGACTAAACCAGAGGTTGTACAGAGTTTCAGGGAGAGCGTAAGGGAACAAATGGCAGGAATGGGGGAAAGAAATGCAGTAGAAGAAGAATGGGTAGCTTTGAGGGATGAAGTAGTGAAGGCAGCAGAGGATCAAGTAGGTAAAAAGACGAGGGTTAGCAGAAATTCTTGGGTAACAGAAGATATATTGAATTTAATTGATGAAAGGAGAAAATATAAAAATTCAGTAAATGAAGCAGGCAAAAAGGAATACAAACGTCTCAAAAATGAGATCGACAAGAAGTGCAAAATGGCTAAGCAGGCATGGCTAAAGGACAAATGTAAGGACGTAGAGGCTTATCTCACTAGGGGTAAGATAGATACTGCCTACAGGAAAATTAAAGAGACCTTTGGAGATAAGAGAACCACTTACATGAACATCAAGGGCTCAGATGGAAACCCAGTTCTAAGCAAAGAAGGGAAAGCAGAAAGATGGAAGGAGTATATAGAAGGTCTATACAAGGGCGATGTACTTGACGACAATATTATGGAAATGGAAGAGGATGTAGATGAAGATGAAATGGGAGATACGATACTGCGTGAAGAGTTTGACAGAGCACTGAAAGACCTGAGTCGAAACAAGGCCCCGGGAGTAGACAACATTCCATTAAAACTACTGACGGCCTTGGGAGAGCCAGTCCTGACAAAACTCTACTATCTGGTGAGCAAGATGTATGAGACAGGCGAAATACCCTCAGACTTCAAGAAGAATATAATAATTCCAATCCCAAAGAAAGAAGGTGTTGACAGGTGTGAAAATTACCGAACTACCAAGTCACGGCTGCAAAATACTAACGCGAATTCTTTACAGACGAATGGAAAAACTAGTAGATGCCGACTTAGGGGAAGATCAGTTTGGATTCCGTAGAAATATTGGAACACTTGGGGCAGTACTGACCCTACGACTTATCTTAGAAGAAAGATTAAGGAAAGGCAAACCTACGTTTCTAGCATTTGTAGACTTAGTGAAAGCTTTTGACAATGTTGACTGGAATACTCTCTTTCAAATTCTGAAGGTGGCAGGGGCAAAATACAGGGAGAGAAAGGCTATTTACAATTTCTATAGAAACCAAATGGCAGTTATAAGAGTTGAGGGGCATGAAAGGGAAGCAGTGGTTGAGAAGGGAGTGAGACAGGGTTGTAGCCTCTCCCCGATGTTATTCAATCTGTATATTGAGCAAGCAGTGAAGGAAACAAAAGAAAAATTCGGAGTAGGTATTAAAATCCATGGAGAAGAAATAAAAACTTTGAGGTTCGCCGATGGCATTGTAATTCTGTCAGAGACAGCAAAGGACTTGGAAGAGCAGTTGAACGGAATGGATAGTGTCTTGAAAGGAGGATATAAGATGAACATCAACAAAAGCAAAACGAGGATCATGGAACGTAGTCGAATTAAGTCTGGTGATACTGAGGGTATTAGATTAGGAAATGAGACACTTAAAGTAGTAAAGGAGTTTTGCTATTTGGGGAGCAAAATAACTGATGATGGTCGAAGTAGAGAGGATATAAAATGTAGACTGGCAATGGGAAGGAAAGCGTTTCTGAAGAAGAGAAATTTGTTAACATAGAGTATAGATTTAAGTGTCAGGAAGTCGTTTCTGAAAGTATTTGTATGGAGTGTAGCCATGTATGGAAGTGAAACATGGACGATAAATAGTTTAGACAAGAAGAGAATAGAAGCTTTCTAAATGTGGTGCTACAGAAGAATGCTGAAGATTAGATGGGTAGATCACATAACTAATGAGGAGGTGTTGAATAGGATTGGGGAGAAGAGAAGTTTGTGGCACAACTTGACTAGAAGAAGGGATCGGTTGGTAGGACCAGTTTGGTATTGGAGAGCAGCGTAGAGGGTAAAAATCGTAGAGGGAGACCAAGAGGCGAATACACCAAGCAGATTCAGAATGATGTAGGTTGCAGTAGGTACTGGGAGATGAAGAAGCTTGTACAGGATAGAGTAGCATGGAGAGCTGCATCAGGACAGTCTCAGGACTGAAGATCACAACAACAACAACAACGCAAATAGTTATTCGACTAGGCATAAATTGATAGTGTTGTTGGATATCCTCCTGAGAAATATCGTTCATAGTTCCATCCAATTGGCGCGTAAAACTACCAAGACAGTTGGAAGGCACTGCCCGTTATGTTCCAAGCGTTCTCAGTTGAGAAGAACTCCGGCCACCCTGCTGGCCAAGGTAGGGTTTGACAAGCACGAAGACAAGCAGTGGAAACTCTCACCATTTGCGGGCGGGAATTATGCCGCTGAAATGTGAACCCAGGATGGATGCTATGGAGGGCAACAAAAAGAGGTGTAGAATATCGTCGATGTACCACTGTGTTGTGGGGGTCCTCGTTGTCCGGCCGTATGGCGATGACAGACAGGTTGCTATCCCACCGTTGTCTGGGAGGGGGGGGGGTCTCTAGACACATCTTCACTGGTCCTTGGGACTCAGTTCCAGTCGCTGAAGACAATTCTACTCCAATCAATGAGGTTCCAGGCCGAATGTGCCCGGTGTCACTGCAAACGGGATTGTTGGTGTGCAGAGGTTAATGGTAGTGGGATCAAGAGGCGCCGTGAGCCTAACCCTCTTTCTGTGAGGCTCCTGTTAATGGTCCTTATGGTCTCTGAAGCACCCGTTGTACGTTAGATCGATGATAATGACGAATATGGGGCTCTCTGCCTCTCTGACGCTTGCTCGCTCCTCACGTTCTGCTGTCTGTCTAGGTGGACTGGTTCCTTCTTGGCGCTGTATTCGGCCACGGATCACCCATTCCTGTCAACATCGGTGAATAGTGGCATCGCGCCTACTCAAACATGAGCGATTCGGCGGTTATTGCAACCCGCTTCTTTGAGCTCAACTACACGTCCTCTCTCAAAAGGTGGCATCCCCGTATATTGTTTACGTGCCTGTCTGCGAAGTATACAGGGCGTCCCAAAAAGAATGACCCGACTTTAACTTGTTATAATATTGAGACAAATGTCACTAAGTAACTGCAACAGCGCTAGATGAAATCGGCATAGTCTAGAGTTTCAGAAAAAATCAGCTAGATGTCGCTACGAGCGCTGACTGGGAGCGTGCAGCCAGTCGCGTGCAATATGGCGTCCACGCAACAGAAGGCGTATTGTGTTATTGAATTTAGTCGTACTCAATCAGTGATCGCAGTTCAGCGGGCGTTTCATATTCGATTTCGAGTTAATCCACCACCACCAAAAAACGTTCGACGGTGGTATTAACAGTTTGAAGAAACAGGGTGCCTCTGTATAAGCAAAAGTCCAGGCAAGCCACGCGTTCCTGAACAAACAGTGGAACAAATCCGACCAGCGTTTAAGCGGAGCCCCCGCAAGTCTACGCGTCATGCTAGCAGAGAGCTTGCGTTACCGCGCATGACAGTGTGGCAGGTGTTACGGCGTCGTTTAGCCCTCAAACCATACCGATTACAACTGGTATAAGCTCTTCCAGATACTGACAAAGTGAAGCGAATGGACTTTAGCAATGCTATTCAAGAGGACATGGAAGATGACACTTTTATGTCATGGTTGATATTCAGCGATGAGGCAACTTTCCATATTAGTGGTAACGTTCACCGACATAATGTGTGTACATGGGGGCTCGAAAATCCTTGTGAAACAATTGAACACGAACGTGATTCACCAAAAGTGAATGTTTTTTGTGCTGTTTCACAAATCAAGGTTTATGGACCCTAATTTTTTAGGTAGAAACCGTAACAGGACAATCATATCTTGCAGTGCTACGGAACTGATTATTACTCTTAGCCTCCTAGGCCCCCTGACTTAACACTATGTGATTTCTTCCTGTGAGGATATGTTAAACAATGTGTTTACGTTCCTCCCTTACCAGAATATCAGCTGCTATAGGTTCAGTGACAGAAGACACACTCAGTTTGGGATGTATTTGGCTATTGGCTAGATGTAGTCCATGCAGCCAATGGAGGACATATTGAACATTTATGATGGATTTTTATAAACTTCTGTCTTTTCTGAGTAATTTAGTATGCAATTTGTTGGTGTTAAGCTCTTCTTCCTAATAAATAATTCTATTTAAAATCGTGTCATTCTTTTTGGGACACCCTGTATTTGGTGTCCAACTGAGTAGAACGACTGAAATTCGCAAGGACTTCATGCCTTGGTATCGACATGTCTCCTGTTTAGTAACCTTGCCAGGCACACGGTGAAATTGTGTTGCAGCGTCACACATTCATCCATTCGTCGCCCGTGTTTACCATTTTCCGTCACTAGCTGTTACGAATTTGTGTAACTCCTTTGTGGTGCGTCGTTTTCCTGTCTTGGAGTGTTGCACAGAAGCAGCTGTAAAGTACCGAAATCGAAAACGTGACTAAACTCTCCCAATTACGTTTGCATTTTAATGCTTTTTCTTGTCTTCTTTTATTTCTTTTGTTTTCTGTAACGGTGCAGTAAACCCAAGTAAGCTAATGAGAAAAGCATGCAGTATTTTTCAAGAATTTCACATTAACTACGAAACGGAACAAAACGATAATCAGTTTCCTTAGCTCAGCAAGAATACTATAAAATTTCCCTCCCTTCTGGCCTCGAAAATTGCAGCCATAAGTGTAGTATGGTGACATTATTAATCAAAAATACACAACACGTTATGCGTCACACACGTAACAGTCGGCCCGGTATGGCAAGAAGTATGATGTAACGTGACTATACCCAATCAGCAGCTACAGATGAGATCAAGCGGAGGGGAAAACGATGGTCATACTTCCCCTCCAATATACAGATATTTAGATGTGGCGGCGTTTACTGCGGCTCTCAGGCATGCACCTGCCGATAGCAGAACTGCGAGCCATACAATCACATTAACGCAACTTTAGATGTCTGCATCTATATATCTGGAGCTTCGAGACATTGCACTAATTCCTGTTCCCTTCCTTTTCTTCTCTGACCCAGACGAAGAGCCTGTCACAGACTTCAGGAGATGTAGGAGAGCTGCCCTCACACAGGGGGCTCAATCGTTCCCGCTGAAACTCAGAGAGATTTATTGAATGTGCATACAAGGCGCACTTATTCCTCTCCATGATGTCCCAGGTTTGAGAAGTGGTATTCATATCAGGTGATCTAATGTGTGAAGGGGCGAGCAGTTGCTCTCAATCACCCTTTTTTTTTTTGCTAGCGCGTACTGATAGTGTTATCGGTCCTTACAACAGAACAGTGCACTTCCCCACCTCAGTTTAGGTCGTTTCAATTTGCATAATCTTAAAAGCATTGCCTTGTAAGACTTTTGTAAAGAAAATAAAGTTTTTGGTTTTCTGTGAGCTTTATGTTTCTGTTAAATAAGAGTTTAAAATACAGCATTGGCATTATAATGAACGGATTAGTGTTTTCATTTCAAGTAAAAATATGAGAAAATCATCCCAATCTTCTTCCCAGTAGTTTAGATTTACTTTAGCGTATTTTAGCTGGCGCGATTTCTTTTTCCTGTGCTATTGCTGTTGATCATGCTACAATTTTTCAGGTGAAATTCTCTTCATATTCTTATGGTTCTTTCGCTTGTTATCTTACATTTCCACTGCGCAAATTCTAAGAATTTTCTTTGTAATTCAGATTTTTGATGCACCAGTGACAAGTGCGTGTTTCATAGAATTCTGTGTTTTTTCATTGTTTCAATTTTTTATTCTATCTTTTTTCAGTGCACAGTTTGATTTTGGTAGTGGTTTTTGAGTAACAATTCTGATTTAATTTCCTGTCAGTGAACGCCAGTTAAAAAAAATGGCTCTGAGCACTATGGGACTTAACTGCTGTGGTCATCAGTCGCCTAGAACGTAGAACTACTTAAACCTAACTAACCTAAGGACATTACACACATCCATGCCCGAGGTAGGATTCGAACCTGCGACAGTAGCGGTTGCGCGGTACCAGACTGTAGCGCCTAGAACGCCAGTTAGTTTTGTCTTTATGTAAATTTGTGTACTGAGACAAGCTGTTTGCAACAGTAATTTTAGTTCAACCTTTTTATAACAGAGTACAGTACATTCAATTTTGAGTAAAAAGCAGGCAAACATTTTAATGCTGATGAACGAATGAACTATCAAGTCAGAGCAAATAACTTCATCATACACGGCGTACACCGCAGAACAATAGTGTAGCTCATAGTAATTGTCCAAAGTGACGGCCGCCAGTCTTGATGCACGCATGGCAATGACGTATGAAGCTCTGCTGAACTCTCACAAAGATCCCTGATGTCTGTTGTACTACGAGAGAGACAGCTTGGCTCCCAGCAGGAAGGTCTTCATCCGTTTCTATGGGGGTTTCATACACCAACGACTTGATATGACGCCAGAGAAGGTTTGAGATCCGGCGATCTGGATGGCAATGGGAGAGGATCTCCCCTTCCAACCCAACGATGAGAGTACGTGTTGTTCAGGTGTTTGCGGACAGTAACACCGAGTGGGCTGGTGCACCGTCGTGTTGAAACCACATCCTTTCCCGGACAACAAGGGGTACAGTCTCCAAGAATTGTGGCAGTACATCTCACAGGAACACCAGGTAACTTGGACCAGTCAAAGGGGGAGGCAGCAAATAAGGTCCTGTAGGGTGGTGTTGGACAATGCCCGACCAAGCGTTGACAGAGAGTCATTGCTGGTGGCCATCGATGTGGGTGGCATTGGGATTGTCCATACTCCAGACATATTACAGCTGTTGAAAACATCATCGTGGAACTATACAAAATTCGGCACTACAGCACTGCGGTGAAAAATCCATTGACAGAAGTGAACGCGGGGCTCAACATCCGTTAGTCCCAGTGCTTGCACAAATTTTTTATGATAGCAGTGTAATATATGTTTCACCAGTACTCTCCACAATGTGTCCTTCGACGTGTGCGTTTCACAGCAAGTCTGGTGGTCGGACTTGTCTTTGGCGGGAACCTTGGCCAACTCTCTGTGGCATGAACGATCCCGTCTTCCATAAGTTGGTGTCCACGGAGATAAACGTCTTCCAATTAGGATGACACCTGTTGTGGAAGCATTCTCTGTACATTCGTGCTGCGTTAAGCTCACATCGTGTCGCACCGTATTTTAAATGCCTGTCTGCCGACTCTCTCGGCGAGTAGAGTTCCATTTTTGACTCAGCGTCATGCACTGTACTCAGTAACACATCGCACCATGGACATATCACAAGATGTCTAATTAAACGGACAACGGACACCAGGGATAGTGGTGTTCGTGCTACTCAGGTTAATGCGCCGGTGCGTTGGATGCGGCCGTCACATGACACTCGTACTACGAGATAAGTTGTGTACAGTATGTCTGTTTAGTTGTCAGGGCTGTACGCTGTTTGTCGCCGGCTGCCTTTTCCAGTGTTCAACATACAACCGGAATCTTTGCGAAAGTGCAGCAGAACTGCAATACATGCAATGAGACCGGCGGTCGTCACTTTGAACAATTACTGTAAGTCACGTTATTGTTATGCGATATACGCTGTGTATGCCCATAGCACAATAAATACGCGTTTCCGACCATTGGTTCCCTATCCTAGTGTAATATGTTGTGGACCCACTGTCACCTGTTTCAGTTTGACCCAAAAGGTCTGACAGCCCCTGAAAAAAACGGAAGCACCTTAAAGGTAGCGGAGTATACTTCTAGTACCACTATCTTTTCATGCCCAGCCTGTTTCGTTTATGATTGGAGCGCGGCAAGGTCGACTGTCTGAAATATCCCACGAGCTCTAATTTGTCTGACGATCTCATGATGGTCATTTCGTGAGTTGTATGAGGGAGGAAGTAATACGTTTTCTGACTCTTACCAGAAAGTACACCCTCGAAATGTCTGTAGTAAACTTCTGCATGATACACAATGCCTGTCCTTGCAGCGCCTGCCTCTGGAATTAACTGAACATTTGGGTAACGCTCTCATGCTATTACTAAACGAACCTGGGACGAAACCTTCTTTGATGGTTTTCTCTTCTATGAATCATACCTGATAAAGGTCCCCACTGACAAGAGATACCCAGGAATAGGTAAAATGAGTGTTTTGTAAGACACTCTTTTCTTAAGATTTTTTCAGTGACTCTCAGATTGTCATCTGACCTCCCTACAGTTATCTTTACGCAATAACTCAAATTTACGTCGATTTGGATGGTAACTGCAAGATATTTTATGAAACTTCCTGGCAGATTAAAACTGTGTGCCCGACCGAGATTCGAACTCGGGACCTTTGCCTTTCGCGGGCAAGTGCTCTACCATCTGAGCTACCAAAGCACGACTCACGCCCGGTCCTCACAGCTTCTGCCAGTATCTCGTCTCCTACCTTCCAAACTTTGCAGAAGCTCTCCCGCTAACCTTGCAGAACTAGCACTTCTGAAAGAAAGGATACTGCGAAGACATGGCTTAGCCACAGCCTGGGGGATGTTTCCAGAATGAGGTTTTCACTCTGCAGCGGAGTGTGCGCTGATATGAAACTTCCTGGCAGATTAAAACTGTGTGCCCGACCGAGACCGAGAGCTTCTGTAAAGTTTGGAAGGTAGGAGACGAGATACTGGCAGAAGTAAAGCTGTGAGGACCGGGCGTGAGTCGTGCTTCGGTAGCTCAGATGGTATAGTACTTGCCCGCGAAAGGCAACAGGTCCCGAGTTCGAGTCTCGGTCGGGCACACAGTTTTAATCTGCCAGGAAGTTTCATATTAGCGCACACTCCGCTGCAGAGTGAAAACCTCATTCTGGAAGATATTTTATCGTCATAACGGTTTCCAGTGATTTTTCGCAATTATCTTAACTGGACAGTAAACTGTCTGATCAGAAATTATGTTGTAGATTAAAATAAAGAAAAATGGAATGTAATTGTATTTCCACGGAGAACCTGTGTCTCATTTCGAAACTGACGTGTTCCACATAGTAGCGAGTTGTTCCAGATGTGATCCCCGGAACACGCAACCAACTAACTAACAGGCCTGAATTTAACTGGAGAATTTCACTAGTCTGGAGATGCTCAAGGTCACTCGCAGTGGACTACTGTGAATCGTTCATCCAAAAACGCTTTACCAAATAATGGTTTAAACTTTCCTTGCAGGCAGTACTATTTAATACTTCTTGTTTACGAAGCCGTGTGAACGAGGGAGAGTGCTTCTGTCTCTGTTGTCTTCTTCACCAAGCCTGTGGTGACAAACGATTTATTGGACGCAAGTATTGACATTCGCGAAAAAGTGAAGCACATTAGTCTTGCGCAGGTAGTAAACAATGCCTTACATGTTTCCATTACATAGAACCATATCATCTTGACGGGCCGTCCAGCCAGTAACTTTACAGCTGAAGCTCTCAGCCAGAATTGCGGAATCCACTAGTTTGCAGGTTGCTGGTTTACGCTGACGCTGCACGTGCCGCAGAAGTTGGTGTATTAGGTAGGAGTAGTCTTTGATGCTTAGGAGGCGGGTGTCGGGCAGAGGGTGGTTTCCCCTCAGGAAGCAGCGGGCAAGGCCAGCCGGGGGCCACTTAGCGCCTGGAGCGCCTCTCCAGCTTGCAGCCTCAAGCTGCTGGAGACGAGTGCCGCGCCCCTGGTGGTTAGGCAGCCAGCGCCTCGGCTACCGGCTCTGTCTCCTGCACGTGTGAGGTGAACAGCTTAACAACATTCCGCGTGGCTTTATTCAATTCAGAAGTCCATATGCCAGACTATAATCACACTGAGAGTAATAAGGCAAGCAGGTACGTGAAGCGAGCCACATGTAAAAAGTAATAAACAAACAGATAAAGTAATGAAGAACTAAAAAAAATGTACTTCTTATTTTCGTTAGCATTTAACCCCATCTACGATGGGCTCCACTGTACTCAATTTTTGACAGATTTACTTTATTTAACTTAGCCGATTGATTCTCTTCATATTGCTGCAGTCCTCAGGTGCCTAAGAAAGGGAAGTCACTTGCTTTACCCATCTGTGAATCGAGTAAACTTCGTTCTGTGCTTTATCGTACTTTAATTGTTTATGTTTCGTGTTTCCGCAGGGCAAATGTGGGGGCCAGCCCAGCATTTGCCTAAAGGAGAGTGGGAAATCGCATACAAACTACTCTCAGGCTGGCCAGCGCACCAGTCCCAGTCGTTAAACCGTCACGTGGACTCGATTCGGGTCTTGCCCAACTGCCTAGCAAGATAGGGAGCCTAGTATCACACTGTACAAGCACGTATACTACACGAAGAAACTAGTCGAAGCTAAAAAGCAACTGACAAAATAAAAAGAAAGTATTATATTAACGGTTTGAAAACTACAAAAAATATGGGGGCTGTTTGGAAAGTAAGGTCCGATAGGTTGCGAAATAGAAACAACAATGAAAATCCGATGTAGCGTCGCACAGTTGTGTTCGACAGTGTCTCTACCTTGCCTGTCGATGACATCACGTCGCTCTTTTCAGTTCTGAGCACATAGCGAGTACATAAGGATGACTAGAACTGTAGTGTCTCACACCAAGTGTGGGTGCTTGCTGCGAGGTTTCGCCTGATTTCATGCAACCCCACATAACGTACCTGTCGTGTTTCTTTCTTCCTGACAATTCTCAACTGCACATTGCAGGGGCAATGAGGACAGCCCTGCAGCGTTTCCGATGGGAAGTTTTCGACCACGCACCATACAGCGCAGACCTGGCTCCCTTTGATCTTCATCTCTGCTCACATGAACCGCTGGCTATAAAGACAACGTTTTGGCAGAGACAACGAACTGTGCACCAATGTAGAAAACTGACGGAAAGTACAGGTGGCTGCCTTCTACGTCGAGAGTATTGGGAAGTTGGTAAACGTTAAGACAGATGTCTAAGTCTGAGTGGTTATTATGTAGAGATTATACAGCTGCAAGGTGTAGTAAAATGTTTCAGAGAAAAAAAAATATTTTCACTGTGGTTTCCATTTCGCGGCCAATGGGTCCTTGTATTGTGTGTATTGTGTATTGAACTGGGGACCTAGAAACGACGGAGAGCCTTCGTCCTGCTAAGCCCTCAGTGGTTCACAACCTCACAACAGGGTACAGCAGTCCACTCATCCCACCGCCGCCCCACACCGAACCCAGGGTTATTATTGTAATCAGCAAAGCTGTCAAGCCAGAACCTGCCATCATCGCTGTAAACTAGTCGCAAAGAAATTAATATAAATAATAGTAATAAACTATGATGCTCAACTGATGCTCAGTATTCTTCCTCCTGCTGAGCTAAAGCAAACACTTAAAAATGATTTACATTTCTACGCAGGAAATACGAAAGTAGGCATGAAATCTCAATATAGTAATAGTGAAAGATGTATAATAAACACAAAAAATAAAAAAAAATATTGAGGAACGTCTGAAAGTAAATTACATATGTCGTCCCACGCTAAGAACAACAAGAGTGGCACATTGTTAGAATAGAGGAGCCTACGTGTTGTTCCAGGCGCACTACAGAGGCCATTCTTCTGCGGCAAGGATAACAGATGCATCACAGTGTGCAACGGAAACGGTACAGCTACTGGACACGGTTTATTTATTGTTATGTTTTTCCTTATGTATCTCCCTAATCGGGTCTTCTGGAACACCTAATTTCAAATATATAGTCAACAGTTTGTTATGTGTCACCTAAATTTTTCTCACCAGTACTAAAGGAAATTCTCTTTCCTGAAACTGGAAAAGCCCAGAAGGAATACAAGTAAATGCGACACATCTGAACCACATTTATATGCCTGACGACACTGTACCGGTGCTCATGAGTAGATGAAATACACCTACAAATGTACTATAAGAAGATTAAAATAATGTAGAGCGAACGAATTAGAAAGAAAATTGTACTGCACTCAGAGAAGTAGTGGATAAGCTCTTGTACTTAGGGCAGGTGAAGGCCACAAATTGATCCACAGGAAAAGAAACACTCGGAAGAGCCACAATGGCATGAAATTCTTTTAGTGAACTGAATAGGATTTTCAAGTATTAGCTTCCGATGTGTCTGTAAAAGAAAGTTTACAATCTGTGTATATTAGTCAGTCATCGATTCTGACAGTGAGACGAGGATATTTAATTAGAAAACCATTCAAAAACTGATAGTGGGGGGACCAATACTGAGAACTACTATGATCGCCAGGAAAACAAACAAATTGATCAGACAAGAGGCTGACGTGGAAGTCTTCTTTACAACGTATTGAAAATTAAATTGAGGTAGGTGGTTCAAAAATGGTTCAAATGGGTCTGAGCACTATGGGACTTAACTTCTGAGGTCATCAGTCCCATAGAACTTAGAACTACTTAAACCAAACTAACCTAGGGACAACACACACATCCATGCCCGAGGCAGGATTCCAACCTGCAACCGTAGCGGTCGCGCGGTTCCAGACTGTAGCGCCTAGAACCTCTTGGCCATCTCGGCCGGCTAGGTGGTTCTTATATAAACTACGAGAATGAACGTCAAATGTTGGTATAGCAAACTGTAACGCGATCACTAACATATTAAAGATAATCACTATTCCATTAGCAGAAAGAGTACTGAAACTCAATACACATTTTAATAAACAACTCTAAAATTGAGCTGCCTGATGCGAGTTAAATTTAATTAATAGAGATATTTCACATAAATACTTTTGATTCCAATGACAGCCGGTTCTAGGCGCTACAGTCTGGAGCCGAGCGACCGCTCCGGTCGCAGGTTCGAATCCTGCCTCGAGCATGGATGTGTGTGATGTCCTTAGGTTAGTTAGGTTTAATTAGTTCTAAGTTCTAGGCGACTGATGACCGCAGAAGTTAAGTCGCATAGTGCTCAGAGCCATTTGAACCATTTGATTCCAATAACATGCATTTTGAAGAAGTCGGATATAAGTAAACAAATAATTAATAGTGTGGTAAACCATTTTCAGTGTCAATAATGGACTCGATGAAATCGTATTTCAGCTTTTGTGATTTCGTTATTCACACTGTTATTAAATTTTCAAAATGAAAACCTTGTGCACAGGTACTGCGCAGTGCTCTATATACAGCTTTAAATTTTTCCTGTAGCTGTCGCAAAAAAGAAGTCATGTACAGCACATGGGCGGCAATGGAAGTGATAAATCTTCAGACTGTAATTCTGCCATGAATAAATTGTAAAGTATTGCTCTCACTGCCTATTATAGACCATCGCTATGGATATGTTTCATTCATTGATTTCAATTGTAACATCGATATACAATTAGTTTTTTTTCCATAAATACCGTATGATTCACCCTGCACATAGGGCGATGAATTCCAATCTGTTTATCCGTAAAAGCTACTAGACTCCATTTTTTTCTCCCATCCTGCAGCATCTTTCAGAGCATTTCTTTTTCAGGTAGTGAGATTTTCGGTCACAGCGATTTCACTCGCAAGGAAGACACACATACTGCATGTAGCCTCGTTCTGTTTCCAGAAACATATCCATTTGAAACTTTCCTGGCAGATTAACACTGTATGCCGGACCGAGACTCGAACTGGAAACATATCCATTTGCTCTCGTTGAACTGCAGTGATACAGACCTACTTTTTAAGATCACATAATTCTGTTTAGTGAAGCTAGGGTACGCAGCTGTCACAGATTATGATTGTGATTTGTTTCCGACGTATCTATTAAAAGTTTCCACTCCTGTGAACTGTAGTCAAAAATAACACTGAAAACTAATTAATGTTTTTGCCATATTTGAATGGTCCGTAGAATATTTTATGGCAGAAGTAGGAACATGCAAATCAGTGTAATTAACCTTTTCTGCCGTTTTTATAATTTCTTGTCTTTGTTGTCTTTCTTTTTCTTCGGCCCTAGGAATTTTATGTTGCCTTTAAGAATATTGGTAGTAACTGAAAGTAAGGGAGGAATGTTATAGTTGACGTCCAGTCTACGATTATATCATTGTAGACGAAATACAAGCTCTTGTGAGGGAAAAGTGGGGTTTGGCGAGGGTGAACTCTGCTCTCGTCTGTATTAGCGGGATCTCAGAGTCAGTTAAGATACTATCGGTTTCCGATTACAAAAATCCATCCTCAGATCTTTGTTTTGTTTCTTTTTACTTGGCGTTAAGCTGTCCAGTTATTTAGCCAAGCAGACAGTCATTTAATATTTTTTACTGAGTACGTAATTCTTTGAAATATTTAAGTTCGTTTCAAGAAGTGGCTCTCATCTTTCTTAATTACATATTTTCGCTGCAAGTAGCGTAAATATATATATACTGTATCATTGTTTCTGTAACAAATAACGATTTTGTGCTAAGGATGTTCATAAGTGACGAGCGAGTGACACTATTCGTTTCATGGGAATCGCCATATACAGGGTGGTCCATTGATAGTGAGCGGGCCAAATATCTCACGAAATAAGCATCAATGGAAAAAACTACAAAGAACGAAACTTGTCTAGCTTGAAGGGGGAAATCAGATGGCGCTATGGTAGGCCCGCTAGATGGCGCTGCCAAGGGCAAACGGATATCAACTGCGTTTTTTAATAGGAACCCCCATTTTTATTACATATTCGTGTAGTACGTAAAGAAATATGAATGTTTTCGTTGGACCACTTTCTTCTCTTTGTGATAGATGGCGCTGTAATAGTCACAAACGTATAATTACGTGGTATCACGTAACATTCCGCCAGTGCGGACGGTATTTGCTTCGTGATACATTACCCGTGTTAAAATGGTCCGTTTACCAATTGCGGAAAAGGTCGATATCGTATCGATGTATGGTATTCTGATCAAAATGTCCAACGGGCGTGTGCTATGTATGCTGCTCGGTATCCTGGATGACGTCATTCAAGTGTCCGAACCGTTCGCCGGATAGTTACGTTATTTAAGGAATCAGGAAGTGTTCAGCCATATGTGGAACGTCAACCACCACCTGCAACAAATGATGATGCCCAACTAGGTGTTTTAGCTGCTGTCGCGGCTAATCCGCACATCAGTAGCAGACAAATTGCGCGAGAATCGGGAATCTCAAAAACGTCGGTGTTGAGAATGCTACATCAACATCGATTGCACCAGTACCATATTTCTATGCACCAGGAATTGCATGGCGACGACTTTGAACGTCGTGTACAGTTCTGCCACTGGGCACAAGAGAAATTACGGGACGATGACAGATTTTTTGCACGCGTTCTATTAAGCGACGAAGCGTCATTCACCAACAGCGGTAACGTAAACCGCCATAATATGCACTGTTGGGCAACGGAAAATCCACGATGGCTGCGACAAGTGGAACATCAGCGACCTTGGCGGGTTAATGTATGGTGCGGCATTATGGGAGGAAGGATAATTGGCTCCCATTTTATCGATGGTAATCTAAATGGTGCAATGTATGCTGATTTCCTACGTAATGTTCTACCGATGTTACTACAAGATGACAGAATGGCGATGTACTTCCAAGATGATGGATGTCCGGCACATAGCTCGCGTGCGGTTGAAACGGTATTGAATAGCATATTTTATGACAGGTGGATTGGTCGTCGAAGCACCATACCATGGCCCGCTCGTTCACCGGATCTGACGTCCCCGGATTTATTTCTGTGGGGAAAGTTGAAGGATATTTTCTATCATGCTCCACCGACAACGTCTGACAACATGCGTCAGCGCATTGCCAATGCATGTGCGAACATTACGGAAGGCGAACTACTCGCCGTTGAGAGAAATGTCGTTACACGTATTGCCAAATGCATTGAGGTTGTCGGACATCATTTTGAGCATTTATTGCATTAATGTGGTATTTACAAGTAATCACGCTGTAACAGCATGCGTTGTCAGAAATGATAAGTTCACAATGGTACATGTATCACATTGGAACAACCGAAATAAAATGTTCAAATGTACCTACGTTCTCTGTTTTAATTTAAAAAAACATACCTGTTACCAACTATTCATGTATAATTGTGACCCATATGTTTGTGACTATTACAGCGCCATCCATCACAAAGCGAAAAAAGTGTTCCAACAAAAACATCCATATTTCTTTGCGTACTACACGAATATGTAATAAAAAATGGGGGTTCCTATTTTTAAAAAAAAGGCAGTTGATACTCGTTTGAGCTATGGCAGCGCCATCTAGCGGGACAACCTTAGCAACATTTGGTTTCCCCCATCAAGCTAGACAAGTTTCGGGCTTTGTAGTTTTTTCGTGTGGCGCTTATTTCGTGAGATATTTGGCCCGGTCACGATCAATGGACCAGCCTGTATACCTAATATAGGGTTATGGATTAACACTGCCAGTGCAAATACCTAGTTACTATGAAAATGACTTGCAGACCGTTTCTGCTTTCGGCGTCAAATGACCGATGTGCGCCTGTCTTAGAGTTAAACAAACACTGCAATTGTTGAAATTTCCTGGCAAATTAAAACTGTCTGTCGGGCCGGGACTCGCACCCGGAATCTCTCTGCTGTGTCAACGCTTCACTTCCACCAGTGTGTTTCTGCGAGGATCGGTCGTGACTCGTGCCTGGATAGCGCAGTCAGTAAGAGCATTGCCAGTGAAAGGCAAGGTAATAGGTTCCAGTTCGGGTCCAGCACGTAGTCGTATGATACCAGGAAGTTTCAGATCAGCGCGCATTCCCCTGCCGAGTGAAAATTCAGTCTAGATTTCTGGTTCTCTGGTTCTGGGCTGCAGTCAGGTGCCAAGTAAATTCCAGATTCCATGCAAACATAGTCATACCGTTATGGACAAGTTGCGTCCATGGCTCTGAGAGGCCTGAGCCATACTCCAACACTATCATCAGCTCTTACCAATTGAAACCGGGACTCATTTGACCAGGCCACGGCTTTTCAGTCGTCTAGGGCTCAACCAATATGGTCACGAGCCTAGAAGAGGCGCAGCAGGCGACGTCGTGTTGCTAGCAAAAGCATTGGCGTCAGTCACCCGCTGCCATGGCCCTTTAACGCCAAATTTCGGCGCACTATCTTAACGGATACGTTCGTCGTCCGTCCCATATTGGTTTCGGTGTTTACTTCAAGCGGAGTTGCATGTCTGTTAGCACTAACAACTCTACACAAACGCCGCTGCTTTCGGTCGTTAAGTGAAGGCCGCCGGCAACTGCGTTGTCCGTGGTAACGCTTTCCGAAATGGAATATCCCACGTGTCTAGCTCCAACTACCATTCCGCGTTAAAAGTCTGTTAAGTTTCCACTTGTGGCCATAATCACGTCGGAAACCTTTGCACATGAATCACCTGAGTACAAACGACAGCTCCGCCAATACACTGCCCCTTTTATACCATGTGTACGCGATGCTACAACCACCTGTACATGCGAATTTCGCTGTCCCGTGATTTGTCTCACCTCAGTGTATATCATAAATTCTGATGAAATCGGTGTTCACGAATAGGCATGCTCCCCATGTTGGCCTAATACTTGTGAGGTAACGGGCGAGTTGTGGCGCCCTGGAAATATTATATGTTCGGAATTGGGGCGGCCGCACAGGACACTCGTCAAAGCTGGGGCCCGGCAGCAAACACGTGGTGCCGAACGTTAGCCGGACGAGAGGGGTAACCCCAGCTCATGGTCTAGCCGCGTGGCTGGGAATTCCGCTGTGACGAGGACGGTGCTTTGTGTCGATGAAAGAGACTTGTATGCCGAGAGTGCCAAAGATGGCGGACTTTGTGAAACCTTAATGGCAGACATTTCACAGTTCGTATGGAAATTAATAGTAACCAGATGGATCATGATACCGCAAAAGAAACATTCACATTACTATTATTTGTACTACGATTCTGATGGCGTAATCAGATTTTCAATATCTTTATTAGTTTAAAGTTTAGTATCCGACGCTAAATTATACAAGTAACACCCAGCAACGAATTTCTAAAATTTAAACGCTTCATCCGATTTCGTCGACCGACGTGTCTTCAGAAACCTATTAGTGTAAAACTAAATTGGTATAAATTACAGGAATGTAACTCGAATAGTACATGAGTTATTGGAGGTCGAAGTGGCCGATTACTATCGATGGCGTCAGGTCTTAAGTACTCCTCAGCTACACGAAAAAAGGATAGCAGCATGCTTATAAATATATTTATTTATCTGTGTCTTTGTTTATATCCGATATATATTATTCATGAAGAAAGTGGTTAAATATTTACTGTATTATAGAAAGCACAGAGACATTAGCCTACTGGCCTACCTTTCGTTCTATTCCTTTGATATATGTTTATTTAATTTTTTTATGTATCTAATAATGTGTGCTAGAACGTGTTTATGGTCCAGCCGTAGGAATATTTATATAATTTCAAGTTATTTAAATGTAAATCCAGTATTTCGAACATGTTTCATTATGTTTGTAAGTGTATGTTGGGTTGAAGACATGGCGCGAGCGCTCTAGCCAATCACAGCGCTCGTGAATGGGGAGACTGGATGCAAGCGAGTTCGGGTGAAGAGTGCTGGAGAGTCGCACAGGACACGGAGAGGGTGCTGGACGTGAAGGCGCGACGCACGGTCGCGGGAAAGACTTGGAGAGTGGAGCGGTTTGCGCGTGGTCGCGCCGGATAGGAATACTTCGGAGTGCCGACTTGTGCACTTGTGAGATTTCCGTAGCTTCTACAGTGAAGACGTAGTGTGCGTTTAGAAGTGAATATCTCGCGAGCTATGTTGTTGTTCATAATTAATTACGTGCAGTACGAAACTATATCTATTGTTTCCCTGTTATTCAACTTATATTTTCTTTATTGGTGGATCATCAACACCAATAAGCGTTTTGCAGAAATATACCACATTCTCAAAAGTTTTTCTACTATTGTACGCATCATTTAAAGTCGTTAAGATAGCACCTGCAGATTTTATTTAATCGTAATCTTTCATTTATAAATTACTATGTTGCTTTAAAAATTCGCAACTGCCGAGTGATAGAAACCTTCGACCATTCGATTCATGTGTGTATCCTTGTCGTATGCTGTAGACTCAGCAGTATTTGGCCTGTAATGCGGCAGCTACGTATCCCAGCCCCTAGACAATGAAACCAGCCAAAACTTTTAATATTACAACTTTGAGTCGGAGGGTGCGTAGTTATTAAAAAGCCCGCATGCTACGGTGCTCTCTGTGCCTCTTACGGTCGCTCCTGGAAGATTAAATTTAGTTTCCACCCCGACGCTGGATCAAACCGACATGCGAGGTTCGTAAGAGCACAATTTTCCCAAGGTCGCCAGACGAGAGCATTTCTGTGCCTCAGAGTAATCCACACACAAGCACTCATTACCACTGTGCCTGCCTCTCTCATTTCCTCGTTAGAGACATATCAAAGCAATCGTCGAGGCGTACATTCGCGCGCTTAATTATAGAAGAGTGGAGAACCGGCTCATTATCTCTTTTATGGAAAGGCTTTTTTTCGTTAGCCGCCCTGCCCCTCCTATGTAAGCCTTTCTGATTTCGGTCGCCTGCACCATTTATCAGTGCTTGTGCTGCCTTTTTCGTAAATAGTACCGAGGTTGTCAGGCGGCTGGGATAAAAAAAGACGAGAACAATATCCGGTGGCGCCAGCACGCGAAATGCCAGCAGGCGCCCCGTCCCGTTCGTTAAGCGGCGAGCGCGTGCTCAAGGGGTCTGGAGTCCGGGCTCTGCAGTCTGGACGGGGTAACAAGTGGCTGTCGCCCACCTGACCCCTAGCGGCTACGCGGCTGACTAGGCTCGCCCTGCGCTGGCGACAGCAAACTCTGCATATTCACGCTGCGGAGCTTCTCATTTCTTGAGCTGTGGACTGTCTTGTTAACTGTCTTCTATTTTCTGTTTTTATCCATACTTGTTTCCGAGGTTTTACACCATTATCAAAGGTGTTCACTGTACTCCTAACGTAGTCACAATCACCTAAATTGTCACGGCCAAGCAGTGTGGCTTCCATCCTAACTTCCCATCTGACAATTATTTCCTGTACCTCACTCATTTCCCAACCCACCAACTCAATCTCAATAAACGTAAATGAGCCATGCTTCTGTCCCTTGACATGGAACACGAATACGGCCATATATGGCAGTCCAGTTTCCTTTTCAAAGCCCAGGCGTATGCTCTCCCAATAAATTATGAACACCTTATGGCATACTTTCTATGCAACCACCATTCCAGTGTAACAGTCAACAGCACAAATTTCCGCATTTTCCACCGCTCTGCGGATGTGCAAGCCTCTGTCCTTTCTGCATGCCTTTATATCCTCTACGCTGCCGATATGCATAAACTCCTCTCCCTGTCCACCTAAAATACACCGAGGACACCTCCTTTCTCGCCCTGAATTTCATCTTCTATACTTCCAATGGTCCCTTCAGGTCCATCTTACCCAATTTACCTTCTGCTGAAACCACTCACTTCTCAAAACCAAACCTTCAGTGACGTAGGTAATAATTATGGGACAAACCACCAGCAGTTCCATCCCTATGTTTACTACCTCACATTTTTATGACAGTACTATACGATTAACTAACACAGTAAAATACCTCTGATCATCTCTCGATGGTAACTGCGTCTATTAACCATCCAACAAAAGACCACAAGAGACTAAGAGTACTAAACCACAAATTATCCGGCTGTACGCCTCCAACATACTACACATGTCCAAACCTTAATCTGAGGAATCCTCTCCTGTGTCAACGTCATCTGGATTCAGTACGATACTGCAGTGCCCGTGTTTAAGAAAAATGCTATTACGTTCCTTCGGACGTGTCTGAAGGTGCATTGAAACGTTCTTCTCAACAACACAGACAATGAAATATCATAGTTATCCGCCGAAGCAGGTAGCGACTTTCAATTGACATTTCCTCCCCTATATGGGAATTACGTAATGTGTGTACGAGTACAGATTGTGACGCAGCAGCGACGACATACTGAATTTTGGATTTGACCGCGAGTCGTGCACGGATAGCCAAAGTAGTTAAGGCGGCTGTTCCCGTAAAGCGGGAAATCCGGGTTCGATCCTGGTCCGGCACAAATTTTCAATGGCGTCATTACTTTGTACAGCTGATGAGTGTTCGTAATCACAACTGCGAATACATTTCATGTCATCTGGATTTCTGCCGCATTAAATTTTTTTCTACTTCTTCCAATTCCTCTAAGACTAAACATACTGCCTTGCCTTCCGTATCCACCTATCTTGTCCCACTAGGATCCTGTATCAGCTAATCAACTTCCCCTCTTTCCTCTCACACACTGAACACCTACAGATTTTCTACATCTCCGCAAACCTAATACCAACCACCCTATCACTTCGGCTCTGATAATTAATCTTATACTCTGTTAACTTTGAACCAGCACACTCCCCAACCTTACATTACACCTTTTTCGCATCCTATCCAAAGGAATCTTTTATCGCCTCCAACAGCACAACATGGTACGTGCCCATAGACCTACATGTTCTTCCACCTTTAACAGAACGATCCTCTTCCTCTCCAAGTGAGGGTTACTCTTCATCCCTCGTCTCTCCCCTGCTTTTCTTTCACCATTTTTTTCCAAATTCTTGGTTCGGGGTCCTCCTCTCCAACTCCTCCATCCGACACGCTCTCTGAAACTGAAGTCTGAAAGAACAGACACCATATCCATATAAGAATTCTTTCAGTTCGCACACTAGAAGTTACTACAAACATTTTCCTCCGAAGAATTACTCTGTGCCCAAAGAAGTCTACACGTAAATTGGCCCAACAAGCGCATGAAAGTAGGAGGAATTGCCAGCGGATATTGAAAATGTCTTCATTCGAAGGCACATTGTGTGACGGTTGTGCGACAATTGCAGGAGGATGACAGTCAGAAACGTATACATTATTGCACGTGGCTTTTGAATAACATCAACAATGGTTTGTTAGACCCTTTCCATTACGTCATGAGTGATTAAGCATGGTTTCATGTTTCCGGTGATGTTAAGTCGCAGTTCACGAGGTACTGGGCAACGGAGAACCTTAACATTGTGTGTCAGCAACCACTCCATGATGAAATAATCGGCATTTTGTGCGGTGTAACGGGAACTCACATAATTAGACCGATGTTTTTTGACACTACCCTCAACATTGTTGCTTATATGGAAATTTGTGATACATTTTGTGCTCAACGTAGTGAATATGAAAGACAATACTGCTTTCTTCAGCAAGATGGGGCAACATGACGCACGTCTAAGGTGTCCCTGGAACGATTCCATGATGTCTTCACTGTAGAGCAGACTGTCAGCAAACATTTGTAGGAACCATGTCCACCGGATCTAACTTCATGTGATTTTTTCCTGTGGGACACGTAACAAATCCACACACAACACATGAACATCGGACGAGAATTTACCGCCATCGATATCCGAATTTTACGCCGAGTATATCTGGATATGCTTAGACATGCGCTGATGTTGCCGGCGGTCACTTTCGACATCTCCTGTAGATGTATTTTTCACTGCATTTCATCATTGTAAATTCAGCTCTTCATTTCTGTAATTTCACTTCATTATCTTTATAGTTACACGGACTACTTTTATCTGCGCCGCCATTTATAAAAATAAATGATATGGGTAGCAGAAAACGGACAGCAATCTGCATCTATCTGCTGATGATATTGTGGTGTACGGGAATCTGTCGAAGATGAATGACTGTAGGAGGGTACAGGCTGACTTAGACAAAATTTCTAGCTGGAGTGGAGAATGACAGCTAGTTCTAAATGTATAAAAAAGTAAGTTAGTGCAGATGAGTAAGAAAAGCAAACCAATAATGTTCGGATACAACATTAGTAGTGTCCTTCCTGACGCATTCACGTCGTTCAAATATCTGGGCGTAACGTTCTAAAGCGATATGAAATGGAACAAGCATGTGAGGATTGTGGTAGGGAAGGCGAATGGTCTACTTCGGTTTATTGGGAGAATTTTGGGAAAGTGTAGACCAATCTTTAAAGCAGATTGACACTTTGTTGGCTCCCATATTTGAATAAAATGACAGAATTTCTGAAAATCAGATTATCAAGCGAATATGGTTTCTTTCTCATTGAGCAATGGAGCAACGGTCTTTGTTGGTGGCTGTGCGCATTCTTCCTGTTTCATCCGAACCGCATCTAAAAAGCATGCGTTGCTTTCCAAATAAAATTTTACCCTTTACGAGCCGTAGGAATTTAACGGCACCATCACTTCTGTAAAGCCTGTATCTGACAGAAGCGAGTGCAGCAGATTCACATACGTAATTTATTCTTGTTCAAAATGATCGCAAATCACTGTTAAATGATCCGCACGTAATCTCAGGAAAGCGCGTTGCTCATGACAAAATGAAATCAATGGCTGAAAGTGAATTTCGTGCGTTTACAGTGATCTGATGAGGTTGCAGTTCCAGCTAGATTGCTGTAACAAATATTTCAACAAAAAAAATCACAAATCATGCACCACTTCTGCGGGGAGTACATTTCCTCTTAAATGAAATATAAATGTTACCCGCTTTTAACAATTTAATTATAAATCAAAACTAATTCTACTACAGAGGGACTTAAATAAAATGTCTGCTCAGTTCAATAGAGGCAACAAGAAAATGGTTCAAATGGCTCTAAGCACTATGGGACTTAACATCTGAGGTCATCAGTCCTCTAGACTTAGAACTACTTAAACCTAACTAACCTAAGGACATCACACACATCCATGCCCGAGGCAGGATTCGAACCTGCGACCGTAGGAGCAGCGCGGTTCCGGACTGAAGCGCCTAGAACCGCTCGGCCACGGAGGCCAGCGATAGTGGTAACAGGAAAAAGTATAGTTTACTGGAAGAAGCTTCACTTCTCGCTTGCGTTTTACTGTGAACCATTTGAAAATACAATTCCTCGATTCGTTGTATCTACGGGTCCATTTCTCTGATATCGTTGATCTGGTTTCAAAGTTCATATATGTTTTATTACATTTTTCACAGAAAACGCGAGACATTTCGTTAAGAAATGGTTCAAATGCCTCAGAGCACTATGGGACTTAACATCTGAGGTCATCAGTCCCATAGAACTTAGAGCTACTTAAACCTAACTAACCCAAGGACATCACACACATCCATGCCCGAGGCAGAATTCGAACCTGCGACCGTAGCGGTCGTGGGGTTCCAAACTGAAGAGCCTAGAACCGCTCGGCCACTCCGGCCGGCCGTTTCGTTAAGAAGAGAAAGAAAGTCACTTTGAAATATTATATATATATATATATATATATATATATATATATATATATATATATATATATATATATATAGATGACTTTGTTCAGCTAATGCTTCAAGATCGCATATAGGACGCTAGTGCTACCTGCTCTCGAGCTCTCCTCGAGTGTTTGAGACCAGTACCAGGTCGGAATAAACGAAGACATCGCAGCAATACAGAGGCGGGCTGCTAGATTTGTCTGTTACGGAGATACTTCCTGAAGTGAAATGGAAATCCTTGGAGGGAAGGCGAAGTTCTTTTCGAAGAACACTATTGAGAAAATTTAGAAAACCGGCATTTGAAGGTGACTGCAGAACGATTCTACTGCCACCACGACATATTTCGTGTAAGAACCTCGAAGATAAGAGACCAGAAATTAGGGCTCGTACGGAGGTATATAGACAGTCGTTTTTCGCTCGCTCCATTTGCGAGTGGAACAGGGGAGGAAATGACTATATAGTGGTACAGGCTACCCTCCGCCACCCTCCGGTGGCTTTCAGAGTATGCAGTATGCAGTATAGGCTGTAGTTCTGACGAGATGTGTTTCTGTGCTGTTTTGGGGATGTTTTTCGTACCGTGACTTCGGCCTCTCGTACGCTGAATGTGAACCAGGATGGTTACTACAAAATTATCGGCGATAGTGTGTTACTTTTTCATCCACATCTTCATGATGAGGATGCCCTCGGCACTGCCATCTTCCAAGACGACAACAGCAGTATTAACATGGTTGCACGCGTATGTTTCTAGTTTCACAAACACTCAGGTATCTTACCCCATCCCAATTCATCGTAACGCATCCGATTCAATCCCACAGAAAGCAGTGGGGACGTTTTGGAACAGCGGGTGATACGTAGCTATAAACATCGTTGCAGTTTGTTGAGTCTTCGGAGTCTAATCATCAATGAGTGGCTGTAGCTCGATATGGCATTCCCGAAGAAACGCACGGACTTAGTTCTTCGCCGAATTGCGACCATTGTCAAGTCCAGAGGCTGAATTACACGGTATTTGCGTGATGTGTCCTCCTCCTCCTTCTGCTCCCCCTCCTCATGTGCCTTCGTCTCGCACAGGCACAGGGTCGACAGGGCTATGAATGGCTTCGGCATGGTTAGCTCAAGGGGCGCCCGGATGTCCTTACTGTCGCAAACCCGTCAGTCCCCTGGGATAGAGTATGTGTACCCCAAATGTCTGCTTGTAGTGTTATTCGGGTGAACGTGGGCGAAAGTTTGCTAAATGTTTGTCAATCGTGTAACTGAGGCGGGACTTGGGGACCAGCCCAGTATTCATCTAGTGGGATGTGGGAAACAGCCTAAAAACCACACCCACGTCACACCTATCCTCGTTGTTAATCTTCCGGGAGGATTGTATCCGGGACCGGCGCACTTCTCCCTTCCAGACGCACCACTTCTTTTTTTTATCACAATAATGACGAGGTGTAACATGTATTGTACAACTGGAACAAGAAAAAGTCACTAAATTTTCCTCTTGCGATATTAACATCTTTTTTTAATTGATTAGCTTATATATTTTCAACTTTTTTTCTACTTTGCATTTTTTATAAGTTATTTGACTCACATTGATCTGACAATAGCGTACATAATATAATTAGGATACAAAATAAAACCTGTGGGACAGCGTTGTATTTTATTAGTAAACAGTGTAAAACTAAATACAATCAAACTGAGGGTATTGTTCCGGTACTACAACAATACTTCTAGTAGTACAACAATACAAGAACGATGATCAATCGAAAACATCTGAAAATATACGCTGCCTGGTCCCACGTCTCCACAGCAGGCATTGGGCTACGTCTTCTCGGAACAGAATCCTTTTAACTGTCCATATCGAGATTGAGATCGATATACACAAGAATCGACTTTTCTTACCCGGTACTACCCAGATGCGGGGCGGGGATCCTTGAATACCCTGTTTAAGTCATTAGCGAAGGTCTGACGATACCTGGATGTTACTGCAGTTGATCGTGTCGTTTTTTAATTTTATTTACACGTCAAGTTCCGTAGGACCAAATTGAGGCGCAAATCTCCAAGGTCATGGAACGTGTCAACACATGAAACTACAACATAAAAGCAATAACAGATAAAAATAAATGTTTATGAACCCGAAAAAAGTCAGTCCATAAGTTTAAGTAAACGCAATCAACAATACAATAAGAATCAGCTTAATTTTTCAAGGAACTTCTCGACAGAATAGAAGGAGTGACCCATGAGGAAACTCTTCAGTTTCGATTTGAAAGCGCGTGGATTACTGCTAAGATTTTTGACTCCGAGTGGTAGTTTACTGAAAATGGATGCAGCAGTATACTGCACACCTTTCTGCACAAGAGTTAAGGAAGTCCGATACAAATGCAGGTTTGATTTCTGCCGAGTATTAACAAGAAATGACAGCAAGGACAAGGTATATATATATATATATATATATATATATATATATATAGAGAGAGAGAGAGAGAGAGAGAGAGAGAGAGAGAGAGAGAGAGAGAGAGGGGCCAATGTCAAAATACCCACTCATGAACAGGGGTCGACAAGAGGTTGTGAACTTACACCACTTATTGCCCAAACCGCCCGTTTCAGAGCCAAAAATGTCCTTTTAGAATGGGAAGAGTTACCCCAAAATATAATAGAAGACGACGTAAGCGAATGAAAATAAGTAGACTAATTTTCGTGTCAAACGATCACTCACTTCTAATACCGTTGGAATAGTAAAAATGGCAGTATTAAGTCCTTGAACAAGATCCTGAACGTGGGCTTCTGAAGACCTATAAATATGAACTGTTCAGTTTCACTAATCATATGCCCGTTCTGTGAAATTAAAACGTCAGGTTTTATTGAATTGTGTGTTAGAAACTGTAAAAACTGAGTCTTACTGTGATTTAGCGTTAGTTTATTTTCTATAAGCCATGATCTTAGGTCGTGTACAGCACTATTTGAAACCGAGCCAATGTTGCACCTAACATCCTTTACTACCAAGCTAGTGTCATCAGCAAACAGAAATATTTTAGAGTTACCCATAATACTAGAAGGCAGATCATTTATATAAGTTAGGAACAGGAGTGGCCCCAACATTGATCCCTGGGGCAACCCCCCCCCCCCCCCCCCCCACTGACAGTACCCCACCCAGACCCCACATCACAGCTGTTATCAACATTGTGAATAATGACCTTTTGCTGCCTGTTGCTAAAGTAAGAGGTGAACGAATTGTGAGCTACTCCGTATTCCGTAATGGTTCAACTTCTGGAGCAGTATTTTGTGATACACAATCAGATGCCTTGGTTAAATAAAAAAATATGCCAAGCGTTCGAAATCTTCTGCATGACCCATGCAGTACCTCACAGAAAAAAAAACAGAATAAAGCATTTTCAGTTGTTAAACGACTTCTAAAGCAGAACTGTACATTTGATAGCAAATCGTATGAAATAAAATGAATAATTATCCTTACATACACAGCCTTTTCAATAACTTTTGCAAACACTGGTGGCATACAAATAGGTCTACAATCATCTTCATTATCCCTTTCTCCATTTGTATAAAGCGGCTTTACTACTGAGTACTTTGTCCGCCCCTGATAGCTAAGGGCCCGGGTTCGATTCGTGGCTGCGTCGCAGATTTTCTCCGCTCAGGGACTGGATGTTGTCGTAATCATCATCATTTCATCCCCATTGATGCGCAAGTCGCCGAAGTGGCGCCAAATCGAAAGACTTGCACCCGACGAACGGTCTACCCAACGGGAGGCCCTAGTCACACGACATTTAAATTTACTGAGTACTTTAATCTCTCAGAAAACAGACCATTCCTAAAGGAAAAATTACAAATATGGCTACATACAGGACTAACATGTGCAGCACAGTACTTTAATATTCTGCTAGACACTCCACCGTAACCACGAGAGTCCTTTGTCTTCAGTGATTTAGTTTTTGACTCAATCTCCCTCTTGTATGTATCACAGAGGAGTATTTCAGACATCAATCTCGGAAAGGCATTTGCCAAAAAAGTCATATAATTTCCGGTAAAAACTATATTTTTTTTAAATTCACCAGCAATGCTCAGAAAATGATTGTTAAATACTGTAAATATATCTGATTTAACAGAAACAGAAATATTTTTACTGTGAACTGACTTTATATCCTCGACCTTGTGCTGCAAACCAGACACTTCCTTCACAACTGATTATATGGTTTTAATTTTATCCTGTGAATTAGCTATTCTATTTGCATACCACATACTCGTTGCCTTCCTAATAACATTTTTAAGCACCTTACAATACTATTTGTAATGGGCTACTGTAGCTGGATTGTGACTACTTATAACATTTTTATATAATTCCCCCTTTGTTCTACAAGATATCCTTATCCCACTAGTCAGCCACTCGGGCTGTCTCTTACTGCTTCGTGTGAGTAAGTCCAAAAGTCAAGCACCTCTTCGAGACCGTCCCGAAAAAGACAATGTACAGAAAGTTCTTTGATCCAGTGAATCGCAAGTGTCTTTGATTGGGGAAGGTAGGTCATGTCCGGGTGAAGGACCACTCCGAGCTGGATCGTGTGTGTCGGCACTCGGAGTCAGACGGCAAGCATCTTCTGAATTATAAGCCACACATCCGGGGAAGGTCCACATTCCAGGCGATTTTCATCCGTGCCAATCTCGAGACACCGCATGCACAATGGGGAGTCAGCTTGAGTAGTGTTGTGCAGTCTACGTCTTGTCACAAACTTTTCGCTGACGACAAGGTACCAGTTGGCGCGGATCATCGTCGCAAAGTATTTTTGGTGAATCGTTCCCCACACCGCAGGCGACGCTGCTGTTGGGTGACATCTTCCTACCACATTCCGAGGCTGATTCGTCATCAGCTGACCGTAGCGTGCTATCTCCTGGGAATGAGTAATATTTTTTGTTCGGTGTGCTTACCTTTTGTATCTGCAAACTCTTCGTTATGTCACATCTTTAGATGCAGCGGCTTATGTAGTTAATTCTTATCAGCGCAAGACGTGACATTATCTTACGGACACCTCGCATGTTGCCGAAAGAAATTGCTAATGCTTGCCACCAAAAAGTTGTATAGGTTATGTTACCACCTAATGATGATAATGATTGATCCGTGAATGAACGAAAATCAGCCTCGTGTCTGAAGCAAGACTGTAACTTTCTTTCATTTTAATTAGCAGTTGCTGTCTTTATAACTCCCTCCTTTATGAATGAAAAAATTTAATGGATATTGGGTAGGTACGAGTCCCCTTTGATCTCTTTGAAACTGCCGCTACAATGTATTGTAAAGAGGAACACAGCGCTTTATATTGCCCAACATAGAAAAACTGCCGTTTGAAAATCCACGTGTGATTTTGTCGCTCAAGAATTTTTGCAATACGGTGCCGGGACCTATCGCACCATCAGGCAGCGAAAGAGAGAGAGAGGGGGGCGGGCGAGAGGAAGGGAAGGAGAGAGGAGAGGGAGAGAGAGAAAAAACGTCAGGACACGGCAGCGGCGGCTGTCGCGCGGCGTGTGCAGAACACTTGCCTACGCTACGGGTTTGGCGTCGAAGCGCCGAGAAAACCTTGTTAGGGGCGCCTGAAATATGGCGCCTAACCCCTAGGCCCGAGGCGGAGGAGCTCCGGTTTTGCCCGAGCATTGGCAGGGCGACCCTGGGGTTAAAGGTGGACGTCTAACACACACACACACACAGGCACCCTGTAAGTTCTGTTCTGTGATCCGTTCCAAGAAGAGACTCCAAAGTGCCACCGAGCGGTATGGCGCACTGGTTAGCTAGCTGGACTCGCATTCGGGGGGTCGACCGTGTAAATCCCCGTCCCGCCAACCAGATTTAGGTTTTTCCCGTGATTTCTCTAAATCGTTCCAAGCAAATTCCGGGATGGTTCCTTTAAAAAGACCACGGCCAATTTCATTTCCGATCCTTTCGCGCTCCCAACTTGTGCTCCATCTCTAGTGATTACGCTGCCAATTGGATATCAAACTCTAATCTTCCTTCCTTCCAAAAATTTTACTGTCCCTTGCTTTATTTCCGTTTCTTAGCAGAATAGCAAGCTAGAGTTTTCTTTGGCCACTTCGTTGATACACTAAGAAAAAGTAAACAAAAAAAGAGACACGTCAAACGGTGTCGTGTAACTCGTACGGTTACAGAGCGGTAATAAAATCTTTTGGAAGGTGTAGCTCCTCTTACTTTTCATCCTCCGAAAGAAAAAATTGAGAGGCATTGCACTCCCACACCCTAGGTGCCCGGTGCAGCTCTCGTATTCCCAGGCAACATGGATGAATTGAATGTGCCCAGTTCCAGGCGAGACAAATACACTGGCGGAAAAAATCGCAAGATCAAGAAAGAGTTGTGCGACATAAACGAAAATTGGTAAGCGTCTGTCAACGTCTGAGACATGATGTGTATTCAGTCGAATAACAGAGCTCTAGTAGCGTGCCGGCCGGGGTGGCCGAGCGGTTCTACGCGCTACAGTCTGGAACCGCGCGACCGCTACGGTCGCAGGATCGAATCCTGCCTCGGGCATGGATGTGTGTGATGTCCTTAGGTTACTTAGGTTTACGTAGTTCTAAGTTCTACGGGACTGATGACGTCAGAAGTTAAGTCCCGTAGTGCTCAGACCCACTTGAACCACTTTTTCTAGTAGCGTCACTGTAAGGATGCAAATCAGGTTTACTCTAAATACACGCAGTAACAGTCATGAACAGTACTTACCTTTGAGACTGGACGTGGTGTGTTGATTTTAGTCAAGAATGCCTCTAAGGCGACAAAGACGCCATCATCAACACCTCACTGAGTTTGGACGAGGTCCTGTAACAGGCCTACGAGAAGCATTATGTTCCTTCTGCCATATTGAAGAAAGATTTGTCAGCAATGTAGCCACTGTATACCACCGAGAGGGAAGACCATCGTGTTCGATGTATGGTCCTGGCGCATCGCACTGCATCTGCTACAGCAATTTGAGCAGCATTGGCAGTACAGTGACACAAAGAACTGTTACAAATCGGTTACTTCAAGGAACTCCGAGCTCCGAGCCGGGCGCTCCGTAGCGAGCATTGCATCGACTCCGAAACTAAGACAACTGCGAATTCGGTGGTGCCAAGTGAGAATTCATTGGAGAGCAAGATGGAGGTCTGTTGTGTATTCTGATGAAAGCTGCTTCCGCCTCGGTGCCTGTGAAGGTCGTGTGATAGTTAGGAGGAGGCCAGTTGAGGACCTGCAACCAACCTGTCTGCATTCTAGACACACTAGACCCACACATGGTGCTACGATCTGGGGTGCGATGTCATATGACAGCAGGAGCGCGCTGACTGCAAATTTGTCTGTCACTCTGGTGATGCAGCCTGTTGTGCTGTCATTCCAGGGAGTCTTTTCCAATAGGATAACGCTCATCCACATACCTCTCACGTAATCCAACATGCCGTACAGAGTGCAGCCAACCTGTCTGCATTCTAGACACTCTGGACCCATACCTGGTGATATGATCTGGGGCGCGATTTCACATGACAGCAGGAACGAGCTGACTGCAAATTTGTATGTCACTCTGGTGATGCAGCCTGTTGTATTGTCATTCCAGGGAGTCTTTTCCAACAGAATAACGCTCGTCCACACACCTCTCACGTAATCCAACATGCCATACAGAGTGTCGACATGTTGCCTTGGCCAGCTCGATCATTAGTTATGCCTCCAATCGAGCACACATGGGCCATCATCGGACGACAATTCGAACGTCATCCGAAAACACCAATAATCGTCCCTGCATTGACCGTCAAAGTGCAACAGGCAGGGAATTCAGTCCCACAAACTGATGTCCGGTACCTGTACAACACAATGCGTGAACGTTGGCTTGCCTGCATTCAACTTTCTGGTAGTTACACCGGTTCTTAATGTATCAGCATTTCACATTAGCAATATCTTACCTCGCGCTTACAGTAACGTCTGATCTTGCACTGTTAATCTCTTAAATAAGTCACCCAGACAAAAGTATTCCTGAAATTTCATTACACTACATTAATTATTTTTTGGTATTGCGATGTTTTTCTGTCAGTGTATAAAATACGCCACCGTGACCTTAAGTTGATATTCTGCGGTGCAGTATCCGACAGTGTGAGCCGTCGGCAACGTTCGTGCTAGCAGGGGGCCGATTCGTTTGGATACTGGGGGAAGCTAGTAGAAATTCACAACACTAATACGAAAAAAGATCCTGAAGTAAGGAGAACGGAGATACATTCTGAAATCAAAATGGAACAGAATACTTTTAAGTCGAGGGCAACCCTCACTGACGATACACAATTACAAAACGAAACAGAGAACAACAAGCATATAACTATAGCTACATACGCAGAACTAAGAACAGAGCGCAGAGAGAATGCTGAACCATAAACCTCGCGAAGTGTATCATGGTGACTTCAGTGAATCTTACCGTCGTCGGTTTGTAGTCATATCACGAGATACTCGGGATTGGCTCTGAGCACTATGGGACTTAACTGCTGAGGTCATCAGTCGCCTAGAACTTAGAACTCCTTAAACCTAACTAACCTAAGGACATCACACACATCTCTGCTCGAGGCAGGATTCGAATCCGCGACCGCAGCGGTCGCGCGGCTCCAGAGAGCAGAGCCTAGAACCGCTCGGCCACTTCGGCCGGCTAGATACTCGGGATTTTTAGACGAACAAACAGCGAGTGAAACAGGGGAACACTTCTATGTTCTGCTCAAAGTAAATATCAGCTAAGCTGTTACTACCGCATGGCGTAAATGCCTACAGCAAGAGTAAGTGCCTACACCAAGACGCGGTCGCGAACGGTGACAGGATTGCACCTGGTGATCGGTCTTGCAGATAGAATGGGCCTTTTATCGGTTTAGCGCCACACCGGTAATCCTCCGGCTTCACTAAACAGCGCCGTTACCAAGTACGTGGGAGGGCGAGAGGCCTTCTGGGACACAGACACTCGCGGTCCGCTGCCTTTTTGTCCAGAGATTCGCTATCCCGACCCACTCTCATCCATTGGAAAGGCGGTTTTTCTGTATCCACTAGGGCGTGCTGAAAAGTAATGCCTCCGATTGTCTTTGTTATGTTCTCAATATCGTTTGAAGTATTACATGTCATGCAAATTACTCTGTTGACTTTCACGCTTCACTGACGCAAGTTGGAATTCTGGCGCTAGAGGGTTCTGAGTTGTAGTGTGTAACACGGCGTTGTGTAACGTAACTATGTAGGTGCGTGGGAAACTGCGTGGTATACTCGAGTTTGTACCTGCCGGAAACGTGCCTCCATTTAAAATCCATAGAAGAATGGTAGCTGTGTACGGTGATGATTGTATCGGTACCAGTAATTTTGCTCGAGCTCGTAATGAACGAAAGAGTGGTGCTAACCTCAACGTGTGTGACAGAGCTTCATTTGTTTTCAAAAACAAAAGAACTCCGTCGAGGACATCACTCTCACACTGACGAAGCGGTGCAAGCAGGTGTGAGGTTTTGGCTCCGTCAACAAAGTCAAACATTTTACAAACAGGTCTCACGTTGAGATAAATGTGTTCGTCACCAGGATGGCTATGTTGGGAAATAAATATGGAGACGTGAAGCACAAAGATGTAAAATGTTAATAAAGCTAGTTTTATGCGATATGGAGCAGTGGTTTATGAGTTTTCACATAAAAAATTCGGAGCCATTACTTTTCAGCACGCACTCGTATACGTGTCCCTTGAGCAAGAAGACGCTCGTTTAAAACTTGAACCGTTTTTAACGGTTACCACCATTTGAGTAAATTATTAACTCCTATAAAAATGAATAATGAGGTAGCCCAGGTCTCTTCCTAGATTTCGGTTCCTCAATATGTCACGAATACTTATCACACAGTTTGTGTTCCTTTGAAATTTATTTAACGGTTTAATTGTATTTTTAAGTACCACGAATTAAAATTGTTACGTAAATTGTGAATACAGCGGTGGGCTGTTCACTATCAAAGAGTGCTGAATCTGTCACCTGATTTATTGCTTGTTAATTTCTACTCTACTCTTTCTCTGTTTTCGGCCTTATGCAGCCGCCCACGCGCACGTCACGATTAGTGGCGGTCTTGAAGAGCATTCGGAAGACTGGTGTTACAAGATTCCGCCCTTGTAAGACGACGTCTGTTTATTTTTGCTTCGCCCAAACATGTTTCAGCCCTTCCAGTATTGTTTTGCGTGATTTTTAATTTATTCTCCGGCTGGTACATTGTGCGACTTTCCGTAAGTCCGAGTGTGTTACGCTGTTCTAATTTTTATGCTAATTTCTATACACTACTAAGATAGTACCGTTCAATACAACCGATCACGTACCGGTAACATTTAAATATAAACTGAGATCCATCACTGGGAAGAAGTCAAACAAGGAAGCTATGGAGCTGATTTTTCTAAACTCTGCAGATGTATCCACTGGTGACCATCCTTCTTAGTCTCTTACAGCTGGAAAGTTGTAAACTCTTCAGAAGGAACTCGCCCCCCAACTACCGCCATAAATGAACAAAGTATTTGTATGTGAGTGCCGTTTCCGAATTTTAAGCAAGCAGGTGTGCAAATTACCGAACTATCAGTTTAGTAAGCCACAGCTGCAAAATACTAACGCGAATTCATTACAGACGAATGGAAAAACTAGTAGAAACCGACCTCGGGGAAGATCAGTTTGGATTCCGTAGAGATATTGGAACACGTGAGGCAATACTGACCCTACGACTTATCTTAGAAGCTAGATTAAAGAAAGGCAAACCTAGGTTTCTAGCATTTGTAGACTTAGAGAAAGCTTTTGACAATTTTGACTAGAATACTCTCTTTCAAATTCTGAAGGTGGCAGGGGTAAAATACAGGGAGCGAAAGGCTATTTACAATTTGTACAGAAACCAGATGGCAGTTATAAGAGTAGAGGGGCATGAAAGGGAAGCAGTGGTTGAGAAGGGAGTGAGACAGGGTTGCAGCCTATCCTCGATTTTATTCAATCTGTATATTGAGCAAGCAGTAAAGGAAACAAAAGAAACATTCGGAGTAGGAACTAAAATCCAAGGAGAAGAAATAAAAACGTTGAGGTTCGCCGATGACGTTGTAATTCTGTCAGAGACAGCAAAGGACCTGGAAGAGCAGTTGAACGGAATGGACAGTGTCTTGAAAGGAGGATATAAGATGAACATCAACAAAAACATCAACAAAAGCATAACGAGGATAATGGAATATAGTCGAATAAAACCGGGTGATGCCGCGGGAATTAGATTAGGGAATGAGAAGCTTAAAGTAGTAGATGAGTTTTGCTATTTGAGGAGCAAAATAACTGATGATGGTCGAAGTAGAGAGGATATAAAATGTAGACTGGCAATGGCAAGGAAAGCGACATCAAGTAGAAATTTAATTGTCAGGAAGTCGTTTCTGAAAGTATTTGTATGGAGTGTAGCCATGTATGGAAGTGAAACGTAGACGATAAATAGTTTGGACAGGAAGAGAATAGAAGCTTTCGAATTGTGGTGCTACAGAAGAATGCTGAAGATTAGATGGGCAGATCACGTAACTAATGAGGAGATATTGAATAGGATTGAGGAGAAGAGAAGTTTGTGGCACAACTTGACTAGAAGAAGGGATCGGTTGGTTGGACATGTTCTGAGGCACCAAGGGATCATCAATTTAGTATTGGAGGGCAGCGTGCAGGCTAAAAATGGTAGAGGGAGACCAAGAGATGAATACACTAATCAGATTCAAAAGGATGTAGGTTGGAGTAGGTACTGGGAGATGAAGAATCTTGCACAGGATAGAGTAGCATGGAGAGCTGCATCAAACCAGTCTCAGGACTGAAGACCACAACAACAACAACAACAACAACAACAAGCAAATATTGCAGGTAGGGATCATGACCAGTAATGAGTTGTTCCATGCTATGACGTGGGTTTGAGGCGCCATGTCGCGGACTGCGCGGCCCCTCCCGCCGGAGGTTCGAGTCCTCTCTCGGGCATGGGTGTGTGTGTCGTTCTTAGCATAAGTTAGTTTAAGTAGTGTGTAAGTCTAGGGACCTATGACCTTAGCAGTTTGGTTCCTTAGGAATTCACTCACATTTGAACATTTTGACGTGGGTTAAAGTGTTTCAACTCCAGTCTCTCCTTAATATCAGGGACTATTATATTAACTCTTCTAACTTATATACTTTCGTTCTATTCACGCTGCCAGTCGTTTGTCTTCCAGAGTTTTAGGCTGCCTTTGTCCGTTATTCTGGACCTGCAATTTCATAGATCCTGTTTGTGTATTCTCGATGTAAAACATACGGCGCGGCCGTACATCTCACAGTTATATCGACTGGGCATACTACAAGAGCCACAAACAAGAATGCAGCCGGTTATTTCTGAGAGCTCCGGAGAATCCCAGGAGTACTCTTGACTGTGGTCGCTTTTCAGTATGCTCCCGCAGCTTTTCAGTCACATGTAATTTACCCCTACTCTCGCTCCAGTGCAGGTTATAGCGCTGAAGATGACCATATGGTACACATGCACAGAAGACTTTAGCAGGCACCTCCAGCTAATGCGTCGAGTAACGAATGCCACAGTGTCTTTTCCCTGCGCATGCGCAGACTTTGGCGGACTCCGAATGTGAGAGCCGGCTGGAGTGACCGAGCGGTTCTAGGCGCTACAGTATGGAGCCGCGCGACCGCTACGGTCGCAGGTTCGAATCCTGCCTCGGGCATGGATGTGTGTGATGTCCTTGATTAGTTAGGTTTAACTAGTTCTAAGTTCTAGGGGACTGATGACCTCAGATGTTAAGTCCCATAGTGCTCAGAGCCAAGAGCCAGAGTGTGAGAACTGTACACTCGGCACAGTCAGTTGATCATGGACCTCACTGACCCACTCGCGAAGTGTTTGTCAGCTGATTCACATTCAGGGGCGTGTCCGCACCCGCCACTCGAGGTCGGTCCTGACCAGAAAACCAGTCTGTTACGAAATGGGGGGCCCCTCTTGGCCGAATGGGGCCTGGCCTACCCTCGACTCGCAAGCCGCTGCGGACAGACGCACATACAAACACAAACAGTTCCCGCGCCCCCTCTGCCGCCACCCTCGTATTTACGACCACTGCCGCAGCCTCTAACCTCCAGATTCCAGCCTCCAGCTTCCAGATGTCGATTCGACCGCGACGTGCCCGGCATCGCGCATCTTCTCGTCCCAATCCGCAGAGTGGCCGCCTCTCAGTCAAGAGCCCACCCTGCTCCGCTCTTCCCCTCCCCGCAGGAATCTCAAACTGTGGACGGCTATTCTGCCATTCTTTGTAACGCGTCCCTCCAGAGCCACGGTTTAGACATTTAGCCGCCAGATCCTCGCAGTCTGTCCCATCACACCCCTTAATAAGGTCGTTCCCACACAGGCCGTGAAAGCTGACGTAGAGACGAGTCTTTTGCAGTGAGGTCATCTACTAAACGATACCACTCCGTGACACAACAAGTCACGGCCATCATGATAGGTCGCGAGGATTTTCAGATTGCAGCTGCAGACACGAGAAATGTAACTGCTGCTTACTGATAAGGTCACTGAATAAAATATGACTCACCCCCATTAAAAGAGCATATTCCATGCATTGGAGCGCTGTAAGTGGTGTGGGGGTTCTCAACTCCCGACTACTGTTGAGCAATAATTTATTAATAATGAATTGCGTAGATGAATTATCAGCACTACACATTGTGTGTATGCCACATCTATTGCAATGGCGTGAGCGTTATAATAGTAGCAGTGCTAGAAAACAAGAAATTCTGATTTCACCGTGCCTCGTTGTGGCATCAGTGTCCAGGGGCAGCCAAATTCCACTCGGGTACTTCAAAAATGAGGTTCGGGATTGCCGCGAAATGACAGAAATACTTTTCTTAGAACTCCTAATTATTTTACTAGAAACATTGCTGCCATATCCATAAAACACACAACTCTGTTCATATAGACTTGTTAGAATCTTGAAATATTTACAATAACTGGAAACACTGTTCGTAAGGAGTCCATTACATTGCCAACACAATCAGAAACTTAAGTGTAAATCATAACAACTTTCTCTCCCACACTTGGCGTCAACATACTACCAAACACCATTACGTATCAAAGATGACTTTCATAGGCGTCACACTGATAAATGTAGACGGTGATGATAATTTTTGGTACATTAAAAAGTAGAAATTATTGCGTTATTGCATAATGTGATTTATATTAATAATTATTATTTTACGGTCGCAGGTTCGAATCCTGCCTCGGGCATGGATGTTTGTGATGTCCTTAGGTTAGTTAGGTTTAACTAGTTATAAGTTCTAGGGGACTAATGACCTCAGCAGTTGAGTCCCATAGTGCTCAGAGCCAATTATTATTTTAACCAATTCTGTTTTGACTGAACGTAAAAATACCTAGATTACTAACCTTTAACGTAATTATTTCTTCTCAGTAAATACAGAACGCGCAAATAAACTTCAGTTGTGACAGAGGAATGCTATGAAATGAAAATAATATGGATACAACGAGATCCTGTATCAAAAACAACATACCCGCAAATTTATACAAAACGGTACCGGTAATCTCTGTTGAGAAAACGGGTATTAATGGCTACAGTGACGATTACACGACTTCAAGCCCCTACCAAATGATCAAGCGACACTGCATCGCAGACTTAAATCATGGCACCTTAGTGGCGTGTATGTTTCCAGTAGACAGTATGAAATCAGCAACTCGAAGACTTGATATTGGGGTAGAAAGGAGCCATTGTGTTTGGAAGAGCCCACGAGCGCACTACAAAAATGATGTTTTCTGTATTGTTGGTGTGTCGAAGTAAAAAATCCAACATGCCTGCAAGAAATGGAGAGCCACTCGTAGCCACGTAACACATCTTAAGGACGGTGGTCATAAAATGATCCTAACCAGCAGGTAACCAACGCAAAGGCCATGCATTGTCAATGACAATCAGTTTCAAACACGACAAGAATTCTACAGTAATGATGTAGCTGAAGTAATGAATTAATATTTGTACCAGCGCCGGGATTAGAACCTAGGTCTTTTACTTACTAGGTAGATGCGCTAACCACTGCTTCACACTGGCATTCCGGTTACTGCACTGATAATGCTAGTACGTCTCCCTGTCCGTTAGAACTTCTAGTTCAATCCTCAGCCCAATGCTGTTACCCTTCTGAACACCCATCAATATTGCAGGTGCTCTCCAATATTGGAATAGCATCTTATCAATGACCTAATTCGGATTAACAATGCATGTATATCATGTGTAGCTGATATATTAATCATATACAGTTGATATTTCTGAGATTTATTCAGTCTCATCTTTATCTACGATAATGATGTAGGCTGAAGCAATGAATTAAATTTGTACAAAGGTGTGAACACTCTTTTCATCCAAGATAATTACAACCATGTTGACACTGTAGGATTTAGTTAGACGATCCCTGTCAGTTTTTATTTGTATTTCCCAATATTCCTCTGCAAGAGCAATTACGTGGCTATTCTGCTCAGTTTGGATACGTAATTTTCGTATCAGCGCTAGAGCTCTTCCCCCAACCACACTTTTCAAAAATATTTCCGCTCCTCGAAAGTGGTTAATCTTTTACTTTATCTACGAGGGCTGTTCGGGAAGAAAAAGCTGATCGATCGCAAAATGGAAACTACAACGAAAATCAAAAATGTTTTGTTTGCAATTAGCTACATCTTCCAGCTACTTCTTTACATAGTCGCCGCTCCGACTGAGACATTTGTCTTAACATTGTACCAAGTTTCCAATACCCTCGTCGTAGAAGGAGACGCCTGTGCTTTCTACCAATTCTCTAAGCTCATCTGTAGCTTTTTGGCAATGCCGAAATGTTGTCGTCATAGCCAGCGGTTCATGAGAGTGGAGATGAAAATCAGAGGGAGCCAAGTCCAAGCTGTATGGTGAGTGATCAAAACCTTCCCATCGAGAACCCTATAGCAGCGTCCTCATTGCCTCTGAAGAGTGCAGCCGAGAATTGTCATGAAGAAGGAATTGCGTGACGTTACGTTGTGTGGGCTGCATAAAATCAGGCGCAACCTCTCACAGGCACTCATACGTGACGGGGACACTGTTTTCGAGACATATTCACGTGCTCACTGTGCGCTCAGAACTGGAAAGAGCAACGTGACGCGGTCGACGGGCGTACTGGAGGCACTGTCCAACACATCTATGCAAAACATCATAGGATTTTCGCTGTGGTTTCCATTTTGCGATCGATCAGACTTTACTTTCCGTGTAGCCCTCGCAAGTAACTGAATGATGAGACAATATACCGACACAATATGAGCAAACTATTGACGCGAGAACTTAATATAATGTGATTATCTCGCCAGATAGGTATGAGTATTGAGGCAATAAATGATTTTTATGTAACCAAGTTTGGGTCCTGTCTACTAACTACGGTCCGCAGCTCGTGGTCGTGCGGTAGCGTTCTCGCTTCCCGCGCCCGGGTTCGATTCCCGGCGGGGTCAGGGATTTTCTCTGCCTCGTGATGACTGGGTGTTGTGTGATGTCCTTAGGTTAGTTAGGTTTAAGTAGTTTTAAGTTCTAGGGGACTGATGACCATAGATGTTAAGTCCCATAGTGCTCAGAGCCATCTGAACCATTTTTTACTAACTACGAGTACATTTGATAAAAACACTTATCTCTTTACACCCAAGGAGGAAATAAAATAGGTCTGTAGGCGTCCTTGGGCAGCAAAAGTGTTTAGCCTTTGCTTACTTTGTTTTCAATTATAGATACTTAATACAGCTAGCTACAATAAAAGATCAGCTTTAAATTGATAAGAAGTACTCAAAAGGAAGAGTTGCGTTATCAGTTTGCAGTTTCAAGTATCATGCTCTAGACGTCCACTTACCACAGTAAAAGTGGTGGTGTAGAAGTAGTGTGACTGCGAGTACGAAAGGAAGCTGCTGCGGTTGACAAAACAGTGTGTTCAAGTATTTTGCTCTTTTTTGATCACTGAACGGAAACCATGTGCATACTGCCATCTATTAAATTGCAATGAGGAACAATCAAACTGTATTAAACTGATAAATGGTAAGGGTACTACACACACGGTACAGCTCTCAAGCTTCCTTGTTCACCCTTATGTGAATTCCTTATCCCCAACCAAATACGAGGGCGTTCCATAAGTAATATAACACTTTTTTCTCGGCCAATTTCGTTTAAAAAAATGCAGAATTTGTTCGTGAATAATTCCCACTTGAGCCTTTATAGTTTTATCAAGTTCCGATTGGTGGCGGAGCTATGCGTAGCCATCAAAATGGCGTCTGTATAGAAGGTGCGTTCCAAGCTGAGAGCTATCATTGAGTGTACATTTCTTTTTTCTACTTAAAACCAGAGCATAGTAGATATTCACAGGCACTCGGACAATGTCTACAGAGATCTGGCAGTGAAGAAAAGTACGGTATGTCATCATCGCAAAAAGGTTGCACAAACCTTTCTGATCTCCCGCGTCCCGGTCGGCCGCACACAGATGTGACTCTTGCAACTGGAACGTGCGGACACTCTCATTTGAGATGATCGACGGGTCACAATCAAACACCTCGCTACTCGACTGGACGCCTCTGTTGGAAGTGCTGACACACTAGTGCATTCGTTGGGGGTACTCAAAGGTGTGTGCCCGCTGGGTTCATCGGCACCTAACAGGAGACCATAAAGAGCAACGAAGGACCAACTGTGCGGGATTGCTTGAGCATTACGAGGCTGATTATTTATAATGTATACAATAGGTGGAAGCATTTAATTTTAACGGATTAAGAGAAGACGAAGCAATTTAAATACATAAGCCAACAACAGTGTAAGTCATTTTAACGACAGTCACATTCTAATATTTCTAAAGTGATGGAAGTATATCTGGCGGTTGATTGATTCTGAAAAGAACCATGTGGTGGTCGTATGAGATCGATGTCTTTTGGCTTGCTTCCTGTGAGTTTCGCAGCATCGCTACACACAGACCACTGGTAATCCGCAGGCATTACTTCACTTTAACGGCCCTGATGTCATAGTGCCATTACAGAAATTTTCTCATGGAATATTTCTCCCTGTTAATAACTTGATACCTCCACAACTAGGAGAGAAATTATATAGTTGCGAGTGGAGAATAGGACTTTAAGGGTTCTGTTGCTTTTGAGTTGATGATATTTTTGCAGAAGTACTGTCGCCAACAAACTGTAGTTTTAATTGGTTTTGTGGACTAAAAATCCATAAATGACTCCCTTTGTTTCCAAAGCTTCCTTTTCTTTTCTCTCCGAATTTCGGTCAAACTCTGGATCCTTTAAAAAGTTGTCGGATTTGTAGCCGAAACAAAATGCGTTTCTTTACTTTTGCATCAATAAATATAGGAAATTAGTCTCTTAAGTAAGTAAAAGGCCTGTCGTTCTCGGCTCACACTTTTAACAAAATTTGTCATCAAACTCCGCTTAATATGAAGGAATGGAAGGAGAACCTCTTTTCTGTTCAGGAGAAGATGGGCAACGAAATTTTGCTCGCAGAAGTTAAGATTTCTTCCAGACCACTTTGCTTGAATATAATCTGATTTCATGACCCACATACATAAAAAGCAGCTGTATTTACTGTACCCCAGTTGAATTCCTAAGAGTTCAGCAATTACTTTCAAATCACTATAGATTTTTCACTTGCGCTCAGCATATTTGATTGAGTCGAGGATGATTGCTGTGTTGGCATAAGTCGTCTTCATGTGGACTGTGTGACCAACGGCAATAGAAGGAAGAAGTATGAAGTACTAGAACTTTCAGACTAAGCTTGGAGGAGGCTGTGGATAGCCCTCAATCAGTTGAAATTCAGATTCAAATATTTCATCAAGACATAACGTCGCTCGGCTCCCTATGACGATTACTGTGGTACCGTGGCATCACGCTGGAGGAGATTCCATTGCTGTAGCCTTGACTCTTGAAGTTCTGCCTCTTGACTTAGTCTGTGCGGTTTACCATCTTTTTCGTCATGCCGGGTTCATGGGTTGTGGGATTGTCGGGTTCATTTTATTCCACACTATCTTCATTTTCTAAGTTAATTTTGCAGTGGGGTTGGAAGTGAATGTAGAATAGGTCGAATCGAAGGCACAAGATTAGGGTGCTGAATTGTTCCACATTTCATCACTGACAGTTCGCTTTTACAGAGTCAAGTGTAAATAGCAATTATGTGCATAGTTTGTAGGCTCGCGTCAAACTACAGGTTCAAAAAAACCATAGATGTTTTCTTTTAATTTTTCAACCATTTTCCTAGTACGACTTAAAAGAGTTGCAACATGTATGCGGATGCCAAGACTTATCCTTGTCCCCTACCTTCATATCAAAATAATTCTGATAGGAACTCTTCACAAGAGTCGTCAGATTGCGTTTTTGTGACGAAGATGTTATTTTCCCGCAAATGTAACACGTATTATTCACTGAATTTACATATTTTCTTTGTATTTTGATTGAACAAATTTTACACTTGAAAAGCACGCAAAATCTAGAAATTCTACGCTAAGTAGAACACAGTCAATGTGCAACTCACAGTCAAAACAACAGTAAAAACGTTTACAGCCTACAAAAAAGTGGCGAAATTAATGTTTTGTCATTTGTGAGGGGAGAGAACTCTAAAATCAACGTTACACTAAAACTGAAGATGTAGATCGGTTAAAAATGGCATGTCATTGAATCTCTGAAACAAGACGTAACCAGGGACATTTGTGGTACTAAGTTTCTGTGGGGCCAAACTGCTGAAGTCATCGGTCGGACTTTTATGGTGGTTTTTGAGTTCAGTAGATGAAAATACACTAGAGGCGCCACTGGCGATTACAAATCCTCGTAAAAAATGGTTTTGCTGACTGCATACATAGGCATACATAAATCATACAATTATACTATTACGTGGCTATTACGAAACATTGTCTTCGATGTACGCTAAAAAGCAGTAGATGTAAGATACCCACGATGGTGGGCGAACGCCCGAAACTGTTCCAAAAAATAAGCTACCATCAAAAATTAAGTTACGTTGAATACATAGTTATAAATACGACATATTTGCAAATTTTCCACTGCTCTTTTAACGAATCTTAGCCTTCCCTTAGCTTTGCTTAGTAAATATTTTACTTCTTCGCCAAAATTAATTTTCCTTCTTAGTATTATTCTCTAATACTTATATGATGTAACCTAAACCAAATGTTCACCACTATTCGTGTAAATTGATGTTAATGGGTTCCCTCTCTTTGTTATGGGCAGAGAGCATGTCGTTCTAGGATTGGGCAGGAGAGGTAAAGTAGGGAAGAATGGAGGACCAGCAAAGGTAATGATGGGGCAAATGAGGGTGTTACATGGAATTATTTGTGTATTACCGTTTACCTGATCGTAGACCTTAAGATCATTTCAGTCACGTTCAGGGTTTTTTTTCTGCATTGGAGAGAGAATAAAATGGCAAGGCTGTGGGTCAACCGAGAAAAATTTCTGCCCGTACACTCCCGTTTGCCTTTGTCAGTCTCGGCAACAAATTGGAAGCGTCGAGCAGGAGCGGAAGTCCCCGAAGTCGTACAATATTTTCTCCCCCCTGCCATCGGGGTAGGGCAATCGCATTCTGACATAATAGCAATAAAGCTGCAGCTCCAGATATTACTTCCCGACGGTAGTTGAAGGGCGGAAGGGCGCCTTCTGTCGGGCGCGCTACAAAGGCAGAGGCCGCTCGTGCCAGTGTGGGCGACCCGTAGCTACACCATAGCCTATGCCATAATGCCAAAGCTGCCACTCTGCAGTGCCTCGCGCCAAGTACCGATTCTAGGATCGCTGATGATGGGTCGATGGCGTCTCCCTGACTATGACCTGTGCACGAAAAGCGGAAGTGCTATCGCTTCCGTGTCTCTTGTCATGGCGTTTTATACTTTCTACATTGTCACGCAACATAGTGATAGCAAAACAAACACTGAGTGGCCGGGCATGAACCTAGCAATAGTCATAAATTGGTCGAAGGACGATTTTGAAAGTTATATCTTTTGTGCCTTAATTACACGCTCCTAAGATTCTCCCAATAAATCTGGGACCGATCTGCCAGTGCGTTGTCGGTCTAGCTTAATTGGTTCAAATGGCTCTGAGCGCTATGGGATTTAACTTCTGGGGTCATCAGTCCCCTAGAACTCAGAACTATTGAAACCTAACTAACCTAAGGACATCATACACATCCATGCCCGGGGCAGGATTTGAACCTGCGACCGTAGCGGTCGCGCGGTTCAAGACTGTAGCGGCTAGAACCGCTCGGCCACCCTGGCCGGTGGTCCAGATTAATTCATTCTGATGTAAACTCCTAGATACTTGAAGGTTGTGACTGTTTCCAGTGACTGATCGCTGATCGCTTGTCAAAGTATATTCCACCTTTTCGTCCATCTATTACGGGTCCCGTAGCACAGTCGGTAAAAACAGAACCCTTATAAGATAGCGTTGTTTTCTGTCTGTCTGTCCGATTGATAGAAACCCTTTTTGTCAAGAACGTGTAGACATATCAAGATCAAATTTATGTTACATACCGGGTGATCAAAAAGTGATTATAAATTTGAAAACTGATAAATCACGGAATAATGTAGATAGAGAGCTACAAATTGACACACATGCTTGGAATGACATGGGGTTTTATTAGATCCAAAAAAATACAAAAGTTCAAAAAATGTCCGACAGATGGCGCTTCATCTGATCAGAATAGCAATAATTAGAATAACGTAGTAAGACAAAGCAAAGATGATGTTCTTTACAGGAAATGCTCAATATGTCCATCATCATTCCTCAACAATTGCTGTAGTCGAGGAATAATGTTGTGAACAGGACTGTAAAGCATATCCGGAGTTATGGTTAGGCATTTTCGGCGGATGGCGGATGTTGTCTTTAAGCATCCCTAGAAATGTCGGTCGATCACGATACAGTTGCGACTTCAGGTAACCCCAAAGCCAATAATCACACGGACTGACGTCTGGGGACCTGGGACGCCAAGCACGACGGCAGTGGCGGCTGAGCACACGATCATCACCAAACGATGCGCGCAAGAGATCTTTCACGCGTCTAGCAACACTTTTTTTTCTAATAAAACCCCATGTCATTCCAAGCATGTGTGTCAATTTTCACTTCTCTATCTACATTATTCCGTGGTTTATTAAGTTTTCAAATTTATACTGACTTTTTGATCACACGATATTTAAAGTCCATGGTCCTTTGGCAGTGTAAAAAGTTTAAGCATCTAAGTCAATTCAATCAAAAGATTCGGTCGTTAATGTTATATTTTTTGATACTCGCAAACTCACTCATTAGAACGTATAGGGTACTTCTCGTTGACCTAGAATCATGAAATTTAGCAAAAAGTAAGGTTTCACAGTACAATTAAAAAATTCGAAAACTGCTGCTTTGTACTTAATACACACAAAAGTTTTGGAATTCGCAGTAAGGATATCTTTCCAGTATCTATACCGATAACAGACAAAAATAGTCGAAATTCTCGAGTCCCGGAATGGATGAACTATCTAAAAGCATAATTAATTTTGTAAAAATCCCTGAGAGCACGAATCCTACATGCACTTGACCAATTTTTCACGCTGTATAGCATTTATTTATCTTCAGAGTCAGCAGCCTACCTTTGCAGTAGGTGTACATCACCTGGAAATCTCTCTGCATTTTATAACAACTCGCTGTACACCACTGCGTCATTTTCTCACAGGCTCATAACACTAAAAGTCTTGTGCGTCAGCTCTCATTTACGTAGCCCACTTTATACCGAGAACAAAAAAGGTTCAAATGGCTCTGAGCACTATGCGACTTAGCTTCTGAGGTCATCAGTCGCCTAGAACTTAGAACTAATTAAACCTAACTAACCTAAGGACATCACACACATCCATGCCCGAGGCAGGATTCGAACCTGCGACCGTAGCGTCGCTCGGCTCCAGACTGTAGCGCCTAGAACCGCACGGCCACTCCGGCCGGCCTGTACCGAGAACAGCAGCGATACTACCTTGAAGTACCTGACTTCTGTTTGACAGCAAGCCTTCAACCACGTTCGTATACTGTACTGTACGTAGTTTGTTTATTAGGCGATTGTGTGGCAGGCTTTCTGGAAGTCAGGGAAGACAACATCAACCTGAGCTCCACGATCTATTGCCTTCTGGCCGTCATGAGCGAACAGAGCAAGCAGTTCGGTGCTTGGGGAAACCACTTAGATTCATAGATAACTGGTGTGTTTAAAAGAACCGTGAGACGCAGTATATCATCCATAATATTAAAAGAATTCGACGTCTGTGATAGAAGTACGTAGTTGCGCGCATTGGCGTTACGATCCTTCTTACAGCAATGATCTCTGCCTTTCTCTGAATATACTCTGACTGATTCTAACCACCCACCATTTTTAATACGGGCAACCATAGCCGTTAAACTTCATAATGAAAGAAAGTAACATCAACAGCAAGACAGCTGTAATTGGTGAATTTTTTATTGTCAAGATCATTTTTGCTACATTAAAACAGCATCCTCAGGTGAATTACATAAGAAGGAAAGGATCCCGTGTAATACTTATGTCTCAATACTATAAGAATCATTTTAAAAAATCAAATAAAATTAAACTCATTTCGAGAATTTTAAAGAATTTTTTTAAAATATTTTTGTAGATCTTATGTGAAGCGTTTTTCAGACAGAAAAAATCGAAATTAAAATACATTTACAACAATGCCCTGTTTGAATAATTTACGCAAGATCTATAAAAATATTTTAAAATTCTTAAAATTCTCGATAAAATTTAAATTTTTCTTAAAAGATTCTTATAGCGTTAGATGTATTACATGGTATCATCTCCTTCTTATGTAGTTCACCTCAGGATGCTGTTTTAGTGCAGCGAAATCGGTTGTGAAAATAAAGAAATCACCAATTACAGCTGCCTTGAGGTCACTTTATTTCCTTCCATTTTTATTCTATTACTTATGTACTCTAATCGACACCGTACCAAGTTCTATGGTCTTTCATCTATAGAGCGATTGGAATTGTTTTTCAGTCCTCTACATACATCGATGATCCAAAATGTTTTACCGGTCAAAGATTGCGGCGCCACACCAAAATCGACAACGCACATCAGTACCACAGACATTAGCGATGTCTCGCTGCAGTCCGCAACTACAAATGGGAGAGGCTGAAGAAAACATCCTGTCTCTCAACGCAGCAGCGCCCTCACACGGACGTCAATATAGAGCCGAGCGTGGAAGCGCTCTGTCACAGCTTGTGACCTAGCTGAATCAGTCAACATCATCGAGTAAGATTAAAGAGTTATTCAAGTAACACATGGAAATGGAAATGCTGAACATTGTACTTCAAGAGACAAGTTGGTGATTGTATGCATCACGGGTTGAACTCCTGTGCCAAGAAATTATACATTAAGAGCCAAAGAAACTGGTACACCTGCCTAATATCGTGTAGGGCCACCGTGAGCATGTAGAAGTGCCGCGATACGACGTGGCGTGGACTCGACTAATGTCTGAAGTAGTGCTGGAGGGAGTTGACACCATGAAACCTGCTGGGCTGTCCATAAATCCCTGGGAGTACGAAGGGGTGGAGATGTCTTCCGAACAGCACGTTGCAAGGCATCCCAGATATGATCAATAATGTTCATGTCTGGGGAGTCTGGTAGCCATCGGAAGAGTTTAAACTCAGAAGAGTGTTTCTGGAGCCACTCGGTAGCATTGTCCTGGTGGAATTGCCGAAGTCTGTCGGAATGTACGATAGACATGAATGGATGCACATGATCAAACAGGATGCTTACGTACGTCTCACCTCTCAGAGTCATATCTAGACCTATCAGGGGTCCGATATCACCCCAACAGCACACATCCCACACCATTACAGAGCCTGCACCAGCTTGAACAGTCCCCATTTGACGCGCAGGGTCCTTGAATTCATGAGGTTGTCTCCATACCCGTACAAGTCCATCCGCTCGATACTATTTGAAACGAGACTCGTCCGACCAGGCAACGTGTTTCCGGTCATCAACATTGTCGGTGTTGACAGGCCCAGGCGATTCGTAAACCTTCGTGCCGTCTAGTCAAAGGTAGACAAGTGGGTCTTCGACTGCGAAAGCCCATATTGATGATGTTCCGTTGAATGGTTCGCACGCTGACACTTGTTGACGGCTCAGCATTGAAATCTGCAGCAAATTGCGCAATTTTGGAAGGGTTGCATTTCTGTCACGTTGAACGATTCTCTTCAGTCGTCGTTGGTCCCGTTCTTGCAGGATCTTTTTCCATCCGCAGTGATGTCGGACATTTGATGTTTTACCGGATTCCTGATGTTCGCGGTACACTTTTGAAATGGTCGTAAGGGAAAATCCCCACTTCATTGTTACCTCGGAGATGCTGCGTCCCATCGTTCGTGCGCCGACTAGAACACCATGTTCAAACTTACTTAAATCTTGATAAGCTGCCATTGTAGCAGCAGTAAGCGATCTAAAAACTGCGCTAGACCCTTTTTGTCTTACACAGGCGTTTCCTACCGCAGCGCCGTATTCTGCCTGTTTACATACCTCTTATTTGAATACTCATGCCTACACCAGTTACTTTGTCACTTCAGTGTATCAAGTTCAGTAAGTATTTTTATTCATTCATGTAATAATGTGAAATCATATTTCATATGTTGCAGTTCCAATGATCTATCTTCCAGAGCAATCAAAGAACCCACAGTTACGGCCGGACGATTGCAGTTTCGTCTGGTCGTAACACAAAGCATTTTGACGACTGCTCTCAGCGAGACTTAACGCCACCTGGTGACGCGCTAAGGAAAGTATATAAGCCGAGTAGAGACGAATAGGAAATCATTCCATTGGCGATACGGGCAGAAAATGGGCAAATCCACTGATATAAACGACTTTGAGAAAGGGCAAATTTTTATGGCTTGTCCATCGGGAAAGGAATCTGGTTGGCTGTTCGTGTACTGCTGCCAATAGGATCTGTGAAAATTGGTTGTTGCGTGGTGTGGTCACGAGTAGGCGACAAGGTGTTGGACGTCCACACCTTATCACAGACCGTGAACGGTGGAGGCTTGCCTGCTCTGTAAACCAGGGTAGGCGACATTCTGTGGCACATCTGGCATCAGAGTGAAACGTTGGAGCAGGGAAAGACGTTTCAGACCTCACAATTCGGCACACATTGTTGAAATCAGCGCTCCGCAGCAGATGATCACTACGTGTTCCTATTGTTCTATCACCAATAACGATTAGAGCGGGCACGACGTCAATGAATTGGACCGTGACTCAATGTAAATGTGTCGCCTGTTCGGATGAATCACGTTCCTTGAGCTACTGCAGGTCGATGTTCGCATACAGATACACTGTGATCCTAGAGAACGTTTACTAGAAACTAGCACCACGCCACGGATGCAGGCCGGTGAGCGCGGTATTATGCTGTGGGGGACATTCACCTGGGCTCCCATGGGATCATTGGCTGTAGTCGAATTCACAGTGACGGCGGTGGACTACCTGAATGTTACTGGGGTCCAACAGCATCCTTTCAATCTTGATGTCCTTTCCCACGGCAACGGTTACTTCCAGAAGAATAAATGTCCGTGTCAGAATGTCAGAATCGAGACACATTGCTTTGAGGAGCATTATAGTGAACTCATATTGATGTCTTGGCCACCAATTTCACCAAATCCGAACCCAATGGAACACACGGGGGACATTATCGGGTGCCATCAAATGGTTCAAATGGCTCTGAGCACTATGGGACGTAACTCCTGAGGTCATCAGTCCCCTAGAACTTAGAACTACTTAAACCTAATCAACCTAAGGACATCACACACGTCCATGCCCGAGGCAGGATTCGAACCTGCGACCGTAGCGGTCGCGTGGTTCCAGACTGTAGCGCCTAGCACCGCTCGGCCACTCTCGCCCGCTCGGGTGCCATCTCCATGCCCGCAAACCACCAGCCCGTAATTCACTGGAATTGCTTGCCTACCCGTATCCATCTGGCACCAATTTCGAAGCGTGTTTTTTAAGTAAGTAGCCATCATCATCATCATCTTCATCATCATTTAAGACTGATTATGCCTTTCAGCGTTCAGTCTGGAGCATAGCCCCCCTTATACAGTTCCTCCACGATCCCCTATTCAGTGCTAACATTGGTGCCTCTTCTGATGTTAAACCGATTACTTCAAAATCATTCTTAACCGAATCCAGGTACCTTCTCCTCGGTCTGCCCCGACTCCTCCTACCCTCTACTGCTGAACCCATGAGTCTCTTGGGTAACCTTGCTTCTCCCATGCGTGTAACATGACCCCACCACCTAAGCCTGTTCGCCCTGACTGCTACATCTATAGAGTTCATTCCCAGTTTTTCTTTGATTTCCTCATTGTGGACACCCTCCTGCCATTGTTCCCATCTACTAGTACCTGCAATCATCCTAGCTACTTTCATATCCGTAACCTCAGCCTTATTGATAAGGTAACCTGAATCCACCCAGCTTTCGCTCCCATACAACAAAGTTGGTCGAAAGATTGAACGGTGCACAGATAACTTAGTCTTGGTACTGACTTCCTTCTTGCAGCAGAGAGTAGATCGTAGCTGAGCGCTCACTGCATTAGCTTTGCTACACCTCGCTTCCAGTTCTTTCACTATGCTGCCATCCTGTGAGAATATGCATCCTAAGTACTTGAAACCGTCCACCTGCTCTAACTTTGTTCCTCCTATTTGGCACTCAATCCGTTTATATTTCTTTCCCACTGACATTACTTTCGTTTTGGAGATGCTAATCTTCATACCATAGTCCTTACATTTCTGATCTAGCTCTGAAATATTACTTTGCAAACTTTCAATCGAATCTGCCATCACAGCTAAGTCATCCGCATATGCAAGACTGCTTATTTTGTGTTCACATATCTTAATTTCACCCTGCCAGTCTATTGTTTTCAACATATGATCCATAAATAATATGAACAACAGTGGAGACAGGTTGCAGCCTTGTCTTACCCCTGAAACTACTCTGAACCATGAACTCAATTTACCGTCAACTCTAACTGCTGCCTGACTATCCATGTAAAGACCTTTAATTGCTTGCAAAAGTTTGCCTCCTATTCCATAATCTTGTAGAACAGACAATAACTTCCTCCTAGGAACCCGGTCATATGCCTGTTCTAGATCTATAAAGCATAGATACAATTCCTGTTCCACTTATAACACTTCTCCATTATTTGCCGTAAGCTAAAGATCTGGTCCTGACAACCTCTAAGAGGCCTAAACCCACACTGATTTTCATCCAATTGGTCCTCAACTAATACTCGCACTTTCCTTTCAACAATACCTGAGAAGATTTTACCCACAACGCTGATTAAAGAGATACCTCTGTAGTTGTTACAATCTTTTGTGTTACCATGTTTAAAGATTGGTGTGATTACTGCTTTTGTCCAGTCTGATGGAACCTGTCCCTACTCCCAGGCCATTTCAATTATCCCGTGTAGCCATTTAAGACCTGACATTCCACTGTATTTGATGAGTTCCGACTTAATTTCATCCACCCCAGCCGCTTTATTGCACTGCAATCTATTGACCATTTTTTCCACTTCCTCAAATGTGATCCTATTTCCATCATCATTCCTATCCCATTCTACCTCGAAATCTGAAACATTACTGATCGCACTTTCACCTACATTGAGCAACTCTTCAAAATATTCCCTCCATCTGCCCAAGGCATCCACAGGATTCACCAGCAGTTTTCCTGACCTGTCCAAAATACTTGTCATTTCCTTCTTACCTCCCTTTCGAAGACTGCTAATTACACTCCAGAATGGTTTTCCAGCAGCTTGACCCATAGTCTCCAACCTGTTTCCAAAGTCTTCCCACGATTTCTTCTTGGATACTGCAATTATCTGTTTGGCTTTGTTTCTTTCTTCAACATAACTTTCTCTATCTACCTGGGTTCTGGTATGTAGCCATTTTTGATACGCCTTCTTTTTCCTTTTACAGGCTGCCTTGACTGTATCATTCCACCAAGCTGTTTGCTTCATCCTACTTTTACACACTACTGTTCCAAGACATTCTTTAGCCACTTCTAGTACTGTGTCCCTGTACCTTGTCCATTCCTTTTCCAATGACTGTAATTGACTACATTCAACTAACTGGTACCTTTCTGAGATCGCTGTTATGTACTTGTGCCTGATTTCCTTATCCTGAAGTTTCTCCACTCTTATCCTCCCACATATGGACCTGACCTCCTGCACTTTCGGCCTCACAATCCCAATTTCACTGCAGATTAAATAATGATCAGTGTCATCAAAGAATCCCCTGAATACACGTGTGTCCCTCACAGCCTTCCTGAATTCCTGATCTGTTATTATATAGTCAATGACAGATATGGTTCCCCTGCCTTCCCAAGTATACCGGTGAATGTTCTTATGTTTAAAAAAGGAGTTTGTGGTTACTAAGCCCATACTGGCACAGAAATCCAAGAGTTGTTTCCCGTTCCTGTTGGCCTCCATATCCTCTCCAAATTTACCCATAACCTTTTCATACCCTTCTGTTCGATTTCCAATCCTGGCGTTAAAATCACCCATGAGCAAAACACTGTCCTTGTCCTTTACTCTAACAACTACATCACTGAGTGCCTCATAAAAACTATCCATCTTATCTTGATCTGTCCCTTCACAATGCGAATATACTGACACAATCCTAATTTTCTTGCTAGACACTGTCAAATCTATCCACATCAGTCGTTCGTTTACATACCTTATTGCAACTACGCTGGGTTCCATTTCTTTCCTGATGTAAAGCCCTACACCCCATTGTGCTATTCCTGCTTTGACTCTTGACAGGTAGACCTTGTATTCTCCCACTTCCTCCTCTTTCTCACCCCTTACCCGAATGTCACTAACAGCTAAAACGTCCAGCCCCATCTTACTTGCAGCCTCTGCCAGCTCTACCTTCTTCCAAGAGTAGCCCCCATTGATATTAATAGCTCCCCATCTCATTACCATTTGTTTGCCAAGTCGTATCTTAGGAGTCCCTGGTTTGTCAGTTAGAGGTGGGACTCCGTCACCTCCAAAGGTCCGAGGCATTTTGCTCTGATTGTTGCCAGCATCATATTTAATGTACTAGGGAAGCAGGTTGCTAGCCTTACTTGCCCCGAGTCCCATTGGGTTTTACCCCTAACGGCTGAGGGACTAACCGGTGGATTTGGTAGTCTTTGCCGTATGAGCACAAAGGTGACCACGACTCAGAATATGTCCGAGATGCCCAGCCTTATTCCAAAGTAACTGGTATCCCGACAGTCGGGACCACTTACTTGGCCACTCATACGTTGCCCGTGGTTCATGAACTAGGACATGACTACAGGAACCCACACCATGAACCATTCGAAATAAAAATTCAACAAGTGTACTTTTCATAGCAGTTTTATTTTTACATGGAAGTTTGTACTTTAATATACTTTTCTAGGAACTGCCCCCGACATTAAGGCAATTATCTTATCGTACAGCCAGCTTTGAATGCCATCCTCCAAGAAATCTGCAGCCTGAGCATAACTTTCGATAATTTAAACGATCTGTAATAACTGCACGAAGCACACATCTTGGAACTTGAGGGAACTCACCACAAAACGTCGAAATTGTAAGGCGTCTGCTCTCTCTCACTTTTTTTCCATCTTTCTGCACCAAACAGTCAGTAATGTCTGAAGGTCGGCCACTTCGCTGTTCATCATGCACATTCGTACAGCCATCTTTAAGAGCTCTCATCCATTTCTGAACCCCCCATCAGTTGTTACAAAACGCTTAAATTGTGGAAACTTATGTTCAGGCGACAATTTTGGTCCGAGAATGGCATTCAAAAGCTGCTTGTACGATAGTTCCTTAATATTGGTGGTAATTATGTACAAAAGTAGGTAAATGTGCAGGCTTTCATGTAAAAATAATTGCTAAGGAAAGTCTAATTATTTTATTAAGGCTTCGTGCTTATCTCTGGAAAAACGGAATCATTATTGGATCGCTTTGTTGTCCGTCTGTTTGTCTGTTTGTTTGTCTGTCTGTCTGCCCGACTGTTAAGAACCCTTTTTCTCAGGAACAGGTTGACGTATCAAGTTCAAAAATGGTTCAAATGGCTCTGAGAACTATGGAACTTAACATCTGAGGTCATCAGTCCCCTAGAACTTAGAACTACGTAAACCTAACCAACCTAAGGACATCACACACATCCATACCCGAGGCAGAATTCGAACCTGCGACCGTAGCAGTCGCGCGGTTCCGGACTGAGGCGCCTAGAACCGCACTGCCACCACGGCCAGCTATCAATTTCAAATTTATGTCACATTAAGTTATATAGCCCATTGGAGGCGTAAAACCTTTAAGCTTCTAAACCAATTCAGTCAAAACATTGGGTCGTCTAAGGCACATATTTTTATACTCGCAAACTCATTCATCAAAACCTGTAGGGTACTTCATAAAAATCGACAAGAAGCAAAGAAAGCAAAGTTTCAAATCCCAAGTAAAGTAAAAACTCTGAAACTTCAAAATGGCTCTGAGCACTATGGGACTCACCTGCTGAGGTCATTAGTCCCCTAGAACTTAGAACTAGTTAAACCTAACTAACCTAAGGACATCACAAACATCCATGCCCGAGGCAGGATTCGAACCTGCGACCGTAGCGGTCTTGCGGTTCCAGACTTCAGCGCCTTTAACCGCACGGCCACTTCGGCCGGCTCTCTGAAGCTTCAGCCGGCCGCTGTGGCCGAGCGGTTCTAGGCGCTTTAGTCCGGAACCCCGCTGCTGCTACGGTCGCAGGTTCGAATCCTGCCTCGGGCATGGATGTGTGTGATGTCCGTAGGTTAGTTAGGTTTAAGTAGTTCTAAGTCTAGGGGACTGGTGACCTCAGATGTTAAGTCCCATAGTGCTTAGAACCATTTGAACCATCTGAAACTTCTTAAATTGTAATTGTATCACAAAAAATACATTTTTTGCCGTTTGAACATACATCACATTCATCGTCGTCAGAAGCATAATAGACGAACATTACTGCATGAAAACATAAAATATAAGTTGTGGTCATGTTTTAGTAAGTAAATAAAATGTTTTATTACATCTTCACTCTCTACATATAAACTGAAGTCCCCTGCTCGCTTCTTTTTGTGTGTCCGGAATAGACTGAGGAACTATTGTAGAGATTTTGATATGGTTTTCGAATTCCCCGTATCAGTATCTTTCCGGTATCGATATCGAAAACAGGCCAAAATCGTTGAGGTTCTCGATTCCCAAGTGAAAATCTGTACAAGATCGGGTCTCTAACCGGTGTCCCCTTCTTTTAGCAAGCAGTATCCTTAACTATCATCCTAGCTGAACACGCCTCTGTTTCGAGTGCTAATTTGCGCAAATACTCATTAAATACGACAGGTTCGTAATCTAAGTTAAAAAGTTCGCAACACGACTTCATTGCTCTTCTTCTTCTTCGTTAATTGATCACATTCGACCACGTGAAATAAGCACTTGTTTGACGACCCTTAAAACCCACAGAGCAAGTTTCGCAGTAATTAAACACCGAACGTGCATGCTGGAGGGCAACGGTTGAAATCTCCGTGCGGCCATCCACATTTACATTTCCTGTTGTGTCCCTAAATCGCTTAGGGTAAATTGTAGGGTGTTTGTTTTCAGAAAGACAACAGGCGATTTCCTTTCACGTCTTCCCTCAGTCCGAGATTGTGCTCCGTCGCTAATGACCCCGCCGTCGGCGGGACGTTAAACCCTAACCCTCATTCCTTCTTTTAAGACCAGTTTTGTATAAACAGCCAAGAGGATAAAATTTGCTGGTCACGACGTTATGACCCGTTTCGTTTCTTTATCTTGTGTATTAAAATCCCGTTTTAGTTTTTGTCTTCCGTATCTCATTTCTGTCGGCTTGAGCATCCTTCTAATATAGCGCATTAATCCATCTGCATGTACCCGTTGCTTCCTGTAGAACCGTTGTCAAATATGTCCACCCGTGGTGCAAATGCCAGTGAATTGAACCCGGTTCATACTCTTTATGACCGTGATTCTCTGAACTCGTTTGTTGTTCGGTATGTCCTAACATTATTTCATGTGTAATGTATATACAACGCTTGAAGCATTTCGACCAAACCTGGTACGTATAGGATATAGTAGCAGGAGACAACCCATGACCACTATTTAAGGAAATGCCACTGGGGAAACTGGAGTTATGTGAACATCGTCCTGGAACACCTGCAAGAATATGACTTACTACTCGGAAAATATATATTTGAACTAGGATACTACTAGCACTCTTAACGCTGGAATGTGTGCGGAAGAGCAACGTGGTTCTCGCCATTTCTGGGCCTATTGGTGAGAGCTCCGATCACATGTCATTCTAGGGAGTGTGAATGGGTGTAAAGGGAATGACATGTAAAAATAATGGAAACCGTCAATCATCAGTGTCGAACACGTAGTACTCAGGTATTTGCCAAAATGACTCGTAACGAGCTGATGATAACTGACCGCTAATTCTGGGTTGGTGGAGGTAGGAATTGAAAGGGTGAACTAAACATATCGTATATAATCAAGTTTCATATTGGTTAACATTGCACTGAATTAGTATACGATTGAATTCTAAAATTTTAAAACTGGATTTCTACTTTTAAAAAGATGTGAATGAAGTAATTTTTTTTGCTAGATTATTGCCAATCTTATATAAGATTTAAAGAAACAGTGAGTTAAACTGAGCATCGCCGGGTATTTAGCTATAAACTTCATTGAAACATACACACACACACACACACACACACACACACACACACACACACACACACACATTGTCGTTGTCTGACTAAGTTTAGTCCACACTCAGAATACCACCGGGTTTCACTATGTAATTTAGTTTGTTAAAAAATAGATTTGTGTTAACTGTGACTGATTAGATGGCACGGATGCTGATCGGTGCAGCAGAATTTGACACAAACGAAAAACAGTAAGGATTTGACAGGGCAACTCACCAGACGCTTCTTTTCCTCGAAAAAGCTTTTGATAATGTTAGCAGAGAGAAACGCTTAGTTAGTCATCCAATGAATGGACTAATGATTTGATACAAGAACAGCGAAACCTATAGAAACAGATGGCTAATGGGCACAATCTATCACAAAGACTAAGGGTTCAGAAAAGGGTATAACGTTTCATCAAAAGTTTGAACATTTATCTGTACGATACAATTCGTAAATGAAAAAAGCTTTTTTTAAAAGACACATGTGCAGACCCACAGGCTGTTTAAAATTGTTTTTTGTATGCAGACGATCACACACTGTTGACAGAAAAAAAGAGTATGAGCTACAAATGAGAATCTAGATATCAGAGAACAAAACAAGAAATATGTTTATTGGAAAAGGCTCGACATGAACAGAAATTGTTATGGCTCATAAAGTAACAGAACAAGTCAATCACTTTAACTGCTTACGTTCTGACAGTTTCTAAGACTACTATAAATATTTAGATTAAAAAGCTACCAAATCCTGAAACATACCTGGAACAATAAACAGACACTAACAAAGGAAAGAAATTAAGAAAAAAGAGATCCCCACTATTATGGAAGTGAATTAACGATCACAGGTAGAAATATTCCATAGATCAGAAATGATGATTCTCACAACGGAGAAACGAGTTCAAAAATCTGACAATCTTAGTGACTTTAGAAAAGATGACGAAGTCTATAATGGTACAAGGAAAATTCGAGATAAGAGAAGAAACTGGAATGAATGCAAGCTAAAAAACTAGCACTCAAAATTAGGAACTACAAACCAAGTGGATGAAAAATTCTCGGCAGACCGGAAACACGAATGAGAGTTATAGCAAGTTATACAAGTACTACATTAAGTACTGAAGAAAAAAAGAAGAAACGGAAGTCTATATAAACAAAAATTTATGTGTTAGTTTGTACAGAATCGTAAATTGCCGAAAGTTCTTCACCAACTTCTTTGAAATTCCGAAACTTCTTCAACGATTCTTTTGAAATTCCGACACAACGTTGCATTCGAATATAACACATGCGCGCCGGCCGTAGTGGCCAAGCGGTTCTAGGCGATACAGTCTGGAACCGCGCGATCGCTACGGTCGCAGTTTCGAATCCTGCCTCGGGCATGGATGTGTGTGATGTCCTTAGGTTAGCTACGTTTAAGCAGTTCTAAGTTCTAGGGGACTGGTGACCTCAGAAGTTAAGTCCCACAATGCTCAGAGCCATAACAGATGCGCGTATTCGAATGCAACGTTGTATCAGAATTTTGAAGGAATCAGCGAAGAAGTTTCGGAGATTTAAGATTCCGAACAAAGAAACATATATTCCACACAGCGCTTCAGTGGGTATGTAAAACCACATACGTATTCGAATGCAACAGTGTGCCCAAATTTCAAAGTGATCATTTAAGAACCTTCCGAGATTTACGATTTTGTACTATCGTACATTGACATCTACATAAATAAAAATATAAATATTCGTGTGTTCAAGATCTTAAATCTCCGAAAGTTCTTAACAGATTGCTTTGAAATTCTGATACAACGTTGCAAACGAAAACGCACGTGTTTCTACGTACCTACTAGAGCGCCACATATAACGCATATATATATATATATATATATATATAATCATAGAAGAAATTTATATAAAAATGTAAATGTTTGTTTGTTGAGAATCTCAAGATTTTCACCCATTTCCTCGAAATTATTGCACAACGTTGCGTTCGACTACATGCGTGTTTTATATACCTGTTTTTAATACGTATTACATATAATTAAATACGTAAAAATAAAGGGGAAACATGATTACCAAAAATCTCGAAAAGTTCTTAACCGATGCACTTTAAATTTTTACACAATGTATACATATACTGGTGAACAAGGAGTGAGGGGGCAGGAGGAGTTGAATGTGGGAGGAGAAGATGGATATAGGCAGGGGGAGGACGTGATGGACAGAGAGTGGGGGAAATGAGGGCTGTAAGAGATGGAGTGAGAGGATGGAGGAGAAGATGGACAGAGATAGGGGAGAAGAGGTGATGGACAGAAGTAGGGGGGATGAGGAGTAGATGGACAAAGAGTGGGGGAAGAAGAGATGAACAGAGACATGGGGGGAGGGGGGGGGGAGGTTAGGTCGTATATACAATACCCATACATACTAGAAACATGTGTTTCCTGATTTATTTCTTTTCCACTTAACCACCATCCACAGCAGCTCGTGGCAGGAACAGCTAGTATGAAATAAAATAATAAAATTTGTTTAAAAGTACACGGCAGCGCACAGTTGAGTTTCAGCATACTAATATGCCCAAGCAAAAATGCGCTGCGCTGTCTCCAACTACAATTGCAACACTATGAGTAGATTACATTGCGCCTCATAGTCACAGACAGTATGCCTACAAATCTGCAAGCTTCTCAAGTTTCATCGAGGCAGCTTCTGATATTCTCACAGTTTACATCAAGCAGGAAAAAAATTACGTTTTTTCTGCAGGTGATTATTATGGTTGTGTTACAGGCAAAGATTACATCTCCATTAGAATTTTATCCACTGCAGAAGCTATGAAAGGGCAGAGAAAAAATAATTTCGTAATTCGAGTGACGCTAATGAGAAATAGTGACAGTGGAAAGCTTCTTCTACAGCACACGCAGGTCGGGTCCAGTGGTGGACTCCATCTCGAATATTAAATCTCGTAATTTCAGAGATTGGTCCTCCACCAGTTTTGTAGCCTCACTGCATTTTATATGAAAGAGGAAAAAGTACCTCCATACAGCGGTGGCGTTCGACATTTTTTTAACCCTCCCACCCCCGTCCTCCCTTCTCACCGTTATCCAGTCAACTTTTGTTTCCAGAATATCTGTAGAGCTGTCTCTCTCTCTCTCCCTCTCTCTCTCTCAAGTAAAATATCAAATAAAGCAGCGTGGAAATCCAGGTTTTGAGATGTTCTATAACGAAGTTGTTCGCGTGGAGTCTGTTTGTTTATTAACATGAAATGAAAATATGTGGGAGAACTAACGTCAAATTTTTTTGTAGAATGTGTTTTAATTTTGCTTCACTTCGCAGGATATTTTCCTGACTATAGGAAATGAAGCGGAAAAAAGAGAGGGAGAGAGGCCTTGCTGTAAACGAGCGGCTCGCACAGAAGCGAATATCGTTTGCATTTCAAGAGTCTATAGGATCGCGCGGACCCAGTTAGGCTAACAAAAACTCGCGAAGGAATGTATAATCAGTCATTGTTCCCACGCTCCATCAAGAAATGGTACGGAAAGCAACGTTAATACAATATAAGAAAAAAAGACATACCACGAAGGGGTTATCCGAATGAGACAAATCGGTAGATGTGATATACAGGGTTGTTACAAATGATTGAAGCGATTTCACAGCTCTACAATAACTTTATTATTTGAGATATTTTCATAATGCTTTGCACACACATACAAAAACTCAGAAAGTTTTTTTAGGCGTTCACAAATGTTTGATATGTGCCCCTTTAGTGATTCGGCAGACATCAAGCCGATAATCAAGTTCCTCCCACACTCGGCGCTGCATGTCCCCACCAATGAGTTCGAAACGGTAAGGCTTCTGCTTTAGCCTTTTCTGTCAGATTTTCCAAACCGTCGGCTGTGGTACGTTTAGCTCCCTGCTTGCTTTATTCGTCGACTTCCGCGAGCTACGCGTGAAACTTGCCCGCACGCGTTCAACCGTTTCTTCGCTCATTGCAGGCCGACCCGTTGATTTCCCCTTACAGAGGCATCCAGAAGCTTTAAACTGCGCATACCATCGCCGAATGGAGTTAGCAGTTGGTGGATGTTTGTTGAACTTCGTCCTGAAGTGTCGTTGCACTGTTATGACTGACTGATGCGAGTGCATTTCAAGCACGACATACACTTTCTCGTCTCCTGTCGCCATTTTGTCTCACTGCGCTCTCGAGCGCTCTGGCAGCAAAAACCTGAAGTGCGGCTTCAGCCGAACAAAACTTTATGAGTTTTTCTACGTATCTGTAGTGTGTCGTGACCATATGTCAATGAATGGAGCTACAGTGAATTTATGAAATCGCTTCAATCATTTGTAATAGCCCTGTACATAAGAAAAATTGGATGATTTACTCAGGAGATAAAGCTTCACGAAGTGAACAAGTCGCTAACGCGTTCATCGGCGTCTGGCCGTTTTGGGAACAGCAAACAGTTATTTCGCTTGGCATTGAATGACAGAGTTGTTGGATCTCCTGATGAGGGATACCGCGCCAAATTCTGTCCAATTGGCGCGTAAGATCGTCAACATCCCGAAATGGTTGTAGGACCTTGCCTGTAACGCTCCAAACGTTCTCAGTTAGTGAGAGATGCGGCGACCTTGCTTGCCAAAGTAGAGTTTGCAGGTGGGCACTATTTTGCTGAAATGTAAGCCAAGGATGGCCTGCCATGAAGGACAACAAAATGGGGCGTAGAATATCATCGACGTACCGCTAAGTTGAGAGGGTGCTGAGGATGACAACCAAGTGGGTCCTCTTGCGAAAATAAGTGCCCCCTCTCTGGATCATCACTCATGGTTGTCGGGTCGTGCCGGCCAGAGTGGCCTAGCGGTTGTAGGCGCTACAGTCTGGAACCGCGCGACCGCTACGGTCGCAGGTTCGAATCCTGCCTCGGGCATGGAAGTGTGTGATGTCCTTAGGTTAGTTAGGTTTAAGTAGTTCTAAGTTCTAGGGGACCAATGACCTCAGATGTTAAGTCCCATAGTACTCAGAGCCATTTGAACCATTTGTCGGGCCGTATGGCGGAAGACAGTCGGGTTGGTATGCCAATGTCAGGGGCGTCTCTAGACACGTCTCAGACCTGGAATCTCATTGACTGGAGTAGAATTCTCTTCACTGATGAGACCTGCTTCGAAGTGAGCCTCGATGATCAGCAAAGGCGTGTCTGGAGATGCATCGAACAGCGGTGGGATGCCAAGCTGACTGTCACTCCCCATGCGGCCTGACGACCAGAAATGATAAAGTGATGGTCGGGGAGCCATTTCTTTTCATAACAGGGCTCCTTTGATTGTCATCCGCGGCACCATTATAGCAGAGCGGTACGTCGACGATGTTCTACGCCCCGTTTTGTTGCCATTTATAGCAAGCCATCCTGGGCTTCCATTTCAGCAAGGTAATGCCCGCCCACATACGGCAAGAGTTTCTGCTGCTTTTCTTCGTGTATGCCATACCCTGCCTTGTCACGTAAGCTCGCCGGATCTCTGCCCAAATGAGAACGTTTGGAGCGTTATGGGCACAGTCCTCAAACCAACTCGGAATTCTAACGATCTAATGCACCAACAGGACAGAATTTGTCATGATATCCCTCAGAAGGACATACGACAAATCAATCAATCAATTCCAAGCCGAATAACTACTTGTATAAGGGCCAGAGCTGGAGAAATGCATTATTGACTGGCTCAATTTGTAAAGCTCTTTCTCTTGAATAAGTCATCCAACTTTTCTGAAATTGTAATCGTTAGTTTGTCTGTACATGTACATCACATCTACCTATTTCCGTCCCATTCGAATAATTCCTTTGTGGTGCGTCGTGTAATATATTAACGTTACTTGACATACATTGTTAATTCTTCAGTTACAGGTCGTATGTCAAGAAAAATTCTATATATTTTGAAAATTAGTTATGTAAATCCTCTGTGCTCCATCTTGTACCTTGAAACAGAAGACCGTTTTCTTTCTTTCTTCCTTTCCTTTTTTTTTAACATTTGATATTTGCAAATTAAATTATTTTCAGGGTAATGTCTTAACGATTTTACATATCTTAAATATGAAAATTTCTGCTGGTTTTCAATAGCTTCAACTTCAAAATGTATGCAATTTGTAACTAGTTTTTATACTCTCGTACTTCTGTTTTATTTGATTTCACTTATCGCTTTTAAATATTAATAGAATATTTATTCATAGACACTTGATGATGTACCTTGGAACATATTTTCACGTTTCGAAAAATCTTTATTTTCCAGAGTAATTTGTGTGGCTTCAGAAAAAGGCTACAGCATATAAAAAGTGAATGTCATCTGTTAAAAATGGAATAAGGAAACATACTAAAATTCTGGAGACGTATGTCTCAGTAGTGTTCCTAGGTACAACATTCTCTGCTATTAGTTTTAAACATGGCTGTTTCTCAATAAGCATACACAATTTTTCAAACACAGGAATTATACAGCCAGTCGGTTGCAAATAACTGTTTGGTACAATTGACCTAGGTTTTTACACCTGCTAAGCGTGTCTTCATCAGAAAGAAATTTTTAGAAGTCGTAAAATTACATTGCGAGAAAGCAATGGACAGAATTTAGAGCAGCTATGCTCAAGTCAAAAATCAACCAATGTTATTCCTAGCTAAGCGTACGTGATAAGGCTGGAACGTATTTTATTTTATTTTTGACTTGAACATAGCTGCTCTAAATTCTGACCATTGCTTTCTCGCAATGTAATTTTACGATTTCTCAAAATTTCATTCTGACAAAGACGACCTTAGTAGGTGTCGAAACCTAGGTCAGTTGTACCAAACAGTTATTTGCAACCGGTTGGCTGTACAGTTCCTATATTAGAAAACACTTTGCTGTGTTATGTTTGGTTTTCCGTTAATCAAACTCGGATTTCCACAAATTTTGTCACATATTTAGAATGTACAGGAATCTTCCAGTTTCTGTTGAGCTGCCCTGTGCTTCACACACCGGCTAGTTGTTGAAATCGGAGAACGCACTTTCCAAGGAGCGCCGACCTACGTACTGCTCGCTCCTGTTATATATATAGCTCACAAAAAGGAACATCACGGTGAACTCGGAGAAATTCGATCTCAATCGGAGGCTTACTAGCAGTGCTGAATCCCACGCACCATTCGCGAGTGGAACAAAAACATGGGAAATTTTCGTGATTCACTGTGTACCTTACATATAGTATCGTTCAAAAGTTTTCGAACGCCCTGAAAGTAAGATAAAAAAAAAACCTAGTTATCAGATTCAAATACGAGTTAGCTATATCGTTTCTCAATTGTCATGCTCAATGTAACGTTTAAGAGTGTATTGCACGTATTATTTTGTATTGTGGTAGCATAATATAATCTTTTCTCACTAAACGGTGTCCATAGGACGTCAACAAATCTGTAAATATGGTTACAGTGAAGAATGGGGCATGTAGTTATGCACGAGATATCAGGGTGAACTGTAGTGGGTGCTCAATGCAAACATCGATAATGGGACGAAGAGAGGAGCTTTCTACAGAAAAACGTTCTGAAATTGTGTCCTTACGTGCAGCCGGTCTTACTATTGACAAATAGCACGTCAAGAATATTGGGATGTGTCCATTATACCTTGCAGAGGCATGTGGAAACTGACCAGAATATACACCGACCTCGAAAGGGTAGGCCAAAATTCACATCAAAAAGTGATGACAAATATACAGTATTCACAAGTAAACGTGATCGCTTCAAAACAGCGCCAACTTTAGCAACATAACTCAGTCATAATAGGGAAAAGCCGGTGAGAATAAGTGCTGTGAAAACACGTCTTCAGACAGTGAACCTTAACGGGTGTGTGGCGGCCAAGAAACCATTACTGATGGCTATTAATAGACAGAAGGAGGTACACCGGACAAGACAGAATGATAGTTGGGCAGTAAATCTGTGTATAAAAGTACTTTTCACTGTCTAATCCAAATCTGAGGTCTTTGGCGCAAAGCGACGGCAGTTTGTACGCCGGTTGCCAGGTGAACGAATGATACACAAATGTGTATCTCCAACATCAAAGCATAAAAGGGGTTCCCTCATGGTCGGGGGGGTGTTTTGGAGGCAGTAATATTGGTGATCTTGTAAAAATAAAGGGAACAATGAAGAAAGAGGGTTACTATCGCATTCTACAGTATCATGCAAAGCCATGTGGAAGACGTTTATCTGACAAGGGAGTCGTCCTACAGCAAGATAACGACCCTAAATACACTTCAAAACTGTCTGAAGCGTATTTGGAAAATTTAGAAAGAAGGAGCTGATAAATATGATCTGGGCGCCCCAATCCGTCGACTGTAATCCTATTGAACTGCTTTATCACTTGGATAGAGCAGGTAAATCAAGGCCTATTATTAACGTTCATCGCCTCTGGACCTGGTCACAAGAGGAATGGCGGCATATCATTGAGGAAACCTTGATCAAGCTGCCTCGCGTATGCTGAGCAGTGACTAAAGCCATAGGAGGCCACCTTTAGGAGAGTAAAATTTGCCTGCATGTATTTAGTTTCAATGAAAGCTTATCCCAAATTTGACTTGTGAGTACTCCAACATTTCTGGTTCCAATTTGCACTTATTCCTGAAAATCACTAATGTCAAAAACTTTTGAGCGACAGTGTATGTATATCCCGGAAACCAAATCTATGATGTGTGACAGAAGGTACATGGTGCATCAAGAAAATTTCCTATTTTTCTGTTCCACTCGCGAATGGTGCGTGGGAGTCACCGCTGCTAGTAAGCCTCCGACTGAGGTCGTATTTCTCCGAGTCCACCACGATGTTCCTTTTGTGAGATATATAACAGGAGCGAGCAGTACGTAGGTCTGCGCTCCTTGGAAAGTGCGATCTCCGATTTCAACAATTAGCCGGTGTGTGGAGCACAGGGCGGCTCACGCAGCGCCGGCCACGATCGTATCTCTGTGTTGCTTTCGCTCCTCCTGAACTGATCTGCGACATGGATTTTGTCCACTTCTTTGCTCATTTCGCTTGCCACGCAATAATGCCACACTTGCGAACTACCTGCAACGGCCGTTCGAACGAGAAATTTGGACGGAACACCATTCCCTGACGAATTACATTTTGTTAGGCTTCTTCCAGTGAATCTGTCTGGCATCCAACTAGTTTTACAGGGACGTTGCATCGTTCCAGATGGATACTCCGAGATATTTCCGGAGAGTGATTGCCATTGGCGTAATTAGACTACAATGGGCCTTTCTGTCTATTTACGAGAAATACATTGCATTTGTTTATTGTGAACGTGAACGCCGAACGTCGATCTTCTTCTGATTTTGTTTAATTTTGAATCGTTACGACTTCTCTTATTATAACAGCTTCATCCGTGTGCAGCCTCATTGGGCTTCCACTGTTATCCAACAAGTTATGTTTGACAAACGGCAGCGCCTCTAAAACACTTTCTTGACATACGGTGTCTACTACACTACCTGATCAAAAGCAAACGGAAACCCATATGTAATGCGGAATTGACCACTAGATGTCACGAGAGGAGCACCCACCGGTGTGAAAGGAGACTGGGAGTCCTGTATTGTCAGTAGAGGATGGATGGGTCAGAAGAACTTAGGGACTTCGAACGTGGAGCAGTCATTGGATGTCACCTGAGTAACATATCCATCAGGGGCACTTCAACCCTCCTAAAACTGCCCAAGTAGACAGTTTGTAATGTGATTCTGAAGTGGAAACGCGAAAGAATAACAACAGCTAAACCAAGACCAAGCAGACATCATGTACTGACGGACAAGGATTGTCGAGATTTCGGAGAGTTATTGAAAAAAAGTTAATGAAATCAGCGGAATAAATCACTCGTGAGTTCCAAAGTCCGGCTACCACAGTGATTGGGTTAGGGAGTTAAAGGGAATTGGGTACAATGGTCGAGGAGCTCTTCATAAGGTACCATATCTGTAATAAATGCTCGAGTTGGTATAAACAGCGACGTCACTGGACAGCTAATGACTGGGAACAAGTAATTTGAAGTGCTGAATGTGTTGTACCCTGTGGCAGTCCGATGGAAGGCTTCGGGTTTGTCGAATGGCTGAAGAAGTTTAACTGCCATCATGTGTAGTGCAACAGCAAAGCACGAAGAAAGCAGTGTTGCAGTATGGGTGTGGTTTTCGTGATTACGGTGTGGCCCCCTTACTGCATTTAATAAACGCTAAATGAGGAAAGATGTGCACATATTTTGCGCCATTGTGTACTGCGTACAGTAGAGGAAGTATTCCGAGACGATGACTGTTTGTATCAGCATGATTATGGACCCCGACATAAAGCTGCATCTGTGAGGCGATAGTTTGAGGACGTAACATTCCTGACATGAACCCAGTAGAACACCTTTGGAATGAGTCAGAACGTCGACTTCGCTCCAAACCCAACTGTCCAACATCACTACCTTCTCTTATTTTGGCTCTTTGGCTCTTAAGGAAGAATGGGCTGTCATCACTCCGCAGACATCCAGACACTTCATTCAAAGTGCCCTAGCAGAGTTCAAGTCGTCATAAAGGGCGAAGAATGAACACGTCCCATATTATTGTTCGCTAATAAGCTCCTGAAAACTTTTGATCAGATACTGCGTTGTGACGTGACTATTTCTGCAAAATTCGTCAGTTGTTGTTAAAACAATAGCAGCTAAGAAACTAACCGAGCAGTTTGTTTATAATGCATGTCTGAAGAAACAGTGTTATGAAAAAATGGGAATTTCGTGTGTAGGTTATCTTTGGCTGGATTTTTACCATTTTCGTAAAGGCCAAAATCAAGTATAAGGCCTCGTATAAGTTCGTTCAACTGTTGGTAACCAACCACCTTCAGCAAAGACTGTTCACAATTAGTTTGAAGAATTTCATCGTGATAGTGCTTCCGTCTGCGGTATTGGTGGACCAAAATCGGTTTCTGTTTCAGATAACAGCAATACCACACCCAACATAGCTGTAAAGCATCGGCCTGTGTCTTACTGCGACACAGAGGAGTCCTTAGGCACATAGGAAACTCAGTCTTTTCTATTTCGCATAAAGTTTTAGCTGTAAAAAAAGATCTTTTCCCGATGGATTGGGCATAATTCGACCGAAGCTCAAAAACAGGAGCATCTAATTTGGTGTTAGGAAACGCTCAAAAAAGTCGACCGAGGAAATGAAAAAACTGCGTACAGCGTGACAAAAAGGGTACGAAACTTGAAATGAGTGTTGGCACACCTGTTAGTGGACATTAATATGGAGTGTGTCCACTCTTCGCCTTTTAATGACTTGATCTCCCCTAAGGACGATGTTAGGATGTTACTGTACACAAACCATTGCCTCATGCTGCTTTATGACAAGGGTGCGTTGTCATTCTCATACGGTTAGCGTCATTCAACAGTTACTCTACATAGTGCTGTATACTGTGTTCATCTCTGTCCGAATTTAGGGTTTTCCTAAGCGCAATAAGAAGACCTCACGCTAACGACGAGAAAACAACACCGCACAGTAACACCACCGCCTCCGCACTTGTTGATGGTGCTACAATGATGGCAGGTCATGTTCTCCAGGCATTCGTCTAACCCGCACCGTTCCATCAGATTGCCACAGGGTATAGCGTGATTCATCACTCCAAATCACTTGTTTACAGCCATCCGTTTCCAGTGACGACGCACTTAGACAACCACAGAAATGTCTGTCTTATGAGGAGCTCCTTGACCACTATATTCCACTCCTTATAGCTGCCTATCCACAGTCACTGTGCTACCTGGACTGCTGGTTGCACTTTGGGACTCATAAGTGATTCCTTCCACTGATTTCATGTGATTTTTTGCAACAGACTCCGCAGTGGTCGACGGTCCACGTCCACAATACATGGGGTCTGCCTGGTATAGCTCTGGTTCTTCCTTCGCGTTTCCACTTCACAGTCACGTGACCAACAGTCGAATTGGGCAGTTTTAGAAGGGCTGAAATGTAGTTGATGGATTTGTTACTTAGATGACATCCCATGACTAATCCACATTCGAAATCACTGAGCTCTCCTGAGCGAACCATTCTGGTGTTACTGTTTCTGTACTGAATTCCCAATACCCTCGACTCGCTTTATGCTGTCGCGGCTGCCTCTCGTGACATCTAGCGGTCGATTCTGCATTACATCTGGGGTGTTCGGGTACTTCTAATCGGAAGGTGCATGCTGTTTTTACAAGTTGAACAGCGGTGATAAGAAGATACCACGATAGGTTTCACACTTCTTAGCAGTAACTTATCTATCAGAACCTTCGGCTTTTATTATTAGGTTTACAACTTTGCTTCTGCCGTTTTGCAATAGACGGGAGCAGCGGCAAGTGGGGTTCGGGTGGATGGTAATAGATGTAATACAATAAGCTTAGGCATCTGTAAACACAATGCCATAAAAATATTAGTCGATTTGTGATTGCATCAAAAGGTTATTCTCGGTTAAGTACGTCAACTGACGTACCCATTTCTCGCCGTTTGCGGGAAGTTTTAATTTTCTGCTTTAACGTGAAGAATTTCGCTGCTGTGGCTCTTAAAATGCTGGGTAAGACCAATGGTGAGGGAACTGTTAGTGGAAGAACGTGCAGATAGTGTTTTCAAAGCTTCAAAAACGTTGATTTTGATGTCGAAGACCGACATGGCGGTGGAAGACAGAACGTTTTCGCAGCTACTGAAACAGACGAAGACAGTCACAGGACATAATTATCGAAAGCAATTGATGCGTTCGAGCCCAGCACTGAAACAGAAACGACCACAATACAGCCATAGACACGTAAAGGTAACTTTGCAGCAGGTCAGTGCTCGACTCCATGTCGCAAAACCCGTCAAAATATACATGGTAACGGTGAAATGAGAAGTCCTATCCTTCCCGCCGTATTCTTCATACGTTGCTCTCTCTGACTACCACCTTTTTCGATCAGTGGGATACAGTCTGGTTGACCAGCACTACCGATGATACGACCAAGTGCAAAATTGAATCGATTTATGGATCCCCACAAAAGACGCCCAGTTCTGCCGCCACGGGATTCGTATGCTATCCGAAAGATGGGAGAATGTAATGGCCAGCGATGGGCAATACTATGAATCATAACTTTTGTAAGTTTTTCACAATAAAGCCCCGAACTTGGAGAAAAAACGGTGTAAGCAAAGTTGTAGACCTAGTAAATATTGGTAGATTATTTTCCTGTGCATGAACCTTCATTAGCCTAAGTATCTTAAATACGGTCGTGACCCAGTGGAGGTTACTTCCCAGTCGTTGAAGCCTTACATATAGCGCCGCTGGGCTAATGGGATGGAGGTGGTATCTTGTCAGCGACATAGCCGCTGCTTCCCAACACTGGCGTCGATGGCCTCAACAACGCAACCGTTTCTGAACCTACACGCTCCGGGCCCCATCGCAATAACGTCAGGGCCACGAAGTCAGCAAACAGCCGTGCCCTGCTGCGCCGGCATTTAGCTAATTGGCCGTTGCAACCGCCAAAATTCCTCTTGTTACGTGAGCTGCTACGTAAACACTCGTGAATCTCAATAGCTGCTTCAATTTATATAATTAATTAACTTTGCTCCGCGCTGTAACACAGTAACACTGGCGTCCCGCGGTGCCCAGCGAGGAGAGCAGAGCAGAATATGTAACATAACAGGACGCAGAATCTCAGCTCCTTATGCCAACTTGTCTGTGGAATGCTTACAACGCAGGGACGCTTGCGGCAGTTAAATGGGCGGGGATTGGTTTGCAGGTAGTTTAATTTTAAAACATACAAAGTGAAACTTAGCTACGCTAATAAAACACATAACCCACTGTGGCTGTTCTTGGTTCAAATGGCTCTAAGGACTATGGGACTTAACATCTGAGACGGCCGATGTGACCGAGCGGTTCTAGGAGCTACCGTCTGGAACCGCGCGACCGCTACGGTCACAGGTTCGAATCCTGCGTCGGGCACGGATGTGTCCCATAGTGCTCAGAGACAGCCACTTAACATCTGAGGTCATCAATCCCCTAGACTTAGAACTACTTAAACCCAACTAACCTAAGGACATCACACACATGCATGTCCGAGGCAAGATTCGAACCTGCGACCGTAGCTGCAGCGTGGTTCTGGACTGAAGCGCATAGAACCGCTCGGCCACAGCCGCGGGCGAGACTGTTCCCGTTCGATTCGGTTCCGTCACCTCCTACTGGACCATCTTCCTTGATCTCGCTCTGCGTTATGTCGCGTTGTGGCGAGGTATCACGCTCGCAGCCCGAATGCAAGAGGAGTATGGCACCAGTGACTGGAGCGAAAAAGTTTACCGTCAGCCCCAGAACAATTCTGGGTACTACAACACAAGAACAGAAGTCTTAATAATGGTCACAAGACAGATTAAAATAATCACCGCTCCTGTACTAATGAAGTGAGCCCTGTATCAATCTGATTATTCTCAAAAATGTTCCAAGATCCCACCACTGCACTGGAAAACGTACAGCGCTTACAGCCAATAACGGCCTCCGACCAAATATTTACACGTTTCGAACCAAACCTCCACAAATACAGTACAGGATAACAGTTTCTAAGTTAGGTAGGCCTAGCGTCACACCAAAATCGAAGCACTTCGATTTTAAATGCCAACAAGTACACGGCTGCGCAAAACGTTAGGACGACAGTATGTTTCGTATGACGTTTCTCTGCCAAGTAACATAGCTGGATGAAACTTGAACCATACGTTTAAAGAACAGCTACAGTATAGCATAGAACGTAATTGAAAGAAAGATGCAACAAGACGAACAGAAATGATACTTTTATTCAGAGAGAATTATTACACTCAAGTCACCGCGATTGATCGTGATCCCGGGAAGCCGGCCGGTGTGGCCGTGTGGTTCTAGGCGCTTCTGTCTGGAATCGCGTGACCGCTACGGTCGCAGGTTCGAATCCTGCCTCGGGCATGGATGTGTGTGATGGCCTTAGGTTAGTTAGGTTTCAGTAGTTCTAAGTTCTAGGGGACTGATGTTAATTCCCATAGTGCTCAGGGCCATTAGAACCATTTTTGATCCCGGGAATTACAAATGCGGGATATGGTTCTTAATAGGGCGTGTTGACACCACGGGCGCAACGCACGCTCTGCAATATTGTCAACTGCTGTATGACCGTTGGTGCAGGCGGACGTGCTGCGGAACGTCTCCACACGTGCTCGATGAGACTGAAGTTGCGGGAACGGGACGATCAGTCCATCATTCGCCGAACATTCTGACTGACATCCGTGGTGAAAACATACCCTACTAAAATCATGTATCGCTTTTTGTAATTGAGGACTTCCTGTTTTTTTTTTCAAAACTCGCTTTCTACAGCTAATTTTTGTAGAGTGAATAGTCTTTGGATTTTAATAAGTCATTTTCAATGTTCATGTTGGCAACATTTGCAGAAGTAACAATACGCCCCCCCTGGCATTTGCTTTCTGTCCATTTGCGTTATTGTCAGGTCGTTGTCATTTGCAAAATTGCTTGGCTGAGGCAACAAAGGTATTGTATGTTTTCTTAGCCCATTTTTAAAAGTGTCTGTTTAAATAAAATGACAGAATCATACTCGGAACCTATAATAGAAGCTGAAAGGGAAAGAAGAGAAGATGAGTGTAATACGAAAGAACCGTGAAGAAAGTGCGGGGACGTTGGAAGCCAGATGCAGACACGCTTCAAGTCCGTAAGAGGACCCAGGGGAAGTTATGCTGCTGTTCAAAATGGCTCTGAGCACTATGGGACTCAACTGCTGAGGTCATTAGTCCCCTAGAACTTAGAACTAGTTAAACCTAACTAACCTAAGGACATCACAAACATCCATGCCCGAGGCAGGATTCGAACCTGCGACCGTAGCGGTCTTGCGGTTCCAGACTGCAGCGCCTTTAACCGCACGGCCACTTCGGCCGGCTATGCTGCTGTCTTAGCCTACGATGACTTAATAACACTTAATGATTAATATTTCATTCAGCAGTTGTAACGGACTAGCATTGCATACACGGTATCTGAAATTAATTGAAATTGCAGTTGTTTCAAAGAAAATGCCTTTTTTTGCATGCTGCACATCGAATTTTTTATTTTTATTTATGCACCCAGACGCGTTTCGCCTTTTTTACAAGGCATCTTCAGTGGGTGTCCTGAAATATTACATGGTTTGTCCATTTTTATACACAGGTTATGGTTTCACATCTAGGTTATAGATTCAAAAACAGTGCCTTAACGTTTTTCTTATGAAATGGAAAGGTACTTACAGGATGCTTCTAATTCATTGCATTTAAGCAAACTGCTTTTTCTCATCTGGCAATCAGGTGGATACTTTCAGTTCACTGTTTACGTTACACATCACTGTAACTGCCACCTTTTTAATAGAGAGTTTCATTTGTTTTTCTAAGTGTTACCAATATTCTCAGTTTTCTGCATTCATCTGTTTTGTGAATGTGTGTGTGTGTGAGTGTGTGTGTGTGTGTGTGTGTGTGTGTGTGTGTGTGTGTGTGTGTGTGTGTGTATTAGAAGAGGAGACACATTTCTTTTTTTTAAATAAAAATTGTTTTTTTTACTTTTATTACTATTTTTTATTCATTTATTTATTCTTAAAAATAATAATTATTATTTTTATTATTATATTTTCCTGTATATACTTTTGAGAGGAATCAGATGTGTAATCATTTGTTGGGATTTCTGTTTATTATATGATCAGTCAGTGTAAACAGTGAGTTTTCTGTCATATTTACTTGATCATTTAGTAGTTGTTTTTTTCAGCCTTTGTTTTGTATATATAATAATTTTCCTGTAATGTTAGATGATGTCTTTCATTATTTATTCTAATTATTTTTACATCATTTTCTCTTGTAGTTGGTTATCTTCTCTTAAATGTTCTGCAAAAGTTGAGTGGCTCGTTCCATATTTCCATGCTCTGATATGTTCTTTGTACTGGGTGTCAAATGTTCTGCTGGTTTGTCCTATATAGCTTCCAGCACATGTGTTGCACTGTAGTTGGTATATTCCTGCTTTTTGGTAGATATCTCAATTTTTTTTGTTATTTTTGGAATGTGCCTTTGGACTGAATTGTCTGTTTCGAATGCTATGTTTATCCCTAGGCTTTTGAAAATGTTTGTTATTTTATGTGTGAGTTTGTGCTTGTATGTCATTGTGTACCATTTTGAATCTTCTTTCTAGTTTTCTTGTATTCTTTGTGTCGTTATTGTTCTGCAACTGTTTGTGCCTGTTTGTGCAACAACACTGTTGGTGCCACTCGAGTACCTTTGTTGGACACTTGACAGATGTTCCTGTACTAAGATACTCATTCACGGATTTCTATTCGCAGGCTTGACAAGCACCCATCTCCACAATAGCGCCTGCTAGGCGCCTATGAGACCCTAGTGGTATCGAAGGAGTTTACAATCTGTCCGGCGTGTAGAGATCGGCAGATGAACGTCTCTGAACAGGAACATTTATACAGTGTCCAACAAACGTGCTCGGATAACCAATAGTCCTACCGAAATGGGGATCTTAGTGGGACCCTTTGCCGATTTGTTCACGTGTGTTTCAATGTCGCATCCCCTCGTACGCAGGCCGCAGAAAGGCATGAAAAAGGAGGGATAAAAAAGCATGAGCACTCCTTTCTGCTTCGCGTCGCGTTCAACTTCTTCCGAATGATTTTGAACTGTGCCTAGTGCTTCCAACTGTATGCCAAAGCAAAATGTGCAGTCACAGTACACTCCAAAGGGACAGATCACGTTAAATGGGGTTGCAGCCCAACGATGCCCTGTTGAATCGTAGAGTGGTGGCAGCAGTGGCAAAATTTTTCAAGGACGTCGTCCTGTTGTAAATCGTGCTGCAAGCTGTCGCTTTCGAGAGCGAAATGTGTGAAAATGAACGCCTCTGGGAAGGGGCGGTTTCAAAAAAATGGTTCAAATGGCTCTGAGCATCTGTGGTCATTAGTCCCCTAGAACGTAGAACTACTTAAACCTAACTAACCTAAGGACATCACACACATCCATGCCCGAGGCACAATTCGAACCTGCGACCGTAGCAGTCACGCGGTTCCAGAATGAAGCGCCTAGAACCGCACGGAGAGGGGTTTCATTCACGTTCTTTATGCCACTTTTTGAGGCCTTTTCGAGTTTATTCTGAGCGGCAGTGTGTTAGAAATGTTTTCCACGGCCGACTACCAAGTAACCCACGTAATTTCAACACTGGCGTCGCGGTTTCGACCTTCATCCCACAGGAGTCAAACGAAGAGGTGAAATGAGGGTAAGAGGGGGTGTAACGACCTTCCCATCAAGTGACACGTCCACGATGGCGTTCGGCAGAACTTTCGCGAAATTTGGTGGCAATGTGACGTCATTTACCCTCCTTGCAGCGACACCTTACTGTTTGGATCGTCGGTGAACACTAAGGTGACATCGCGCGGCAAGATTACAGAGGAAGGTTGGAGCCATCTCTGCGCCAAATTTCAGACTTCTGCATCGTAATAGAAGACAGTTGCGGTGTTTCAAAAGTGATCCTTTAATTGTGTTGCGCTGTTGCGCATTGTGGACAGGCACTTCAACGGTATACTGCATACTGGCGCACGTACTGTCTGCCACAGGAATCGGTTCGTGCTTACTAAGCGAATCCGTGATGAAATGCACTGCTCTTCTTTGGATCGCTTCTATATCTTCTATTAAATCCTACCTGGTAAAGACCCCACAGTGAGGAGCAGTACACAAACATACGTCGAGCGAGGCGTTTGAAAGCTCCCTCCTTCGTGGGTGCACTTCTCTTCTGGAGGATATTTGCAATGAATAGCAAACTAGCATCTGCCTTCCCTGCAACTATTTTTATGTCGTCGTTCCACTTTAAAACGCCCCGAACACAGAACATGTAGCTGTTTCCAGTGAGCCGTCCGGAGTGGCCGAGCGGTTCTAGGCGCTTCAGTCTGGAACCGCGCGACCGCTACACTCGCAGGTTCGAATCCTGCCTCGGGGATGGATGTGTGTGACATCCTTAGGTTAGTTAGGTTTAAGAAGTTCTAAGTTCTAAGGGACTGATGACCTCAGAAGTTGAGTCCCATAGTGCTCAGAGCCATTTGAACCAATTTGTTTCCAGTGATTCTTCGGCAGTCGTGTTATCCAACAACGAATCTTTCCGCAAATTCATGCGCAATACTTCATTTTTGTGTGTGTTGGAGTTGAACTGGCAGTAACTGCAGTAAGCGTAGATCCTCTGCAAACATTTATGCGTTTAGCTAGAATTTTCTAGCATTGCGATTTCACTATACAGCCGTGGCACTGGAGTGACGAGTTTTTACAGAATTAGCAGGATCTACCAACCAGATGTGCACCCTACTACCTACTCGAGTAAACTGATAGAGTGATTTTCAACAATAATGAATAATGAATGTCCCTGAGTGGAAAAATATATCTTAGAAGCGAATCAGCAAAATCAGTGTTGCTCAGCCTACTGACTTTCACGCAGAGCAGGTTACTGGACGTTGCGCAACACATATTGCATACAAACGCCACAGGTTGCCTACGCCCTGCAACCTATAAGGGACGTAACCAGTGTTAAACGACGCTTAGCAGCGTCGAAAAGTCTCAGCGAACTATTTTTTTCCTTTCCTGAACGAAAGTTGTTCCCCATGATGTGATCTATCGGTCCTAGACGTTTGTTGCATAGACTTTGAAACACCCTATATGCAACAGCTTCATCAACGAACAGCCACGTGGAGCTTTGGACGTTTTCCTCTGGGTCGTCTAAACATAACATGTCCGACGGAACAAACACCACACGTGTATAATATATCTGTAAGCTTGACTGCTGTGATATCCTGTAAGCTTGACTGCTGTGATATCCTCAGTGCGGATGTGTAGTAGGGTCCGCACCCCTTGTGGGAATAGTGGAAACGCTGCGAGTAAATGAGGCAAATGGACAGAGACGCTGCTTCTTAGAGCGCAATAAGCTGAGAATCTGGGTAGGACGGAAAGCAAGCTGGAATAGTCGAACTGGTTAAAGGGACTGCTCGCGTAAAGTGGAACATCTGGGTTCGAGTACTGGTCCGTCACAAATTGTCAACTTCCGTCATTGAATCATTTTAATACCCAATTGCTGATAATGCCTCTTGGAGGCTCTTACATGTGATTTGCAGAGTATCCATGTAGATGTATATGTAGATGACAGTATCTCCCTCGAATTAATGTTAGCAGTAACGATGGTATAACACTCTTTTGGGATATTTGTTGTATATTAAGCATCGTTGTAAAACGTATAACATTAGACCGAAGAGCAGTTCCATCCGCTGCCAGACCGCCCCCTCATGGACAAATGTACACTACTGGCCATTAAAATTGCTACACCACGAAGATGACGTGCTACAGACGCGAAATTTAACCAACACGAAGAAGATGCTGTGGTATGCAAATGATTAGCTTTTCAGAGCATTCACACAAGGTTGGCACCGGTGGCGACACCTACAATGTGCTGACATGAGGAAAGATTCCAACCGATTTCTCATACATAAAACAGTTTACCGGCGTTGCCTGGTGAAACGTTGTTGTGATGCCTCGTGTAAGGAGGAGAAATGTGTACCATCACGTTTCCGACTTTGACAAAGGTCGGATTGTAGCCTATCGCGATTGCGGTTTATCGTATCGCGACATTGCTGCTCGCGTTGGTCGAGATCCAATGACTGTTGGCAGACTATGAAATCAGTGGGTTCAGGAAGGTAATACGGAACGCTATGCTGGATCCCAACGGCCTCGTATCACTAGCAGCCACGTCTCGATCCCTGAGTCAACAGATGGGGACGTTTGCAAGACAACGACCATATACAAGAACAGTTCGACGACGTTTGCAGCAGCATGGACTTTCAGCACGGAGACCATGGCTGCGGTTACCCTTGACGCTGCATGGTGTACTCAACGACGAACCTGGGTGCACGAATGGCAAAACGTCATTTTTTCAGATGAATCCAGATTCTGTTTACAGCATCATGATGGTCACATCCGTGTTTGGCGACATCGCGGTGAACGCAAATTGGAAGCGAGTATTCGTCATCGCCATACTTGCGTATCATCCAGCGTGATGGTATGGGGTGCCATTGGTTACACGTCTCGGTCACCTCTTATTCGCATTTACGGCACTTTGAACAGGGGACGTTACGTTTCAGATGTGATACAGCCCGTGGCTCTACCCTTCATTCGATCCCTGCGAAACCCTACATTTCAGCAGGATAATGCACGACCGAATGTTGCAGGTCCTGTACGGGCCTTTCTGGATACAGAAAATGTTCGACTGCTGCCCTGGCCAGAACATTCTCCAGATCTCTCACCAATTGAAAACGTCTGGTCAATGGTGGCCGAGCAACTGGCTCATCACAAAACGCCAGTCGCTACTCTTGATGAACTGTGGTATCGTGTTGAAGCTGCATGGGCAGCTGTACCTGTACACGCCATCCAAGCTAAGCTCTGTTTGACTCAATGCCAACGCGTATCAGGGCCGTTATTACGGCCAAAGGTGGTTGTTCTGGGTACCGATTTCTCAGGATCTATGCACCCAAATTGCGTGAAAATGTAATCACATGTCAGTTCTAGTATAATATATTTGTCCAATGAATACCCGTTTATCATCTGCATTTCTTCTTGGTGTAGCAATTTTAATGGCCAGTAGTGTAGTAATAGTAAACAGAAAAAATAGATACTTGCTTGCAGGTATTTCCGCGATGATGCCAACCAATTCGAAGCGTGCTGAAACGTCCCCTTAGAAAAATTATATAAGACTGTGCTTAAACTGACACACAATATTTTTAGCGCAACGCAATCTGACTTTCAAAAATCTCTACAAAAGAATGGTCCTGACTAACATTAACCTATACGTTTCACAAATCACTTACCTCACAAAAATCTTGGTTACTCGAACTACTGCAATACAGCGAGCGCCACTACTGCCAGCAAAATAAAAGATTCAAACTACGGAAGGCACTAACTACTGATAGGCATAGTTAGCAAATGAAAAATTTTAATAGAGAACAAACAATGTATTTACCTTAATAGTCATTAAAAGGCATAATATATATAGCAGTTCATGACAGCCAGTCTTACAAATTTCAAAACTCCGCCATTTCTCTCCCCACATCCACCACTGCTGGCGGCTCACCTCCAACTGCGCAACGCTACGCACTGTTAACATCCAGCTGCCCAACACTACAATGGCAGACAACAATGCAAACTAGCCACAGACTGCACACAGCACAGCCAGTGATTTTCATACAGAGCACTACGTGGCGTTACCAATATAAAAACCTAAATAGCCTACTTACATAGCCCCCATCCTCCCCACAAAAAATTTTACAAATTGTTTTGGGGAGTGGCCTATAATGATTTGATAAAATTTTTCATAATTACAATAAGAAAGACATCAAATGCACACACTTATTGATACAATGTTGGTCAAAAGCTAAAATTTTCTCACAGTCCATAAAGACAGTCCTGATCATTCATCACAGCAAAATTGCAGTTATTTTTTTCAAAGTCTGAGCAGTAAAAGACAATGCACACGGAAGGAGTGGATTTCAATGCAGTCTTGAAGAAGTAGTGTTGTCCTTCCAACAGAAAGACAGTGCTGACTCTTGACATGCAGACAGGTAATGGGCCACAACAGAGCAAACCCACCGCAGAGTCAGTCGCAGTTTTGAAGAATATTGGTAGGTAGGTCATCGCAGAGTAGACCCACTGTAGTCCTGGTAGAGATTACGGTATTGGTGGGCCACCAGAGGTGCAGACCCACTGCAGTCCTTGTAGAAATAATGGTATTGGTGGGCCCACAGAGATGCAGACCCACTGTAGTCCTTGTAGAGACGGCCAGCAGCCATCTGCTGCGACTGTGCAGGTGCACAATCACCATCGAAGAGTCTTGCGGACAATATAGCAAGTCCATAAACCACTACTTGTGCACTCACAATTTTTTTTTTTTGAAATGTCCTTAGGACCAGCAATGCTGTTAACCAGTCCCTTGCTGAATTATTAACACACTTGCAAACACTATCAGTCCCTACTTCTCACATATTGTCCATATACTATGACCAACAGAAACATGTGCAGTGAAATGTAACTTACAAGTTACTTAATTTCATGAACTGGTGTCAATTACAATTTTATAACATAAGAATACAATAACAAAGGTACAAAATACATCATTAAAGAACATAACAATACAGATAACATTTATAGTAATTGGAGCTTTACAAAAGAATGGAAATAAACATATAAATCAATGTTACAGGAATTATGACATAAGTAAATACATAAAAGACCAGAATAACTTTTGAAACAACAACTTCACACATGAGCATTAAAACAAAACAGAATAAATAATGTCTAAACATCTTTACAAAGTAAATAACATAGTATTTGAAAAATTCTACAACATAAATCTTATTAGCTAAACACTTAAAGACAGGAAAAAGACAAATACACAAGGGTACATAAACACATAGCGGAATAATACAAAAGGAAAGACAGGGTTCGTTTTCAGTGTGACATTTGGTACTGCAGTCCAACCCAAAACTTCGTTCTGTAGATCTTTCCCCTTATTTCAACATTTGTTTCCACCAAAAAAAAAATTCTATCCAAGCATGCTTTCTGTATTCTGTTCACATACTCTTTCAAAATTCTTTTGTGGCCAAACCATTTTCTTATAGCTTCCCAATGCATTTCTTCCAATTCATCACAACTCGTTCTCACATATAGCCTACCCCATCTTAAGCTAACTTAAATCTACTGAGCTCAGATGCTAAACTAAGGGACAAGGCAATGCAGCAGCACAAAACAATTAACACAAACAGCAATGACAAAAAATGCAAATTGGCAATGCAAGCAGTAAAATATATATATATATATATATATATATATATATATATATATATATATATATATATAAGTTAGCATAGCAAATGCAACATTATCACTAATATGAGCCAATCTGCAGCAACAAGAAAAATAAATCAGTAGTAAATCTAGCTTAACAGAGTAATACAAACTGAAATTTAGTAGCACTATGTCTGGCAAACAGCAGCAGCAAATGCAATAACTTATATCTAAACATGACAAAGATCAATCACAAAGAATATTACAGTAAAGATGGCCATGTCTAATACTTATGTCACATCTTAACACTAGAGTGATGCATCACAATAACTTACTCTACCAAAAAAATTACCAAGTAGTTGAAAAGAAAATTATGTATGCAGTTACTATTAATAATCCCTTCTTATTGTTCTTTTCATTCCAAGTGCTCCTTTTTCGAAGAATATGGATCACAAAATTATTATTTAATAGATCCGTTGACAAAAAATGTTCACATTAGCAAATGTATTTTATTTTATTTTATAAAACCAATGCTGCAACACAACTGAAAACTAGATATTAAACAAAATAAGCAATCTCTCAACTAGAAAGACAATAGATGTAAAATGTTTCTCATCATTTCATTAGGCATTTTAGTATATATCATAAATTAAGAGCTCCACAGTGTAATCATGTTTTCAAGTTTGAGCGTGTCGTATTTGCGATGCTTTCGACAAAGAAATGTCAATAGCGAGGATAATGGCCTCTTTTTTTTGCACCTAATGGCTTTCTTTTGTCAGACGACTACCTCTCAGCTGGGCGCCCAAAACGCATTACGTCAAGGTCACTTACCTTTCTTACCGAAATATTTACGACAGCAGTTTCCGCTACAGTGGCAGTCCCATATAAAAAAATTCACAGGTTGAGAATTTGCGTTACAAATGTGTAGAAACAAATTCCTATAAATACAACAGTGTCCAAAAAATTTTCAGTGGCATTGTGATACATTCACACATGTACACACATTTCATAATTCTAAAGTACGATTCATGGTTTCCAACATCCTTCTCCACAAATCAGACTCCCTAACCACTACTCATTATTCCTTACCTTATTATACATATACATATTCATCGACACTTCTTCAATATTTCATCATAAGAAATACGTAGCATAATGAAATTCCTCATATACGGTAGCATCATCTTATTGATCAAAAACATACCTCAACAGCATAATACATATCGTCATTGTAATAATATCATAATATTTCAGTCAATTCTCAAAATCGTTGTAGGTTCCTCCAATAATTTCAAAACCTAAAAAAAAATTCTCTGCTCATTTCAATAGTGTCATCTACCTCAAACGTACTTTAACAATCATGATCCCATACCAAATACATCATTCAAAGCTCTCATAGTATCACAATGGTTCCGAAAAAATATGAACAGTTCACAAACTACAGACAAAATACAATTTCATAAGTGTGAAGTTATCCAACTGTGTAATTGTGTAAACATGTGTCACTGACGTAGGAAAAAGTATGTTTATTTCTCTGTCAAATAAGCAGATATCTGTGTAATTCTGTGTTACAAATATATGGTACCGATGTGTAAAGTTGTATAAGCAAATATCGTATTAGCTAGGGCTCCTTGTGTTTGCCAAACACATGGTACACAAAGTACGCGTGTACCCCCCTGAGGATTAATGAATAATACCCTCAGGTGTTACAGATTACAGCAATGGAATGAAATGTATCACGGATAACCTTTGTATCATTGTACTTCAAATATCTTTAAAAATAAATGTTTTAAGTACAAAATTAATCACTCAAATACGTGTACTGTAGCGCTAAACTGTGCATCTTGTTGTAAGATAATCTCTCTGGAAGTGTCGTAGTTATCTTCCTTCGAAAGCTAAGTTCTGCAGAAGTCAATGTACTTACCTCATGATAAACAAAAGTGAAATGCTTTGCGTATGGATATCTTAGTTATTACGCTTATTGCCATGATGAAGAAAGTACTGTGCTATAACGTATTGTTGTGCTACGGAAAAGGCTGTCTCATTGTAGCTATACCACAAAAGTTACTACTAAAACATGTTTTACTTTCACAATAATTCAGAAAAACTGTGCAGATATAAAACAGAAACACCGCAAAAGGAACATTGTAAATTGTCACTCATTAGTAGCGTCGTGATAAAATCGTGTAGCTGTCACATAAACTAACCACTGTGTCATCTGGTATCTCACAGAAAGTACTTTAAATCCAGAATGTATTTTCAAGTAAACCAAAATGTTGCATTAAAATCTCATTAGCAGTACTGGTAAATGTTCTAAGTATGTGAGCCTTATAATCGTTACATAATCGTGCAACTAACAAGCAATAATGTACAAGTAACAACACTGTGTCATCTGTTCACTACAACAATGCATTCGTAATTTCTGTTGAAATAAGTTCTCTTGGTTCTTGACTGGATATTTAACTTCAAACGTTGTTGCATCTTAACAGATTCTAAGTCTGACAAAGCATACTAGTAATGTAAAGTGAAAAGTTATATGGCAAAGACAAAGTTAATAAGCAGATTATCTTTCAATAAACGGTTTTACATGTGAAATGTGGTGCAAGCCTTTACTCTTACTACTATGCAGAGCTCCAGCTTCAACGGAATCATCATGTGGTATATGTCGGTAAAGAATACTGGAATTTTTCTCAAGATTAGCATCTATGATATTTTTCTCTGAGCCAGCTGGCGCACGCGGCTGCCTGCTGTGCGAGTCATTGTCTGTCTCTTTGTTGGCGCGCATCGTTGTTAGGATTAGGAGACCTAATTTCTACAAATTCACCTTGTCGAGAGTGCCCTGCTCTGTTTGAATCCCGTCAGTTCTGATAAAATTCAGGTCTGCCGTTACGATTATATCGTCTGCCGTCATGTCGGTAGATTCCACAGTTTCTTTCTTGTCGGTCACGTGGTGGAGAATTTCTCCCTGAATCGTAACTGCGCGCTGAACTGTTGCGTCTGAAATTATTCTGTCTCCCTTGATAATAATAGTTGTAACTATTACTCTGCCAGTGGTTGTCATATGGGTGGTGTCTGTTTCGGTCACGATTTGTGTTGTGAGAATAGCCTCGTCGTGTCCAGTTATTATTTCTTTCATCGCGGAATTGCGATGGATGTGACCTGTAATTGTTGTGTTCCTGTTTTCGCGTTCCGCAATTGTCAGTGTCAATTTCTAATTCTTGTAAGAGTCCATGAAAAGCTTCAGTGTCGTCTTTGCAACGTCCTGCCAAAATAATATGTCATAAATGTTCAGGTAATTTGATTAAGCAAATGTGGATGAGTTCTGAGGGGCTGTATGGGTTTGACAGGTATTGATTCTTGTGCAACATGTCTTCAAAATATTTCACAGACTGGAAAATTCAGATTGTTCGAAATGTTTCATCATTATGATGCTATGTTTTACTCGGTCTTGTGTAGCTTGAGACCAATATGCTGAGAGGAAGGCATGATAAAATTCTCCTTCACTGTGACAATCGTGAATGACCGATCGCATTCTTTCAGCTGGTCCATTCTCTAAGTAGCCACACGTAAATTCTAATCTGTGCTCTAATGGCCAGTTGAGAGGAAAACAATGAGAGAATTGATGGAGCCACGCTTGTGGATGAATGTCGTTGCCAGAATTCTTAAATGTTTTGAATTTACGTGTAGTAATGAACAGCTTATAGTCAAAATCATCGTGTCGACGAGTAGCATATCGGTCATTGTTACGTCGTGTCGGTGGTTCCATCTCAAAATTTGGTGCTCCTTGCCAATTTCTTTCATAATTTCCGAAATGCCCTGTGTTATTATTTTGTGGCTTTTCCGTATTTCTAAGTTCCTCTTCCCGTGTTGGAGAGCGAGTATCCTCTGAAATATGTAATTTTTGTATTACTTCTGCCAACTGATCTTGTACTTCCCGAATTTCTCTTTTGTATTTCGTATTAATTTGATTCTGATTTTGTTTGAATTTCCTAATTTGTTCATACTTTTCTGTGTCAGTGATGGCTACAGGTTTTGTGTCATTCAGATCGTCATCTACCTTTGCAGATAAGTTAGTGAACTGATCCGAAACTTCGGCTACTTTCTCCGATAGTGTACTTATTTCCTCAGTGTGTTTTTCTGAACCAAGTTTCAGAGTGTCCATTTTTGCAAGTAGCGTAACCGAATCAGTAGATGCAACTGAGTCAATTTTAGCCCACAAGGTCTCATGATTTTCATGAACAATGGTTTGCAGTTCTTTTATGGCTGCTTCGTGATTCTGTAATGCATTTTCATGCCGCGAAAAAATAGGTTGAAAATGCTCACAAATTTGTGTTTTTACGTCATTACAGACTTTTTGACATTTCGATTCAATGTTATGTAACTCAGTAGTTAAATCTTCACGTGTATGTTCAAGTGTGGTGTCTAACTTTTAAAGCTTTTGCTGTGTTTGTCTCTGATTTTGTTCCATTGTGTCTAACTGTTGCTGTGTTTGTCTCTGGTGTTGTTCCATTGTGTCTAACTGTTGCTGTGTTTGTCTCTGGTGTTGTTCCATTGTGTCTAACTTTTGAAGATTTTGTTCCATTGTGTCTAACTTTTGAAGATTTTGTTCCATTGTGTCTAACGTTTGAAGCTTTTGTCCCATTTGTTGCATTACTTGTAGTAACAATGCACTGGTGTCTGAAACATGTTCCTCAGTGCTATTCGGCAATGCATTTGAACCGCCAATATTCGCATTTTGAAAAGCAGAAAATGTGTCTTGACTTATTTGAGTAAACGGCGAGGACGCAAAACCTGAATCTACAGTATTTGCAAGATTGTGTCCTGTCATTTCGGATTCCTGAGGCAAGCTGTTGCCGACCGAACGATCGATAATGCTTCCCTGTTCACTAATTGTTTCACTGCCTACACCATTATTTGCAGCCTGCTCCATTTCCCTATGTACAATTACCAAATTACTACTTTGAACATTAGTTAATTCATTACACGGTGGCGCTAACACACTGCTTTCGTCTTCACTGTCATTTCTCAGTTTACTTTGGAGCCTAGTATTACGTTTTTCACACGCCATTATTGTCACAATATTTCACACGACAACACAGAAAAGCACAATTTGAAGAGCAAAATAAGAAAACACATTAACATAGCATTGAAAATAATATCTCGTTAATTGCAAGCGCAGCTGCGAAATACTTGGTGCAAATCTACATGCATGCCACAACTGTTTTACTGTACAAGAATGAAAACTAAAACTACAAAGGAAATTCTCTCTATGATTACGCGCTAGCAGTAAACAATAGCTACACTAATTACACAAACTACAAGAACAAAATCAGAAGATTCCAGTGAGGTATCCTCGGCTAAGGGTCGACATATGAAACATCCCCTTAGAAAAATTATATAAGACTGTGCTTAAACTGACACACAATATTTTTAGCGCAACGCAATCTGACTTTCAAACATCCCTATAAAAGAATGGCCCAGACTAACATTAACCTATACGTTTCACAAATCACTTACATCACAAAAATCTTGGTTACTCGAACTACTGCAATACAGCGAGCGCCACTACTGCCAGCTAAATAAAAGATTCAAACTACGGAAGGCACTAACTACTGATAGGCATAGTTAGCAAATGAAAGATTTTAACAGAGAACAAACAATGTATTATCTTAATAGTCATCAAAAGTCATAATATATATAGCAGTTCATGACATCCAATCTTACAAATTTCAAAACTCCGCCATTTCTCTCCCCACATCCACCACTGCTGGCGGCTCACCTCCAACTGCACAACGCTATGCACTGTTAACATCCAGCTGCCCAACACTACAATGGCAGACAACAATGCAAACTAGCCACAGACTGCACACAGCACAGCCAGTGATTTTCATACAGAGCGCTACGTGGCGTTACCAATATAAAAACCTAAATAGCCTACTTACACTGCAGGGAGGGTCAGCCGAAAACAGCGTGTGGTCGCGCGAACACGTGGGATGGTGGCGGAGGGATGGCGGCACTGGGTGCGGTGATGGGGGCGACGACGCTTGATGTTGTAGTGGGGGTAGTGTTGGTAGGGGAGTGGAGGGGAGGGGAGCGCCGGACAACCGCGGCCGCGGCGTCGGTGGCGAGACGCCGCACCGGCAGTCGGCGGAATGTTGGGCAACGTGAAGGACTACCTGGACTCGCTCAGGGGCAGCATCGGCACCCTGCGCGAGGACCTGTGAGTAGCGTCTGCTGTCTAGCCAGACCACACCGCACACGACTCTGTAGAATGCACCGCCTCTCTGTTCCGTAACAATAAAAGCAGCGTCTGCCTACCGTATAGAGCGTGGAGCCGTTTGTCACTTCGTGGTTTGAGGCTTCGTAGCAAGTATCGTGTTGCGTATACCGAGCATGCTATGTGTATGGGATGCAGCCAGCACTTTGCCCGCTGCAAAAGATAATAAACATCTGCAGTGTCTGATACAGAATCTCTTTAAAAGTTTTGTGGAAGCGGCTTGATGAAAAAGGCTCCTTTTGCCTAAACTACTTTCAATGATAACTTGCCATCGTCATTTTCCTTTTCGCTCTAGACCATATAATATGTAGGTTGCTACATAGTGGAAACAGCTGGTTTTTAATATGGTTTTGGTTAGTTTCAGTGTTGATTCCATCACACAAACTTTTACTTTTTTTATTTGTCTCATGTCACTACTTCGATAGCCTGTTGTGGATTCTTAATGTCATCCACAGCGAGAGTGCCTGTTCTTAATGATAGTTACGTTTGGCGTTGAATAACGATTATGTTCTGCAAATGAGAAATTATAGCTTTGGCATAACGATTTGGCGAGCCTTGAGAAAGCATAAGATGTGCTATTCTCGAGATGACTCAGTTTACTAGGTGACTGCATGAAAACTTCACCTCCTTGTGCAAAAGCTTCGCTGATTAGTCCACTGCAGCTGTGTGGTATTATAGCTTTGGCCTATCAATTACCTATTTGTAAGTTATTCGTCACGTCTTAGGTGTGCAATCACAGTTTCACAATACAGGCCTTACGTAAGATCAAACTCTATTTTCAGTAACAACAAGAGCTTATCTTGTAACTAACTTCCGGTGTGAGGAAAGCACGACAGGTTATTTATGTAGTGAAATGTACAGAAACGAAAAAAGTGAAAAATAAAAAGTGTTGGAAACAGCATGAAACTAACCAAAATAACACTTAAAACTAGCGTTCTCCACTACGTAAAAATGAACGCTTTATGTCTTTCAGAATTTAAAAAGCACTCGTAAAATGGAGAGCTGCCATTGAAACTAGTTTGGGTACAACAACAAAAAAAAAAAAAAAAAACGTTTGAACCAGGACGGAGTCACAGACTCCACATTGGTTACTGCAGATACATGACAATAATGAAAATTTTTAACGAAACAAGTTTCAGGTCTGTTGAAAACTGAAATTCACTTCCAAAAGACGAGTTATAGCTATCCTCACCTTTTAGACAAATTGCTTGGATCTATCAAATCAGGAATAATGATATTCTGCAGCCGCTATTGCCACTATGTTTGTTTCAGAGAAGATAACGTGAAGAAGAATGGCTACGAGCATTGACAATGCATACTAGTTACGACAAGAAACCCCTAAAAGCTTCTTTAATATTATCTGTGTAACTAAGACCTTTAAGTACAAAGTTCTTCGACTGGGTTAACAAACAGGTGAATAAAATTACCCTGAGTAGGGTGTCGTAGAGTTGCATATTGGGTCCTCTGTTTTTGTTGGTGTATAAAAACTACAAAACGTGAAAATTCCTAAAATTTTCGCGATGCGAAATGCAGTTTCGTATAAGTGACGCTGTGTAAGAGGGCAAGTATTTTGCTGTATGGCTATTCAGTAAATCAGTCTTATTTACCGAGGTATAAAAGAACATACGCAGAGTGTCTCAGAAGGAATGATCACACTCAGCAGTACAATAGCGACGATCATTCGAAGTAGAACAGTTGTAAACATGGGCTCTAAAACGCCTACCTTAAGAGCTATCAGCTTGGTCAGTGAGCAGATGTATTTCACAGTAGAGAAGATGAACAAGTGCTCCTAGCTCTTAAAGTACGCATTTTACGGCCCATGTTTACTGGCTTTTTTGTTCTTGTTTTCATCTGTACTGCCACGTCTCATAATACAGAAGCAAAGATCTGCCGATAGAAAAAATGCTTCACAGTAGCGAAGTTGAAAAAATGCTCGTAGTCCGTAAGGTATGTATTTTACAGCTCACGTTTACTGGCCATTTTTTCCTTGTTTTGGTCCATACTACCACCTCTCACAATATGGAATACTTTTTTTTAACACCTTGTATAGGCTAAGTCGCGCAAGATGTAATATTCCCTGATCGGTTCAAGATATCAGTACATCGGCAAATGATTGTACGCACTCGAGGACTTAATTTTATTAATAATTGATACTCTCTTATATCTTGTATCCACAGCGAAATTGAAGTACGTACGAATTTTTAATGGATCAGGATGCTTTTTTAACAGCATCTGGAAGCTCTAGTAAAAGCAAGTACGTTAACCTAACGCTTGTTACTGTCGGTCTGTCGGTGCAGACACATCTGGCAGATGCAGATGAGAAGCGTATTAAAACTGGGAAGGCAAGGAAGATGGTCTCCACTATCGTGACGTAAATACTGGCAAGTGTGGGTCTCATGTCAGGCTTCGTTGTTACACACAGTGATGTATACGCAGAAAAATTGTATCCCGGTCTTTCCTCTCATTTTCAGCAAATTTCTAAGATATACCAACAAACGTTGTTTCACTATTGCGGTGAATTGATAATTTTTACTTTTGGGCAGTCTGATTACAACTGAATGATACACAGTTTTGGTACTATAAGCGGTTCGCCTTTATTTATTTGCAAGGCATCTTAGGTGGCAGGTTTCGTGAGTGTTGTTTTACATGTTGTGCTTTTGTTACTGCTGCTTTTCTTATTACAATTACTATTTGAAAATTTTTGTTTTCAGGCTTCACAGCCCTATGAACTGAACACTTGTTCTGTTCATAGCGTGTTCAGTTCTTAGTGCTGTAAAGCCTGAAAACAAAAAATTTCAAACAGCGTTTGTAAGAAGAAAAGCGCTAACAAAGGAACAAAAACACGACATGTAGAACAACACCCACGAAACCTGCCATTGAAGATGCCTTGCAAAACATAATAGCGAAACGCGTACGGCATAAAACTGTGTTACATTCAGCTATAATTAGACGGTGCAAAAGTACAATTATCGATATACAGTAATATTATACACAACTGAGGACGACAGGGCCACAAAAGATGAAGATCAGTACATTTATCTGTTCAAGATCTACCGACTACCGGCTAAAAATATTCCATTTAAAAAGCTATACTGTATTTGCTTCATTATCTCTGCTAATACATGGGAACGCGTAATAACCATGTAAAAAGATCGCCTGCACCTCTGCGAGTTATTGTTTTCGATTAACGAGTTTCTATATCGTGAAATGGATTGATGACTGTGAAGTTTGGTCCGTTAAAATAACTATCATCACCACATCATCATCATCATCATCATCATCATCATCATCATCATTATCGAAGTCTGGAACTATTCACAAAGCAACACAGGTGTTATGTCCTTACACGACTTTACCTTACATACACAGAACCGTATCAAGAGATGATCAGTAGTAGCTCGAAACGTAGCGTCAATAAATTAACTTTACAAGATCAATAATACTTAAACATTTTTACTGCTTGCCGCAGTTACATGCAAAGTTCGCTTCATAAATGTATAAATTTACAAACGTCAATATACGATACGATAAAGATCAGTGTCGATTTCTTGCTAAAAGGTGCTAGTGCATAGCTGATTTCAAGTGGTTCAAATGGCTCTGAGCACTATGGTACTTAACTTCTGAGGTCATCAGTCCCCTAGAAATTAGAACTACTTTAACCTAACTAACCTAAGGACATCACACACATCCATGCCCTAGACAGGATTCGAACCTGCGACCGTAGCGGTTGCGCGGTTCCAGATTGTAGCGCCTAAAACCGCTCGGCCACTCCGGCCGGCCTAGCTGATTTCGATTCTGTTTTCGCACATTAGGGTTTTAACGTTCCGTGGCGGAAGAACCCGCATTTTACCTCGTTTTTCTCACAATTCATTTTAGTACAGAGCATATCCAGTGCCTCGTACTGTAACTTAGTTCACATCTCTGTCGTGATCGGATGATCACTGCCTCTTGGGGAGGCTATCACTGCGATCATTCTGTACAGACGCACAGCGAAACAAGCACGCCCCAAGCTTATTTTGATAGCCGGCTGCAATGAAGAGTACGCAAACCCCTTTTGCTGGTCAGATGTTTGCCACTGGTGTTCCCGTTCCACTGTAGAGAAAACTGCAGCACAAAAGCTGAATAAAGGTATCCTTAGCCCAGAAAAATGTGGTCGGAACGATCAGTGGTGTCAATTCGCAAACTTCAAGTATGTCGCTACTTAAGTATGTAGGAACTCTTAACTATCTGCTTACCCCATGGCTACGAATATGGACCTAAAACGAAAACAATGCCTGCATAAACTACTATGCGGGAATGTCTCGCAGCACATTACAGACATTTCCCTGATGAAATGTAGTACGGATCTCAATGAGTAGCTACATCTCAGAGGGTACCATGGATCCCAAGAAAAAGTGTTAAACTAACAAGAACCCCGATCGTTGGTTGAACACAATGAGCTTTAGCAGGCATGGTCCTGCTGGAGATGGGACGCTCTTGCCTTCCTCTGACCTCTGAACGGACTTACCCAACCAGCTCTAGTGAGACATGCAGTTAAACGAAGACTCCGAACCACAGTGGTTAGTTTATATCTCCATATTAACAAATAAATGCCAGAGGTAAAATAGGCGATAAGTGACAGATTAAATCCTAGGAGGGATTGAGGATCGAACTCTCAAAATTTGGAACTCCAGTCTGACACTTTCCCACTGCTCCATCGAGCGGCACGAGCGATTAAATACAAATTAAAGCTGTAGTCCTCTCGATCAAACAGGAAGTAGCGGCTTGACCTTTAAGCCGTGAACCTTAACGTGTAATTAATTCTCGTACACGGAACTCCGGCAGCCGGCGTCAGTATGAAATGAACTACCTCGACTTAAAAGGAGAGGGACTACCCCCATTACTAAAGTAACTATCTTTCAAGGCAGAATAGTGCGTCGTTGTATTTTCACAATACACTATGTCACAACAAGTGACAGTTTCGAACCTGCTCGATGAAATGACAGCAAGAAGAATCTATATATTAAAGAGGTCGACTACTTCCACTGAATTTACCAGTTCCGATGAAACGTTACTTAGCGCGAAGCAGCAGACAAGTCTTAAGAAAGTCTCGCACCATAAATAATTCTTTGTAATGGGAACACCTATGAATAATTTTTTTTCTTGGTTCAAGACAAGTTAAGCCTGTATGATGTACAGCGAAGTATTGAAGCACCTTTGTGTATTTCAGCCGACAAATTATCGGGACTCACGCGAAAATTCGGCGGTTCTGAGGGAGAGAAATACTTGTTATTAACGCCTTAAAATATACACTGCAGCGCCAAAGAAATTGGTATAGGCATGCATATTTAAATACAGAGATATTTAAAAAGGCAGAATACGGCGCTGCGATCGGCAACGCCTATCTAAGACAACACGTGTCTCGACCAGTTATTAGATCCATTACTGCTGCTACAATGGCTGGTTATCATGATTTGAGTGAGTTTGAACATGGTGTTATAGTCTGCGCAAGAGCGATGGGACACAGCATCTCCGAGGTAGGATGAAGTGGGGATGTTCCCGTACTACCATTTCTCGAATGTACCACGAATATCAGGAATCCCGTAAAACATCAAATATCCGACATCGCTGCGGCCGGAAAAAGATCCTGAAAGAACGGGACCAACGACGACTGAAGAAAATCGCTCAACGTGACAGAAGTGAAATCATTCCATAAATTGCTGCAGATTTCAATGCTGGGCCATCAGCAAGTGTCAGCGTGCGAACCATTCAACGAAACACCATCGATATGGGTATCCGGAGCCGAACGCCCACTCGCGTACCCTTGATGACTGCATGACACAAAACTTTACGCCTCGCCTGGGCCCGTCAACACCGAAACTGGACTGTTGGTGACTGGAAACATGTTGCTAGTTGGACGAGTCTCGTTTCGAATTGTATCGAGCGGATGGACGTGTACGGGTATGTAGAAAATCTCATGAATCCACGGACCCTCCAAGTCAATAGGGCACTGTTCAAACTGGTGGAGGATTTGTAATGGTGTGCGGCGTGTGCAGTGTGAGTGATATGGGACCTCTGATACGTGTAGATACTACTTTGATAGGTGACACGTGTGTAAGCATCCTGTGTGGTCACTTGCATCCATTCATGTCCATTGTGCACTCCGACGGACTTGGGAAATTCCAGTAGAGTTGGGTTGGATTGTTTGGGGGAGGAGACCAGACAGTAAGGTCATCGGTCTCATAGGATTAGGGAAGGACAGGGAAGGAAGTCGGCCGTGCCCATTCAAAGGAACCATTCCGGCACCTGCCTGGAGCGATTTAGGGAAATCACGGATAACCTAAATCGAGATGGCCGGACGCGGGATTGAACCGTCGTCCTCCCGAATGCGAGTCCAGCGTGCTAGCCACTGTGTCACCTGGCTCGGTCCCAGCGGGACAATGTGACACCCCACACGCCCAAATTGCTACAGAGTAGCTGCAGGAGCACACTGCTCAGTTTAAGCACTTCCTCTGGCCACCAAACTCCCCAGACATGAACATGATTGAGCAATATGCTGTTCAGAAGAGGTCTCCAGTCCCCCGTACTCTTAAGGATTTAGGGACAGCCCTACAGGATTGATGCTATCAGTCCCCTCCAGCACTACTTCAAACATTAGACGAGTCCATACCAAGTCGTGTTGCGGAACTGCTGCGTCCTCCCCGGGGCCCTACACAGTATTAGGCAGGTGTACCAGTTTCATTGGCTCTTCGGTGTATTAAGAGCTTGAAAATAACGGCGCACGCTGACAAAACACTTTTTCTCACGTGAGACGTGAATATAACTACGGAATGAACAATGTATTTAAAAATATAGTTTATTGCCACGCCACATTCGTTGGCTTCGTCATCTCAAAACAAAAGGACGCTTTTCCAGCAAAGCTTAGACGTCGGGTTACGTTACAGATCAGTCTGACACAGCAACTTTCATTTAAAAAGAGTTAGCGTCGGGAATAATATCTACATCTACATAGATACTCCCCAAGACACCATACGGTACGTGGCGGAGGGTACCATGTACTGCTAATAGCCATTCCATCCCCTGTTCCACGCCGGCCGCTGTGGCCAAGCGGTTCTAGGCACTTCAGTCCGGAACCGCGATGCTGCTACGGTCGAAGGTTCGAATCCTGCCTCGGGCATGGATGTGTGTGATGTCCTTAGGTTAGTTAGGTTTAAGTAGTTCTAAGTCTAGGGGACTGATGACCTCAGATGTTAAGTCCCGTAGTGCTTAGAGCCTTTTGAACCATTTGAACCCTGTTCCACTCGCAAATACAGCGAGGGAAAAACGACTGTCCGTATGCCTCTGTATGAGCCCTAATTTCTCGTGTCTTATCTTCTCCGTCCGTATGCGCAATGTACGTTAGCTGCAGTAGAATCGATCGGCAGTCACCTTCAAATGCCAGTTTGCTAAATATTCTCAATAGTGTTCCTCGAAGAGAACGTCACCTTTCGTCCACGGATTTCCATTTGAGTTCCCGGAGCTTCTCCTCAACATTTACATGTTGTTCGAACCTACCAGTAACAAATCTAACAGCCGGCCTCTGAATAACGTCCATGTCTTCTTTCAATCCGTGCTGGTACAGATCCCAAACACTCGAGTAAAACAGGTCACACCAGTGACCTATATGCGGTCTTCTTTACAGGTGAACCACACTTTCCAAAAATTCTCCCAATTAACCGAAGTCGACCATTCCCCTTCCCTACCACAGTTCTCTCATGCTCCTTGCATTTTTTATCGCTTTGCAACGTTATGCCTAGATATTTAAACGACTTGACTGTGTCAAGCTGGACACTACCAATACTGTATCCGAACATTACAGGTTTGTTCTTCCTATCCATCCGCATTAACATTTTTCCTCATTTAGAGCTACCTGCCATTCATCACACCAATTAGAAATTTTGTCTAAGTGGCCTTGTAATTTCCTACAGTCATTCATCTTCGACATCTTACCGTACAACAAACCATTATCAGCAAAAAAAAAACGCAGATTGCTGCTCGCCCTGCCCACCAAATCATTTACGAGTATGTATATAGAGAACAACAGCAGTCCTATCATGCTTCCTTGGGGCGCTACTGACAATATCCTTGTCTCTGATGAACACTAGCCGTCGGGGACAACATATTGCGTTCTATTATTTAAGAAGTCTCCGATCCACTCACATATCTGTGAACTTATTCCATATGCTCGTATCTTCGCTAACAGCCTGCAGGGGGCACCGCGTCAAGTGCTTTCCGGAAATCTAGAAACATGGAATCAGCCTGTTGCCCTTCATCCATAGTTCGCAGTACATCATGTGAGAAAAGGGCCAGCTGAGTTTCGCACGAGCGATGCTTTCTAAAACGATGCTGATTTATGAACATAATGTTCTCAGTCTTAAGAAAGTTTATTATTTTCGAACTGAGAATATGTTCAAGGATTCTGCAGGAAGTTCGGGACATTGGTCTGTAATTTCACGGGTCTGTTCTTTTACCCTTCTTATATACAGGACTCTCCTGCGCTTGTTTCCAGTCGCTTGGACCTTTGTGCAGAGCGAGAGATTCGCGATAAACGCAAGATAGTTAAGGGACCTATGCCGTAGAGTACTCTTTGTAAAACCGAACTGTGATTCCATCCGGATATTCATGATTTATTTGCTTTCAGACCTTTCAGTTGTCTCTACGCCAGGGATGCTTATTACTGCGTCGTCCGTACGGGAGTCAGTCAGAGGGTCAACTGACGGTATGTTTGTACGATTCCCCTGCTTCAACCATTTCTAGAATGTGAAATTTTGAAATCTCGGCTTTCGGTTTTCTGTTTCAACTGCCACACCAGACTGGTCAACAAGGGACTGAATAGGGCCTTAGACCCGCTTAACGATTTTGCATACGATCCGAATTTTCTCGGGTTCTCTGTCAGATTTTTTGCTAAGGTATGACTGTAGTAGTTGCTGTATGTTTTGCGCATATATCTATTCACAGATGCACGAACCTCTACTAACATTTGCTTGTCGTTCTTTGTGCGTTCTCTTTTGAACCGAGATTGTAACAGCTTCTGCTTCCTCAGCATCTCCTGAATTTCATTAGTAAACCATGGTGGGTCTTTTCCATCCGCTTACTAAGCACATAACTCTCCAGACCACGATTCATAATCTGCTTAAACTTTGCCCATAATTCCTCTACATCCACTTTACTGGAACTAAGTGATGTCAATTCTCTGTGTACGTGAAATCAGTACTCCAGTATGGCCAACTTCGCTGTATCCGCTGTTGAATAATTCTTGCCTCCTAAGAGTTTTGACTGAATTTCGAGTGACCATGAAACTAAATTCAGAGTAGCAAATGCATCAGTAACTGATTTTCCCTATTACGTCAGGGTTGTGAAAGTGCACCCATCTAAGTTGGGTTATGCAACAAGGCATTACGATCGTGAAAACAGCGATAAAATTCTGGTCGATTGCAGCAAGGTAACCCTTTTTTATCTGCGGCACCTTCGGCTACCTGCAAGCCCGTTTCATCGATTAATGCATTTCTGTCAAAACACATCTTACGTAAGTTAATTCTGTGAGACGATATGGAGTGCATAAAGTACGTTTTTTTTTTTAGATTGTTTATTTATTGACACTCAAGAGACGGCTGGTGTCCACGTGAATCTTAGGATATTTTGTAACACGCTAACTTTCGAGAAATGACAAAAAAGGCAATTCCTGTAATTCTGTTGGAATGATTATCTTATTAGAAATGCTTTGTCTTTACGCTCACTAAAGACAAACACGACTGCTAAATGCGTTAATTCCTACTCGACAAACTATACAATTACGGTTGTCGACCTGATAAATTGACAAAAACTGTAGTTTAAGGGCATCCCTCATTATTGCCTCTATTTATTGACACTTGCGCTTTTTTTTAACTTGCGCGGCGTCTAGGGAACATCTAATAGTACACCTTGTGCTGGTCATCAACGTAAAAAGCGGTAGCATATGCGATCATGGCTTATGTACGAATGGTCAGGCAAAACTTATTATTCATTTAAGCATCGGGACAAGCCAAGAGTTCTCAACAGTCGGCGTAGAATGTTTCACGACAATTCGTAAGCTGTTTGGAGAAAATTCTAAAAATGAAATCAGCATATACAAGGCTAAAAAACCTAAATACACAAAAAACGTAAAATCTGACTCTAGGTGCAAGTACTCCTTCAGACCCAGAGATTAACTGTGTATTAACTACAAATTTCCTATCCGTGCTGGGAGCTGGTGGGACCACAAGCCAGAAAAGTTGTCGAAAACGAAAATCCCAAAGTACTAAAGGACTTCCGACTTCGGACAGGGAACGTTGAAACACATCAGACATTACAAATGTGGAGAAAAGGGAAGTGTGGATCATTGACATTGCCGTCCTTGGTGATGAGAGAATCAAAGAGAAACAAGTTGAAAAACTTAAGAGATAGAAAGACTTGAAAATCGAGGCACTCGACTCTGATGTAATCTAGCGAATGTGATTCCAGTGGCGCACAGGGAGCAGTGCCGAAAACCTTTAGTAACACGTGAAAACCATTAAGATTGATGTAATATCCATCTACCAACTACAAAAACCCACTTTACTGGGATGTACACGAATTAAATGCCGATACATCTGTAGTCCTAGACTGGTGGGAAGTGTCTGACTATTCGTGAAATACCAAATCCACCAAAGTAATTTTACTTTCTCTGTTTGTTGTAATATTAATGCATGAAACAAAACCACAATATGCTCATATCTTGATGTCTGAGCCTTTTAAGTAATTTCTATTGTAATCCATCCTCATATCGTTCATCGAAGACAGGTAACGTAACCTTTAACAGATTTAATTTCAGGTATATTTTTTCTGTCTTTGCTATTTAGAGCACGTTAATATTAAGTGCTTGAAATCTGTTCCTTCTGTATCGTTACGACCTCATATGGGTGAGCCAGGAACTTAAATCTGGTACCGAGTTAGCTAGCAAAGGTAGTGGTACAACACTAGATTTACATTCCGGAGGACAGCGGTTCAAGTCCTTCATCGACCATACAGATTTAGGTTCCCTGTGATTTCTCTAAAACTGATGAAGACAAATACCGGGAGGATTCCATTTAAAAGTACCCCGCTGATTTCTTTCTTCATTCTGATTCTGTGTTCCGACCCTAATGACCACGTTGTCGACGGGATACAGAACCCTTATCTTCCTCCTTTTACCCTGACAGTTCGTCTGTATATGCGCGAAAAAACCCCTCTGCTGTTTTTAGAATTGGTCCGCTCTCTTTCCAGTCCTCCTTATTTATTGTGTTGTTTCGGACATGAAATCACGGCATGGGAGTATAATTCCTTGGAATTTAGATTAATGCTTTCTTTAGCACATGTGTCCGTTGTTTCCTTGTCCACGGTTGCCAAAAGCTCTTTGACCCACACAAACATTTTTTTCCGTCAATGTAGCTATTTCTTGCGGTACTAGTCGTACTCAACATATCACACGTACTCAGTCATAAAGGCTTGTAAGTGTGTTACACGGTTTATTTTGCTGAGAAACAAGCGTTAAGAATGAAATCTGATGCGTTGCCCCGTTTCCGAGGTAATTAGCATTGAAGTTGGCCAATCAGAGAGCAGCGCACGCAAATTCAAGTGGCCCGGGGCAGATACAGTTAATGTCAGTTGTCCTCACAGCGCATATGAAACGTCCCCTTAGAAAAATTTGTGAATGACCTTGCTGATAAACCTCTTACATTATTTGATTTTCAAACAGCTGAGCGGAACTGAACGTACTCAGACGCGCGACAGACTGTTAATCCTAAGGGCCCGGGTTCGATTCCCGGCTGGGTCGGAGATTTTCTCCGCTCAGGGACTGGGTGTTGTGTTGTCCTAATCATCATCATTTCATCCCCATCGACGCGCAAGTCGCCAAAGTGGCGTCAAATCGAAAGACTTGCACCAGGCGAGCGGTCTACCCGACGGGAGGCCCTCGTCACACGCCATTATTATTATTTCACTCTTTACCTATTCTGATCAACACTAAACTGACACACAAAATTTTTTGCGCAACGCGATCTGACTTGTAATAATCCCTACAAAAGAATGGCCCTGACTAACAATAACCTTTGCCTTTCGTGAATCACTTACCTCGCTAAAACTTCGTTACTCGAACAACTGCAAAACAGCGAGCGCCAATACTGCTAGCTAAATAAAAGATTTTAACTACTGAAGGCACTAACTACTGATAGGCATACTAAGCAAATGAAAGATTTGGATAGAGAACAAACAATGTATTTACCTTAGTAGTGTTCAAAAGTCATAATATATATATCAGTTCATGATATCCAGTATTACAAATTTACTGTCTCTGATGGACATTCCGCTCTCAAAACTCCGCCATCTCTCTCCCCACATCCACCACTGCTGGCGGCTCACCTCCAACTGCGCAACGCTATGCACTGTTCACATCCAACTGCCCAACACTACAATAGCAAATTCCAACAATGCAGACCAGCCACAGACTGCACACAGCACAGTCAGTGATTTTCATATAGAGCGCTACATGGTGTTACCAACATAAAAACCTAAACAGCCTACTTACACATCTACATCTTCATCGTTACTCTGAAGATCACACTTACTGGTAAGTGCCTGGCAGAGGGTTTGTCGAACCAGATTAACAATAATTCTTTGTTATTCTGCTCTCGAAGAGCACGCGGAAAAAACGAACACTCGTATCTTTCCGTGAGAGCTCTGATTTTCCTTATTTTATTATGATGATAGTTTCTCCCTATGTATGTCGGCGTCAACAAAACATTTTCGCATTCGGCAGAGAAAGTTGGTGATTGAAATTTAGTGCAAAAATTTCATTATGTCCACCCCAAATCCTGTATCGTGCATGACACTCTCTCCCATATTTCAGGATAATGCTTGACGTGCTGCGCTTCTTTGAACTTTCTCGACATACTCTGTTAATCCAATTTGGTAAGGATGCCACACCGCGCAGCAGCAGTACTTCAAAAGAGGACGGACAAGCGTAGAGTAGGCAGTCTCTTAATTAGATCTGTTGTATCTTCTACCCGTTCTGCCAATAAAAAGCAACGTATCGAATTTTTTTCTTAACAATTATTTCTCAGCACAACGTAGCCTGCAATACCGTTATAGGGTTTTCATACAGCTTCTGGAAACCCAGTACAAGGGGCGATCAAAAAGTTCAGGTCTGGGGGCGTTCCTACAGTGTATATGCAACCCAACGCGATTCCGATGCGGGTATATAAGCAGTGGGCTTAGTGTGGCCTTCGAACGGAAATTTTTTGATCCCCCCTTGTACGTAGCTTCCAAGCTTATCTTCCCGTAGTGTGCGTTAGAGAGTAATGAAACCCGTATCACATTCCTTCAGAAGTCTGACAGGTATCCGTTTAGATTTGGACCTGATTTGGTCAACTATATTCTACATCTATCATAATTCTCTGTTTTCTCTCAGCATGGTTTATCATCAAGAATGTACGAAAGACGTTGGTTATGAAGCAAGCTCGGGAATAACTATACCCTAGCTAAACTCTTTCATATAAGACTAAAGGTAAAAGTATACACAGCCGATGGTAGCTTATTATTAGAAGAGGGATTCTGCTCATCGACGTGAAACAAATTCCATTGATCATCACAGGTCAACACGCAGTACTCCATGTGTAGAAAGGCGATACAAAATAATGCATATTACAGGATGTTTCAAAAAGAATATACGTATTACAAAGTATTATTTTGTCCAAACTATCGATCGCTGCGCCTCGGCTCGGCTATTGGAGAAGCGAATAATTAGTCTAGTTTGTATTAAAAGCCGCTGGATGTCAGTTGTCTTCTGTTTTGCTTGGTAACCGTCATATGTTTAAAATGGCTACTCCCCTGCTGCAGAAATCATTTTGTGTTCTCGAGTTTGCGAAGTGCAATTCCGTGATTACAGTGCAAAGACGTTTCAGGTTGAGGTACCAAATGGATCCTCCGGGTGGAACATTCGCAGATGGTATCGACAGTTTCTAGATACAAGTGAACGTGTTTTGTGCGATATCCCGATCATCTGTTTACAGCTTATTCTTCTTTGATGGAAACCCGGTTAACGGTCAGCAGTATCTCGCTATGTTACAAAACTGGTTGTTTCCGAGGTTGCACGAAGACAACGTCGTTTTTCAACAAGACCGGGCATCCCCTCACTGGAGTCGCCAAGTGCGTATAAACCGTTGGATTGGTCGTCAAGGAGCTGGCGACTTAGCATGTCTCAGCTGGGCTCCACGGTCACCGTATTTGACACCCTCTGACTTCTTCCTGTGGGGTTTCGTTAAAGACAACGTTTATGCACCACCACTCAGACAGAACCTGGAAAAGTTTAAGAACCACGTCCGTACTGCCATAACATCAGTGAGGAAGGACATGCTTATCCGAGTATGGGAGGAATTTGACTATCGATGTGATATTGTTCGTGTCGCTGATGGAGGACATATTGAAGATCTGTAATCTGAACTTGAGGCATTCGTAAATATGTGTGTAAAGTTTCATATTCGAATGTCTTAAAGTTTAATAAATATATGCATTCGAAATATATATATTCTTTTTGAAACACTCTGTATTTGAAACCAAAATGCATTCACACCCACATCTGTACAGTAGTTTCAAATTGTATTCACATTCAACGGGAAAATGAAACAAGCATCACTAATCAATTCCAGTTCAACAGAGCAGTTTGTAATTATTATTGCAACTGAATTACATTATCCAGTTTGCAAAAAATAATCACGTTGCTACCATGAAAAGCTGCGGATTTACAGTTAATTGAGGGCTTTTAAGTTAATCTACGACCGTCCATTACAGTAACTGACCTTTTCTATATCCAAATTCAACAACGAGCCACGTAGAGACCTCATACGACAATGGTTTACCGGGACTGCGAGAGTCGCGTAGGTGGCAGCAGGAATAAAGTCCAAAAGACGTTATGTCTTCAGTTACTTTAAATTTGACTGGAAGGAGTGCAGGATTTTATACACTGAGGCGACAAAAGTCATGGAATAGCGACAGGCACATATACAGATAACGGCAGTATCACGTACACAAGGTATAAAATGGCAATGCAATGAGGGAGCTGTCATTTATACTCAGGCGATTCACGTGAAAAGGGTTCTGACGTTATTATTGCCGCACGACTGAAATTAATAGATTTTGAATGCGGAATGTTAGTTGGAGCTAGGCGCAGGGGACATTCCATTTCGGAAATCGTTAGGGGATGCTGTACTCTGAGATCCACATTGTCAAGAGTATGCCGAGAACACCAAATCTCAGTCATTACCACTCACCACGGACAACAGAGTAGCCGACGGTACTCCCTTAACGACAGAGAGCAACAGCGTTTGGGTAGAGTTGTCGGTGTTAACAATCAAGCACCACAGCTTGAAATAACAGCAGAAATCAATGTGTCACGTATAATGAACATACCCGTTAAGACAGTGCGGCGAAATTTGGTGTTAATGGGCTATCGCAGCAGACGACCGACTTGAGTGCCTCTGATAACAGCATTACATGCCTGCAGCGCCTCTCCTGGGCTCGTTACCATATCGGTTGGATCCTAGACGACTCGAAAACGGGGCCTGGTCAGATGAGCCCCGATTTCTGTTGGTAAGAGCTGATGGTAGAGTTCGAGGGTGGCGCGAAACCACGAATCCAAGATGTTAATAAGGCAATGTGCGACTTGGTGGTGGCTCCATAGGGGTTTGAGCTGTGTTTACATGGAATGGACCTGGTCCTCTGGTCCAAATGAACCGATCATTGTTTGGAAATGGCTGTTTTTGGCTGCTTGGAGCCGTTCATGGACTTCATGTTCCGAAACAGCTATGTCATGTCACCAGGTCACTGTTGTTCACAATTGGTTTGAAGAACATTCTGCATGATTAGAGCCTGACATGAATCCCATCGAAAATTTATGGAACAATATCGAGGGGTCAGTTCGTGCACAAAATCTGACACCGGATCGCTTTTGGAATTAGGGGTGACTACAGAGGCATCATGGGACTTCCAATGACTTTTTGAGTCCATGCCACATCGTGCTGTTGCACTACGTCAGGCAAAAGGAGGTCCAACATGATATTAGGAGGTATCCCGTGAGGTTTGTCACCTCAGTGTAATTTTGTCACGAGTCGCGCTACACTTTCCAGTTTTACTTTCGTCTCGACCCTTGATGCGCGTCTCTTTGGTTTTCTCCCTGTCCATTTTTATTAGGCCAGAGTCATTACTCGTAGCTGACACAAGAGTGTGGATGTGGAACACATAATCACAGCTCCTGACACGATCAATCGCTTAGAGAACGGCAGCCACATTGGAATCCCTTTTTTGTCGTCTACCGCCTGTATAGTCCCTCAAATACTCCTCAGTGCTACCCAACTACCATACCAAAAAACAGTAAAAGACCTTGGAATAATCTTGGATGAACAACTAAACTGGGAAGAACAAACAGTTACAGCTTGCCGGAAATCGCTCTCCTCCCTACATGCAATCCAAAAACTTGGAGAAATATTTCCAACCCATGTTAAACAAAAATTAGTCCATACACTAGTCTTGCCTAATCTTTACTACTGTGATGTAGTTCAACACGGCACAAGTAGTGAAAATTCGAGATGCCTCGAGCTAGTGATGAATGCTTGCGTTAGATACGTGTGCAATATACGGTTGTATGGTCATATCAGTCCTTCATACTCCCAGCTAGGTTTGATACTCCCACATAAGGCACGCGATCTCCACACGGTGTGCTTTCATAGGAAATGTTTGTAGTTAGTGGGATACCACGGTAGACAATGAAGTTTTGCATAATAACCATATGGCAAAATACTCTCCTTCTTGTGTGCTATCATTTGACAAAATGTCATTTCGCTATCTCAAACCGTTTATGAAATATGAGGAATGTTGTGGCTATTTCACTTTGGCTTTATCGCTGGTGCGGTGCGGTCGAAAATGAGTGCATTACATCAGATCAATTTTCTCAATATTGGTGACAGATCTCCAACCAAGTCTAAGGAAAAATTCAATATATTCGCTCAGTTTTATACACAGCAACATATTGTGTAATATTCACCAGATGCAAAATCATAGCGACTTCCATTTGTCGTTGCAAACTCTTTCGAATTCCACTCGGTGTCTTCCGTCCACGTAAATATCACAATAACTATGACAATTAACGAAATAATAGCCACATCATAATGAACTTTACAAATAAAGCTATAAGTAAAGCAAAAATGATTTTTTTTACCAAATAGTTTCTGTAAAATCGTTTGAGAAAGAATGCAGGGCGTGCGCGTCGATTCTGTCATCGCCGACCGGCCGAAAGATGGCAAACGCTTATCGGCCTCCCCCCTTCTGAACAAACAAATGAACTCGCCCAGCTCTTTGGGTGAAAACTGGTCACTGCGCGTCGCCCACCGTATCCTGCGTGACCGTTTTTTCCTTTTTTTTTCACCCTGCTGCCATCTTACGATAACTTCGCACAGATTTCTTTTTTTACACAAAAACCAGTCTCTCGCATTCTGATAATGCTGTATGGCGACTCCCCTTTAGCCTATATACCCACCGAATAATTAAAAACGTGACATGGCTTCGTAATTAGAGCAATACATTCAAGTGTGTTCACAATTTATACAAAAACGAAGTTTACAGATTTATTTAATAGTGAGTGTACCATCGGGAGATTATGTGGTTGCACACTAGTGTCAGCCTCTCCCGTAGGGTGTGAATTTCTCTGGACTGGGTATAACGTACTGTGCATGTCACCAACGTGAAACTAGAATTGTCACATGACTTAAACATGACATTGTTTGTTTATCGTTGTATTTTGCGTTAAAACAGAAACTTTACTATTATGCGTGTTTGTCGTTTTTATACATTTATTTACTATTAACAGCTGTTGCTGTTTCGAATGCAAATCGAAATACGTGAGTGGAGGACCAGTTACTTTTCCGAGTTAAGTACGAGGGTAATCCCAAAAGTAAGGTCCCCTATTTTTTTATAAGTACAGAACTCTGTTTGTGTGGCAGTTGGTCACACTGTTACGAAGAGTGCTTCACGCACTGTGTGTAAACATGCGCACGCCACACTGAGGCGCTCAGTCTTGGCTTGGCAGCCGTTGAGAATGGAACTCCCGTTGGATGTTACTGCCAAGTCAGAATTACGCGCAGTTATTCGGTTTTTGAACGCAAAGGGCACAGCGCCGATTGAAATCCACCGCCAATTGAAGGAAGTGTATGGTGAGTCGTGCATGGATGTCAAAAATGTTCGTAAGTGGTGTGGAGAGTTTGCAGCTGGTCGGACCGAAATTCACGACGTACAAACCGGCGGGAGACCGTCAGTTTCTGAGTTGACAGTGTTGAAGGTTGAGCAAAGCATGCGTGAAGATCGGCGGATCACCCTGGATGATCTCTGCACGTCGGTTCCTGAGGTTTCCCGAAGCACCGCTCACAGAATTTTAACAGTAACATTGAACTACCGGAAGGTGTGCACAAGTTGGGTGCCACGCATGCTGACTGAGGAGCACATGCGGCAACTAGTTGATGCTTCCCGCGCATTTCTTCTCCGCCTTGCAGCCAAAAGGACAACTTTGTGCACTCAATTGTCAAGGGTACCGAAACCTGGGCGTAGCACTTTACACCTGAGACCAAGCAACAATCACGCCAGTGGCGACATCCTTCCTCAGCGTGGCGGCGAGCTGGTATGACATGGGCATACAAAAACTGCCACAGCGTCTACAAAAATACATCGACAGAAATGATTATGTCGAAAAATAGCTAAATGCTCAAGCTGTAAACTGATGTAAATCATTACAGAAATAAATAGGTCTATATACTTATAAAAAAATAGGAGACCTTACTTTTGGGATTACCCTCGTACCAAAAATCACATGGCCTGGGAGGTAATGTAAGTTGACGACAAAAATCCTGATCGCTCGCAATTCCTAAACAATCTGATGAATCGTAAGCGACGTGTGCCGATGTGGCTGTCTGGCTGTGACTCGTTTATGTGTTTACTGAGCAAAGTAGTGCATTTTCGTTTAATTTGGCCATGCCCACGTGGAGTAAGGGCTTTACGTTGAGGTTTATAATTGTTGCGGGAACACTAACGACTCTGGAAACTGAAGTTGAAGAAAGTGTGACTAATGTTAAGAAGGAATGAGAATCTACAGACACGATACTCTTATGATGAGCCTTATGTTGTGAAAGCAGAATCTTGTCCACTCACAAGCGGTGTGCGAGAACAATGATTGTCGGTAGACCGCCGTATTGACTCTAATTTCCGAATTTCTCGTTTTGATCATTTCGTGAGACCTGTGTGGAAGATAGTAAAAGGTGTTCCGACTATTTCCGGAACGTAACCCCTCGGAATTTCAATAAAAACTTTCTGTGATGCCTCTCTTGTAGCGCCTGCCACTCAAGTTTGTTGAGTATCACCGTACGTGTGCTCTCGCGCCGACCAAAACGTCCCGTGAGGAAACGCGCCGCTCTTATCTGTCACTTCTATTAGTCCAGTCTGGTAAGGCTCACAGACTGGTGAGCAACAACTGTTTTGCAGGCCACTTCTTTTGTGAATGAGTCATATTTTCTTAAGATTATTTCTATGACTCTTAGTCTGGCATCTGCATTTCCTGTTACTTGTTTTATGTGGTCACTCCACTTAAGGTAGCTCCTGTATACTTTACTGTAGTTAGTGTTTCACCAAGAGTGTAATTGTGCAATAATAGATTTATTGTCCTTTTTATGCACAATATGCTCCATTTATTTGCCGGCCTGGGTGGCCGAGCGGTTCTAGGCGTTACATTCTGGAACCGCGCGACCGCTACGGTCGCAGGTTCGAATCCTGCCTCGGGCATGGATGTGTGTGATGTCCTTAGGTTAGTTAGGTTTAAGTAGTTCTAAGTTCTAGGGGACTGATGACCTCAGAAGTTAAGTCCCATAGTGCTCAGAGCCATTTTTGACCACATTTATTTACTTCCGCCGTCAACTGTCAATCCATGCACCATTCATCAATCCTCCACAGGTCTTCCCGCAGTTTGGTAAAGTCTTCTGACGTTACTTCTTCATACCGTCTCATAGAGAAACTGCCTCTTGGTGCTTTCGCCACTATCCAGTAGATCATTTAAATACGCTGTAAACAATAATAGTACTTACTTTATTTTACATGTCTGAAAGAACAGACATTGCTAAAGATCCACAGCTATATTAAACGCTAGGAAAACGTATTCGAGGATTGCGAATTCATTTGACTTCAGTTTTACTATTTACATTTACAACCTATTGGTGACACATGAACATTTTTGCTGAGCGTTTGAGTCCTGCTCCGCCACAAATTTTCATGTGTCACTAATAGATTTACAATCTATACTTAGCACAGCCGACGTCAAGTGATTTCGCAGTCCGCGAGTAAATTTCGTTATATTTAATTCAGTTATGGATCTTTATCAATGTCTGTTCCTTGAGACATGCAAAATAAAATATGTATTACGTGTCCAGGCCGGCTAAAAAAGACGATAATAAAGATGGTCTCTCCCTATTGCGATAACTACACAATGTGCAGGGCATTGAGGGATGTGAGCAATGTGGAATCTGGAGGTTGGATCGGTTCGGGGGGCGTCACAGATAGTCGAAATGGTCCGGCGAAGGTTTTCATATCACTGATAGGTAGTATATTTATACCTAGTACAGCTGACATCAGATGAATTCGTAATCTGTGAGTAAGTTTCGTAGTAATGGTCCTATCACACGAGATACTCCTGAAATTACATTTACATCTGTCGATTTTCTTCTGTTAAGATTGATTGGTTGAGTTCTATCTGCGAGGAAGTATTCAATCCAGTTACAAATGTGGTCCTATCATCGGTAAACTCCTGTTTTTTTCACTAAACAGCAGTGCAGGATTTTATCAGAGCCTTCCTGAAGTGAAGAAACACGGCATCAAACTGAGCGCCGGTGTCCACAGAGCGAGGAACAAAGACAGCTGAGTCTCGCAAAATCTCTGTTTGCGGAAACAGTGTTGATTTTTATAGAGGAGATTTTCATTCTCCAGAAACTTAACAATAAATGACCATGAAACATGCTCCATGATTCTACAGAAGATTGCGATATAGACCTATAATTATGTGCGTCTGTCCTACGACGCTTCTTGAAAAGGAGAATAAAATGCGCCTATTTTACAGTCACTAGATACCCTCCGTTGCTCCAACGACCTACGATAAATTCCTGCTAGAAGGGAAGTAAGTTATTTCGTATAATCTGGTATATAATGTTACAAGTGTCTCATCTGGTCCAGATGCCTTTCCAATACTGAGATCTTATAGTTGCTTTTCTAATCCTGCGATCACTTATCTCAATATCTGCCGTCTTGACGTTTGTGTGATGATTGAAAGGAGGGACCTAATTACGATCTTGCGCGGTGATACAGTATCGGAAGACCAAATTCAGTATTTCGGCCTCCTCTCTGTCAGCTTCTTTTTCCGTGTGACTGAATAGATGATTTCGATCCACTTACTGATTCAGATGCAACCTGAACTTTTTAGGCTATTATTCCGATTACGTGGCAAAAATTTTTCTTTGAAAGTCATAGAACGCTTCTCTTCTTATTCTCGTTACGCTCATCTTCGCTTCGTTCAGATTTTGTTTGTCACCTAGGCATTGACTTCTCTTCAATCTGTGAGAAGCCCTTATTGTCTGCTTAGTAATTTTCTGACAAGACGTTAAAATCAGGGTCCCTCCCACCCTTAAATACCTTGTTCGGAACACGGACAGTCACAGGGGCAGTCACAATACACTGGGCTTCAGCTGGTGAATTATTAAAGTTATTAAAGTTTTTAGCTTCTAAACAGAATGAGATAATATTAAGTGGAGACTTTAATGCTTAGAGCACAGCTATTGTACAGCCATATTCAAGTCCCTTGCCATTTAATACAGTTTACGTTCCTCAGATAGTTTATAACAAGCGTTACGGAAACCAGTAGTGGTGCTGTTGTTCACATTTCTATAGACACACTGAGATTGCGAAGCCATTGTGCAAATGATTATAATTAAACTACAAGACTAATAAACGAAAAATGATTGGAGGACTTAAAACTGTATTTGCGAAACACAGGTTGGGAAGGTGTGCACAGCACACTTCGCGTCGATGAAAAATTTAATGTATCTGTAACATAGCCTACAGTTATCAAGAAAAGCGTTTCAAAACGAGTTTAATGAATTTCAGTTCCGTTTATTATAATTATTATTAGTTGATATACGGAGATCAACTGCGGCAAATCATAGAATTTAATTTTCCGTAGCAGAACTTACCTACATAGTGAAGTTCGAAATACCTGCCGAAATTGCACGCTAAATCGCTCTTGTGCTGTGTTGTCGAAGCGAGCGAGCGATTGCTGGCTATATCGCTAGCTATTCGTCGCCCGTGTGCGTGTGGGGGGGGGGGGGGAGGGAGGGGGGAAGGGAGCTAACACATACATCCGTGACAACACACTGCTGTTAAAGATGATTTGACAGCTGCATCGACATAGGCCCTCCAAACGGCGACACGGTAAGTCCTGTTTTAACTTTATAGAAACACCAAGAATAATGTCGCTTTTTCCCATTATATTTTACACAATGTACGAAATATTTCAATCTTTTGCCTCCCGATCTACAGATTAGTATCAGGGTACGTGGATTAATTTAAAATCAGTTTAATCACAGCTAAAGTATCTGAGTCAAATGACAGAGCTACTAGGTATCCATTAGGGCTGGTTTGAGCACAACTCGAATTGCTCAAGCAGTTTACATCACAGTTCGAGAAATCTTGGGCTCTTTTCGATCTTTCGATTGTCTCGCGATCTAGCGATTTCTGTTGGTACTGTCCTCACGACAGGTCTTACCGATAATTTTTTTTTGCTGGTTTCATCTGAATGTTACCATCATGTTTTCAAGCTGATTGAAAGCCAGAACGTATTTACTCGCTGTTATGATATGTGAACAGGCACCGAAATTCTCATTTGGAACCCACTTGGTACACTATGGTAGCCTTTCATAACCAAATAAAATATTGTACTTGGTAATATTTCTTGAAGGGCAGTATTTTCGCCTTTGACTGTTACCTTTACTTAATAAGCTGCGTAAATGTTTATTTGCTAAATTTATTCAAATACAACAATAGTTTGTTCAAATGGCTCTGAACACTATGGGATTTAAAACCTGAGGTCATCAGTCCCCTAGAACTTAGAACTACTTAAACCTAAGTAACCTAAGGACGTCACACACATCCATGCCCTAGGCAGGATTCGAACCTGCGACCGTAGTGGTCTCGCGGTTCCAGACTGCAGCGCCTAGAACCGCACAGTCACTTCGGCAGGCTACTTAGTAATCAAGTCTGTCTTAAAATGGTTGTAGTTTCTTAGCTTTCCGTATTAGGTCTCCATCAAAACACGGGAAGTTATAAATATCTATTCAAGAACGTAGGCTTCGTTTCTCACACGTAAGAGCGGAAATTCGTAATGGTTTCATTCAAGATAGTTGCACGAAACTCATGAAGTAGCAGATAGTGAGATTAGTTTATCATTCGCAAAGTTTTTTTATTTTTATTTTCAGTTCTTGTTTAATATTTCCTGCACATACTCTGCGTCTCTCTTTTGCGATTATTTTTCACTCTTTAATTTATTTTTGCATGGTATAATTTTATTTATCTGTCTCTCCACAATTTTATCGCTTTTTTTAATTCAACTAGCTTGGGCCTATATAACTGTAATCTACAATGCAAATAGCCACTTTAGTTTCACACTTCTCTTTTATAGCAACAAGGATACAGAGTCCATTTGTTAAGTCACTGTGTATGCTACGTTTTGTCAGATATTCGACAAAATCCACTAATAAGGGTGTGGTCAGACCTGTCATGTAGAAACCAGTGATGCATTTTTTACCGCTGTGAGTTTATATTGAAAACGGCAGGTACGCAATATTTTAGCTGCTAACATGACATGCGAGTATGTGGAAAACTTCATGAAGTAAGACGTTTGTGGCATGGTTTCCGCGCTTGTCCTGCCTATTGTATAGCGCTGTTCTCTCTGGCTACGTTATGCCAACGCTATCTGGGGAGGAGGTGCCGTTAACTACGCGACCATAGCAGTGAGCCACAGCAGTGAGAGAGCTGATAAATCCAGTGAGAGCGATCACAAAATAGTTAAACAATCATTGACAAGTACAACTGACATGTTATCTAAAACATTCTTTCCAAATTGGTGTGGAATAGACGCAAATAAATATACGGTTTAGAACACGTAAAAATTAATTTTATTTCTTGCAGCTACCGCAAAAAGGCGAAATATTGATGCAGTGTACCGAACACACATTTATTGTGCACCAATAACATGTACAAAGACGACATATGACAGCCGCGAGAGTCACAGACGTTATTAGACGTCCTTCGACAAAACTGGGCTGTTGTTAGAAATGAATCAGCCCTAATATCAGTGTACTTCGACAAGTGCCACGCATATTTAATCAGATTCTGAAACTGTGAAGAAGAAAGATGATAATGTACTACTGACTGTAACTTGAGAATATTGTCACGCTGGTAAACTGCAGTGATCTGTACACAATAGTTTTCTCTTTCAGTTTTCTGTAGAGTGCCTTCCACTGACGGAAAAATTCGCTCTTAACGGTTGAATTACGGCCGTCGTGCCTTCTGGAATCTGAAGTATCTCTACTTCGTTGTCGGGATGAACTAGAAATACAGCTTTTAACGAATCAGAACTTTTATGACCTGACCAAGAATCTAGAAGGAGAAGAGATTTGTTCCTGCAGAACAGAAGAAAAGCGTGTTACGTGAAAACTGTGACATTTTCATTTTCCATTTTTCCCGACTTCGTATGCGTCTACCACAAGAAGGTCTACGTAGAACATAATTCCTCTGACACGTGATCCAAAACTTCCTGTTGATACTTGAAGAGATACATTTAGTTTAGGCAGCAGTGAACCATCCAGACTAATTATAGGCATTGCATTGTATGAATGTGTGAGTGCAGTCGGGGACTGCACAGTCGCCTCTGTACGTTGTCCCCTTTGAATGACAGTGTTCCCTTAGCACGCATTCCATTTTTGAAAACCGGATTGATCTGCATTTTAAACGTAAAATTCACTAAAACTAGCAACCTTCTGCTTTGCGTTCGTAATAAAAGCTTCTATCGTTTCGGATACAAATGTTATTTTTCTTGCCACGATTTTGTGTGATCTTTTGAAGTGACTACTCCGACTTTGATGAGTCGTAAATTCTTTAGCGGCCATCGCGTTGGCAATATCTCACCCAATCACGTAGAGTTGTATAGCAGACTTTAGTCTGGCTTCGGTAAATAGGTCAAAAAGTTGCGCATTTATCTCAGTCGCAATTTCCAGTTGACTCTTACGTCGGCCAGCGACTTCCTTTCTCCATCTACACAATTCACGTTCAGAACGGACAAAGCGGTATTTATTTTGAACAGTACCGATACTTATGCGTTTCGTACCACTTTCGTTCAACCAATACATCACTGCTTTTACTTTTAGAGGTAATTTTAGTTACTGGTCACTGTCGGTGATAATTGGTGATTATAAGTGGCACTCTCACTCGAAGAGTCACATGAGTACAACTTTCTTCAGTTTCGCTGCCGTCTGTAGATTCGCAATCTGCGATATCAAGCGTTTCCATCGTTTCTAGCAACATGTCTGCGCTATTTACGTGCTCGTCGAGAAGTTTAACTATCATTTCGCTCATCACGCAGTCTTCACGCGCGTTTTCTGTTGATAGCTTCATATGTGTTGTATTTCTCAATAGCAGGCAGCAAAACATTTACCTTCTTCACACTCACGTGTGATGGGAGACTGAACGTTCGGCGTAAAGTGGCTTGCGGAATATAGACGTAGATGTTGTGACGTCGTTTGTCATTAGTTACGTCACATACAAAGGGAATTACATATATATATATATATATATATATATATATATATATATATTATATATTTATATTTTTAATTTATCAGCATGCTTCTTTCTCTCAGGGATATTGTCTTTTCTTATCACTTCTATTTACGTGCATAAGTAAATATGAAACGGGTTCTTGAAGGGCCTCAGTTAGTCATGCACCAACTTTAGATGTTGAACGTGATGACTGAAATATAGTTTCCGTTAACTGAATTGAATGTAATTTTGTTAATTTCTATTTATTGATTGCAAAGCAAGGCTTGCGAGAATTTCGATCGTTGCCGTGGAGCGGCCAAGATAAAACTTACCGAACTCATGGAATCTGTATAGTTTAAAAACATGAACTTTAACGTAAATTAATTATTTGTTGCAATTTAAAAAGGTTCTTATAACGAAATCTCTCGCATTTACAGTTACTGTTAACACTGAAAACTAACTTAATACTTCGGCGCGTAACGGCCGACCAGAGGCTGCATCGGAAGATGAGCTTCTCGCAGCGCAAATTACTGAAAAATGCTTGTTAAAAATAATTAGCCACTGCGAGCATTTGAGGTGACAACTATTGCAAAGAAATTCATTTTGTAATAATAATAACAAGTTTATTTAAGCAATAAATACGAATTATTTACATAAAATATGAGTAGCCGCTCAATGGTTCAAATGGTTCAAATGGCTCTGAGCACTATGGGACTTAACATCTATGGTCATCAGTCCCCTAGAACTTAGAACTACTTAAACCTAACGAACCTAAGGACATCACACACATCCATGCCCGAGGCAGGATTCGAACCTGCGACCGTAGCAGTCGCGCGGCTCCGGACTGAGCGCCTAGAACCGCGTAGCCGCTCAATGGCTGCCTTCCGTACAGCGAAGCAAAACAGTGTGTCTGTACCACAAAATACGTCCTTCCTCCTCGGCCGTACAATCTCGTCTCTTTCGATACTTTTTTATTTTCATAGACATTAAATAAAGATGCTATCGCTGCATATCAGTTGTTTCAAGAACATTAACTATATCTTTTACACTAATTATATTCACAAAATACGTAAACTACGATTTTCAACCGCTAAAAATGTCAATATTTATGTGACGTACCGTCACAATGTACAGAATATCTTTCACAACTTGAACCAGCGTCATGACGATATGTTTAGAAATACGCACCAGAAATTAAAAGAAAGTGTGTCCCAAAGAAACGAATATTAGTTTCCGTTCCTCACTGAAACCTTGCAGCGATATTCCTCTTCAGTGAACGCTACGATATGTCGACCGCACTATCCGACCATGGCCGCCACGCTCACCGTACTGTCAGCTCGCGACTCGCGGCTTTCGTGGGTGCGCTGCGTTCACTGCATGCGCCAAGCAAGAAAAACAGCCGTTTTTGTGGTTTTGTTTAGGTGACTTCCAGTTCATTGGAGCAGCTATAGTTCTGCGTACGGTCCTTTTTCGTGGCGGTAAAAAATACACGTGTTACGGCATGGCAAGTCTGACAATTCCCCTGTAAGTGCAAACACTCCGTTGGCCAACAAATGTCGGCCTCAATATGAGAACGCCACATTACCACCGGTGAGCGGCCTAGTTAATTTTAGTAAGTCTATGGGGCTATCCCTTGACCTCGTGCCTAGCGAATCAGCTGTCACATGGCTGCTCGAACATGGCTCAATACTGTATCGAGTTTTGCAGCGCATTGGGGAAATTTCGAAGCCGTTCGAATGCGAGTATCGTTTGCACAGTCCTAGTACCCATGAATAAATATTTGTAAAGCCAAATCTGGCGGCAGCTTACACCACTGAAACTGACAGAATGTAAAAACACTATTTCATCACTGTGGAACATGAACAGCACTAAAACGACTCTAAGATTATGCTCAGCCATCATGGCCGTTTGTATTAAGCTGTTACGCTTGACACGAAACGCTCAGACTCCTCAAGAAATAAGTGACACCCCCGCTGACTAATCCACGCACCTTTTATTTATTCCTCTGTAACATATTAGAGAACATCAGTCGATGTTTCTGAGTGACCCCCAAAACTATGTCAGTAGTGCACTCTATCAACGAATAAAGGCCTCAAGCCGTCGCCATAATCGCGTACTCTCTCTGTTACCCGCTTTTATTTTTAACGTCTCTCCGTACTCTAATTTCTGCCGTCGTTATTAGAGCGCAACCCAGATGGGTTACTATGCAGATGTGATAATTTGCTCTCAGCTTCCATTATTTCGTTGTTAATTACGCATCCTTAATTAATCAGTTACAAAGAAACCTAGATATTGCGTTTAATAGGGCAGTGCGTTGCTCGGAGCCCTGAATTCACGTTTCGTTAACTCCTTCGTTAGATCGCACACAACGTCCTCGCGTATAAAATTATTCGCCGCAGGAAGTTCAAGCTCTCTTAAAACAGTAGTAATTATTAGACACTGCAATTAATTGTATAAAATATTAAAGGTTTTCTTACTGCGTCAAGCTGCTCGAGCTATCGACGATAACCGTCATCATGTTCGTTAGCAACAACTGACTATCGTCTTCCTGCGATGGAGTACGTAAATCTATGAAGTGAGCTAATTCTACTGCGCATGTTCTCAACATCAAACCGGGATAGCCACGTGATTTTGGAACGACGTTGCTTGCCTGCAATTTGTGGTAATAGCAAAAATTGAATATTACACGTATTCGCCTTGTTTTACAAACGTTTCTGCACGTTTTGAGTTTTAGTAACAGCTATGGTGCAATATTTTCGTTCCTACGGATGTAAAGGGAAGTATGTGAAAGGAGGACCAGTTACTTTTCAGAGGTATGTACGACAAACATACAGGGTGGTCCATTGATCGTGACCGGGCCAAATAACTCACGAAATAAGCGTCAAACGAAAAAACTACAAAGAAAAAAACTTGTCTAGCTTGAAGGGGGAAACCAGATGGCGCTGTGGTTGGCCCGCTAGATGGCGCTGCCATAGGTCAAACGGATATCAACTGCGTTTTTAAAAAAATAGGAACCCCAATTATTTATTACATATTCGTATAGTACGTAAATAAATATGAATGTTTTAGATGGACCACTTTTTTCGCTTTGTGATAGATGGCGCTGTAATAGTCACAAACATATGGCTCACAATTTTATACGAACAGTTGGTAACAGGTAGGTTTTTTAAATTAAAACAGAGAACGTAGGTACATTTGAATATTTTATTTCGGTTGTTCCAATGTGATACATCTACCTTTGTGAACTTATCATTTCTGAGAACGCATGCTGTTACAGCGTGATTACCTGTAAATACCACATTAATGCAATAAATGCTCAAACTGATGCCCGTCAAACTCAATGCATTTGGCACTACGTGTAACGACAATCCTCTAAACACGAGTAGTTCGCCTTCCGTAATGTTCGCACACGCATTGACAATACGCTGACGCATGTTGTCAGGCGTCGTCGGTGGATCACGATAGCAAATATCCTTCAACTTTCCCCACAGAAAGACACCCGGGGACGTCAGATCCGGTGAACGTGCGGGCCATAGTATGGTGCTTCGACGACCTGTCATGAAACATGCTATTCAATACCGCTTCAACCGCAAGCGAGCTATGTGCCGGACATCCATCATGTTGGAAGCACATCGCCATTCTGTCATGCAGTGAAACATCTTGTAATAACATCGGTAGAACATTACATAGGAAATCAGCATACATTGCACCATTTAGATTGCCATCGATAAAATGGGGCCCAATTATGCTTCCTCCCATAATGCCGCACCATACATTAACTCGCCAAGGTCGTTGACGTTCCACTTGTCGCAGCCATCATGGATTTTCTGTTGCCCAATATTGTATATTATGCCGGTTTACGTTACCGCTGTTGGTGAATGACGCTTCGTCGCTAAATAGAACACGTGCAAAAAAATCTGTCATCATCCCGTAATTTCTCTTGTGCCCAGTGGCAGAACTGTACACAACGTTCAAAGTCGTCGCCATGCAATTTCTGGTTCATAGAAATATGGTACTGGTGCAATCGATGTTGATGTATCATTCTCAACGCCGACGTTTTTGAGATTCCCGATTCTCGCGCAATTTGTTTGCTACTGATATGCGGATTAGCCGCGACAGCAGCTATAACACCTACTTGGGCATCATCATTTGTTGCAGGTCGTGGTTGACGTTTGCCAGCCGCAGTGACCGAGCGGTTCTAGGCGCTACAGTCTGGAACCGCGCGACAGCTATGGTCGCAGGTTCGAATCCTGCCGCGGGCATGGATGTGTGTGATGTCCTTAAGTTAGTTAGGTTTAAGTAGTTCTAAGTTCTAGGGGACTGATGACCTCAGATGTTAAGTCCCATAGTGTTCAGAGCCATTTGAACCATTTGTGGTTGACGTTTCACATGTGGCTGAACACTTCCTGTTTTCTTAAATAACGGAACTATTCGGCGAACAGTCCGGACACTTGGATGACGTCCTGGATACCGAGCAGCATACATAGCACACGCCAATTGGGCATCTTGATCACAATAGCCATACATCAACACGATATCGACCTTTCCCGCAATTGGTAAACGGTCCATTTCAACACGGGTAATGTATCACGAAGCAAATACCATCCGCACTGGGGGAACGTTACGTGATACCACGTACTTATACGTTTGTGACTATTACAGCGCCACCTATCACAAAGCGAAAGAAGTGGGCCAACTAAAACATTAATATTTCTTTACGTACTACACGAATATGTAATAAAAATGGGGGTTCCTATTTTAAAAAACGCAGTTGATATCCGTTTGACCTATGGCAGCGCCATCTAGCGGGCCAACCATAGCGCCATCTGGTATCCCCCTTCAAGCTAGACGAGTTTCGTTCTTTGTAATTTTTTCGTTTGATACTTGTTTCGTGAGATATCTGGCCCGGTCACTATCAATGGACCACCCTGTATAAATGTAAATATTATATTGATATGAGGTAATTTATGTTGAAAAATATCGAGACACAGTATTATAAACTCTTGTATTGTAGAGATAATTTCTGCGATTTTATGGCCACGTGTTTACGAGTCAGGTTATGGATAAATTTGGAAGTGTGTTTGTGTAAATTTCCAGTAATTGTATACATTTTGGTGCGATGTTCATTTACGAATAAAATTTATACTTGGCGGTCTGATTAACTTTTCCTTCAATTGATGCAGGTTGTCAAACCCATATTTGTATCTAACGAGGAGAGGTCCCCATCGATGCGATCGATTTTTTGAAACTATCTCTGCAGTGATGTAGGTTAGGGTCCCAGGTACCACACACACTGCAGCCACTCACCCTGGTCGGCCCTCGTTTGCGAGTAACTGACGAGAAGAAACTTCAGAATTTTGTGTGATACTCAGTAGCGTTAAAAAAGTTGCATTATATATGGTAGCATGGTGTAATGGATAAGCTGACAGCTTTTTATTTTTCATATCTTTATCGAACTGACTTTGATCAACATTTTTATTCAGTTAATTGATTTAAATGTAATTTTTTAATTCCATTCCCTTTTCACATAATTTTAATCATAATATCAACTACTTCGTTTGCTCTCTTTTTCCTTCCTATCACTTTTTCTCCTCTTGAATTCTTTGTTCATGTGTTTTTAATTAATGTATTGCATAATTTCGATTTAATTTCTTTTATCATCCTGTTTTTTATCCACATTATTGCTTTCATTATTTGTATTTCTCATTTTGCTAAATATAATTTTTACTTATAAAACAGACTTTCAGTTAACTTTTCATCTGCGCTGTTTTGTCGGTAGCGCAATAGGTAAACAGGTTATATTACAATGTTTGTATGACGATTACCGTCCAAAAAAAATGCATATCTGGTAAAAAAAAAACGCGTTTTTCACGCCACTGCATAAATATAGATAGATTATTTTGTCTGTTTTTAAAAAACAATAGATCGGCGTTTTGAAGCGCTTACACTTTATAATAGATAAATATAATTAAATTCATATGCACAAAAATTCTGATTGGAAGAAGAATGACATAAAGAAAAAAATAAAATAAATGAAGAAGTTCATACAGTGATTAAAATGATGTGACAAAGGAATAGAAATAAAAAACATTCAGTTGTAATGTACTGACCTTCATTATAGCAATATCAATACACTAGAAACGCGTATGTGTGTAAATTGTAGCGCACATTAATTGATATTTGCGAGCTTGTGGTGCAACGTGTACAGAACTGCAGAAAGCGGGAGAATAGTAGTGATTTTTCTTAAACTGACAGTATAGCTGTGAATTCTGTTGTACAAGACATCACAACAGAAATCAATCACAGATGTAGCATAATCTGTAACAGTCGTTTAACCTTCGGCGTTAAGTATGACTTACTGGGTTCTACTAGTAAGATGTCCGTCTAGCAGCCGTGTACCGCAAGTCTTTAGAGGAACGGAAGGTTCCAAATGATTGGAAAAGAGCACAGGTAGTCCCAGTCTTCAAGACGTCGATCTGTTGTAGAATTTTAAAACATGTTTTCTGCTCACGTATCATGTTGTTTCTGGAAACCCAGCATCTAATCTGTAGGAATCAACATGGATTCCGGAAACAGCGATCGTGTGAGACCCAACTCGCTTTATTTGTTCGTGAGACCCAGAAAATATTAGATACAGGCTCCCAGGTAGATGCCATTTTCCTTGACTTCCGGAAGGCGTTCGATACAGTTCCGCGCTGTCACCTGATAAACAGAGTAAGAGCCTACGGAATATCAGACAAGCTGTGTGGCTGGATTTAAGAGTTTTTAGCAAACAGAACACAGCATGTTGTTCTCAATGGAGAGACGTCTACAGACGTTATAGTAACCTCTGGCGTGCCACAGGGGAGTGTTATGGGACCATTGCTTTTCACAATATATATGAATGACCTAGTAGATAGTGTCGGAAGTTCCATGCGGCTTTTCGCGGATGATGCTGTAGTATACAGAGAATTTGCAGCATTAGAAAATTGTAGCGAAATGCAAGAAGATCTGCAGCGGATAGGCACTTGGTGCAGGGAGTGGCAACTGACCCTTAACATAGACATATGTAATGCATTGCGAATACATAGAAAGAAGGATCCTTTATTGTATGATTATATGATAGCAGAACAAACACTGGTAGCAGTTCCTTCTGTAAAATATCCGGGAGTATGCGTGCGGACCGATTTGAAGTGGAATGATCATATAAAATTAATTGTTGGTAAGGCGGGTGCCAGGTTGAGATTCATTCGGAGAGTCCTTAGAAAATGTAGTCCATCAACAAAGGAGGTGGCTTACAAAACACTCGTTCGACCTATACTTGAGTACTGCTCATCAGTGTGGGATCCGTAGCAGGTCGGGTTGACGGAGGAGATAAAGAAGATCCAAAGAGGAGCGGCGCGTTTCGTCACAGGGTTATTTGGCAAGCGTGATAGCGTTACGGAGATGTTTAGCAAACTCCAGTGGCAGGCTCTGCAAGAGAGGCGCTCTGCATCGCGGTGTAGCTTGCTGTTTCCAGAGGGTGCGTTTCTGGAAGAGGTATCGAATATATTGCTTCCCCCTACTTATACCTCCCGAGGAGATCACGGATGTAAAATTAGAGAGATTCGAGCGTGCACGCAGGCTTTCCGGCAGTCGTTCTTCCCGCGAACCATACGCGACTGGAACAGGAAAGGGAGGTAATGACAGTGGCACGTAAAGTGCCCTCCGCCACAGATGTAGCCAACAGTATATCACTGAAGACACTCCATATGATCGAATCTTTGTTAGTAGTCGGCGATCCCGAACAGTGTGGAACTACTTTAGGAGATCTAGGAAGGCGGACTGTATCTGTTCATTGCATCTATTGTTTGCAAGGTATAGTGTATGACGTTCATGATGCAGGTGATCAGGGAAGGTAGCAAGTGGCAACCGACAATCTTGGTCAGGGGAGTATAGTAAACTCATCCTGGTGCTCGTCGAACGATTAACGTACACTGCTGGCTGTTGCATTTTCCTGCTGATAGATGATATCGCGCAGAGGAAAAACAAACTTCATGTAGTGAATGGCATGGTCCCGAAGATTCATGCTTGTGTTAAACCTTTGGGCCTTCTAGAATGACGAGAGCACCCGGGAAATGCCACGGAAACATTCGGCAGCACATACGGCTCCCTCCTCCGGCCTGGGCCTTTCCGGCGATTGTTGTAGGGTGTTTCAGACTAGAGATGGGCAAACTCGTTCATCCTTGGGAACTAGTTCACTGCTGATCGTTCTTTTCTGGGAACCGTTCATTTTTACTCGTTCACCGTTCATTTGCGCTTGGTATATGGTACTTATGAAAAACTGGAAACTAGTAGGTAGGTGACTGAAGGATGGAGGGCACCAAGAGGGGGCACTTGCCTCTCCCCTGGAGTATAGAGTTTTTTATTTATTACAGAATTCTTACACACTTTTAGAAGTACTTTCTGTGATTCTGCAGAACCTCTCGTTTATTCAACTGTGGCGTTGTATGGCTGATCGCAGGGTGGCGCACGGAAAACCGGCCCCGAGTACAGACTGCTCGCCAATTACGGACGATGTGTTGCCCATTACGAGCAGACACAACAAACAGACAAACATGTAATAATTAGGCAGTGAAAAAATAACAAGCTAGTGCAAGAAACAATAGCGAAACAATCGATGACGATGTGTTGAGAGGTGGAGAAGAGAACATGAAAATCTCACGCGACGCGCATGGGCTATAGCACATGTAGTCTTGTGAACCTGTTGGTGGCTGTTTCCCAACTTAATAGACCACAAGTGTCTTGTATAAAATTCTTCGTTTCTACTTCCACTACATAGCTATGCTTCGTTGTAAATAATAATCGTTTACACAGTATATATACTTCACGTTGTCTCTGAGTTCGTAGGCGAAGTAGACTTTATGGAAGCATAAAATAAAATGTGGTTTTCTCATCATACTTGCGTCACACGCTTAGTAAAAATTAGGTTTTTATGTTGCATTATTAAAGTTAATGCAGCAATAATAGTTAAGTTCGCAGTAATAAAGTTTTTGATTTGAAAGCTCCTTCTGAATAAATGTTTTTGAGATAATAAGAAAATACGATTTTATGGCAATCTATGTCTTTTCAAATGGAGAGGCACCGCTTTTTCTACTGAGCCAAAATGACCCACAACCCATTTTTTTTCTTTTTCAAAGAAACCAAACTAGCAGGTAATGCAAATTGGAAACAACCAAACTTAAAAATAATTACAGCCTTTCTAAATGTAATGTTTTGTTACGGTATATTGATAATTTTTACTTATGGACCGTCTGACAGTAAATGAATAAAGACGGTCCATAAGTAAAAATTATCAATATACCGTAATATTACACGCAACTGAGGAAGACAGGACTACAAAAGTTGAAGATGTAATGTTTTGTATAAGAAAGATATACGAAAATCGTTTTATATGAATTTTCTTACACTAAAAATTAAGCAAATTATTGAAAGTTAGTTGCTAAATCAAGTCGATGAAACCAAAAAATATATGAATAACAAAAAAACTTGCCTTGTTATAAGTATGTCTTCTGCTGTTCATCGATATAATGAAGTGAGCTGATATGCCCTTTTGTTACCTGAAAAGACGTACCTATTACATACAACGTAATTTTTATGTAATTTACGTAACTATAAAATACTTTCTGATTACCGGTCGTGGACGCTGAATAGCCAGACCTAAGTGCAAGAACAGTTTGGAACACATGTAAAATGGGCGAGCGCAGTAAACGAAACGAACAACTGGATACTGAACTAACTAGGAGCAGTCGGCAGTGGAACTGCGACAGGTGGTCATGCGAAGAACGATGAGTGCGGCCGAGGGAGATCGAGACTGAGACGAGCACGCAACCGAGGCTGGAACGGGAACTGCCCAAGTGATCGCCGCGACCAAAGTGAACTAGTGAACTATGAACCGATCGTTCCTCGTTCCTGGGAACTATAAGTAGACCACTGCGACCGAAGTTAACTATGAACCGATCGTTCCTCGTTCCCGGGAACTATAAGTAGACCGCCGCGACTGGAGTGAACTATGAACCGATCATTCCTCGTTCCCAGGAACTATAAGTAGACCGCCGTGACCAGAGTGAGCTATGAACCGATCCTTCCTTCTTCCCGGCAACTATAAGTAGACCGCCGTGACCGAAGTGAACTATGAACCGAACGTTCCTCATTCCTGGGAACTATAAGTTGACCGCCATGACCGAAGTGAACTATTAACCGATCGTTCCTCGTTCCCAGGAACTATAAGTAGACCACCGCGACCGAAGTGAACTATGAACCGATCGTTCCTCATTCCCAGGAACTATAAGTAGACCGCCATGACCGAAGTGAACTATGAACCGATCGTTCCTCGTTCCCGGAACTATAAGTAGACCACTGCGACTGAAGTGAACTGTGAACCGATTGTTCCTCGTTCCTGGGAACTGTAAGTAGACCGCCGTGACCGGAGTGAACTATGAACTGATCGTTCCTCCTTTGCGGGAACTATAAGTAGGCCGCCATGACTGGAGTGAACTATGAACCGATCATTCCTCATTCCCAGGAACTATAAGTAGACCGCCGCAACCAAAGTGAACTATGAACCAATCGTTCCTCATTCCTGAGAACTATAAGTAGACCACCATGACCGGAGTGAACTATGAACCGATTGCTCCTCGTTCCCGGGAACTATAAGTAGACTGCCATGACCGAAGTGAAATATGAACCGATCGTTCCTCGTTCCCAGGAACTATAAGTCGACCGCCACGACCGGAGTGAACTATGAACCGATCGTTCCTCGTTCCCAGGAACTATAAGTAGACCGCCACGACTGAAGTGAACTATGAACCGATTGTTCCCTGTTCCCAGGAACTATAAGTAGACCACCATGACTGAAGTGAACTATGAACCGATCGTTCCTCATTCCCGGGAACTGTAAGTAGACCGCCGCGACGGAAGTGAACTATGAACTGATCGTTCCTTGGAATTCGTTCCTCGGTCCTTTCATTCATCTTGGTGAACCGTTCCTTTGCACTCGTTCGTTCGCGAACTACCCATCTCTGTTTCAGACGTTCCACGGCGATGGAGCATAAAACTTGATTCGTCTTAAGAAGACGCCTGTTGCCACTCAGTTAACGTCCAGTTGCGGTAGTGGCGTGCAAATTTCAGCAATCGTCGCCGTCACCCTGCGTGCACGAATCGGGCACCTGCTGTGGAGGTCGATGCTTGTAGCCCCTTGATTCATCTGGCTGGTCAGCTACTCACCATGTGCACCTCTATTCCCCCGTACGCATCTCTGCAGCCGTCTTTCATCCTTGTCGCCTGTCGCCTGTACCGAAGACTGGCTGAAATTTACAGACGCGCGAAATTTGGCACGGACATCAATGCGAGATGCCTTTAATAGGTTCCACAACGAAACAATGTCTCGAAATTTGGTAGAAAATCCGAAGAAATTCTGATCGTATGTAAAGTACGCAAGCGGCAAGACGCAGTCAATACCTTCGCTGCGGAGTGCCGATGGTACTGTTACCGAGGACTGTGCCGCTAAAGCGGAGTTATTGAACGCAGTTTTGCGAAATTCCTTCACCAGGGAAGACGAATGGAATATTCCAGAATTTGAAACACGAACAGCTGCTAGCATGAGTATGTTAGAAGTAGATACCTTAGGGGTTGCGAAACAACTCAAATCGCTTGATACGGGCAAGTCTTCAGGTCCAGATTGTATACCGATTAGGTTCCTTTCAGATTACGCTGATACAATAGCTCCCTACTTAGCAATCATATACAACCGCTCGCTCACCGATAGATATGTACCTACAGATTGGAAAATTGCGCAGGTCGCACCAGTGTTTAAGAAGGGTATTAGGGGTCATCCATCGAACTACAGACCTATATCATTGACGTCGGTTTGCAGTAGGGTTTTGGAACATATACTGTATTCAAACATTATGAATCACCTCGAAGGGAACGATCTATTGATACGTAATCAGCATGGTTTCAGAAAACATCGTTCTTGTGCAACGCAGCTAGCCCTTTATTCGCACGAAGTAATGGCCGCTATCGACAGGGGATCTCAAGTTGATTCGGTATTTCTGGATTTCCGGAAAGCTTTTGACACCGTTCCTCACAAGCGACTTCTAATCAAGCTGCGGGCCTATGGGGTATCGTCTCAGTTGTGCGACTGGATTCGTGATTTCCTGCCAGGAAGGTCGCAGTTCGTAGTAATAGACGGCAAATCATCTAGTAAAACTGAAGTGATATCAGATGTTCCCCAGGGAAGCGTCCTGGGACCTCTGCTGTTCCTGATCTATATAAATGACCTGGGTGACAATCTGAGCAGTTCTCTTAGGTTGTTCGCAGATGATGCTGTAATTTACCGTCTAGTAAGGTCATCCGAAGACCAGTATCAGTTGCAAACCGTTTTAGAAAAGATTGCTGTATGGTGTGGCAGGTTGCAGTTGACGCTAAATAACGAAAAGTGTGAGGTGATCCACATGAGTTCCAAAATAAATCCGTTGGATTACTCGATAAATAATACAATTCTCAAGGCTATCAATTCAGCTAAGTACCTGGGTGTTAAAATTACGAACAACTTCAGTTGGAAAGACCACATAGATAATATTGTGGGGAAGGCGAGCCAAAGGTTGCGTTTCATTGGCAGGACACTTAGAAGATGCAACAAGTCCACTAAAAAGACGGCTTACACTACACTCGTTCGTCCTCTATTAGAATACTGCTGCGCGGTGTGGGATCCTTACCAGGTGGGATTGACGTTGGACATCGAAAGGGTGCAAAAAAGGGCAGCTCGTTTTGTATTATCACGTAATAGGGGAGAGAGTGTGGCAAATATGATACGCGAGTTGGGATGGAAGTCATTAAAGCAAAGACGTTTTTTGTCGCGGCGAGATCTCTTTACGAAATTTCAGTCGCCAACTTTCTCTTCTGAATGCGAAAATATTTTGTTGAGCCCAACCTACATAGGTAGGAATGATCATCAAAATAAAATAAGAGAAATCAGAGCTCGAACAGAAAGGTTTAGATGTTCGTTTTTCCCGCGCGCTGTTCGGGAGTGGAATGGTAGAGAGATAGTATGATTGGGTTCGATGAACACTCTGCCAAGGACTTAAATGCGAATTGCAGAGTAGTCATCCGGACGTAGACCTACGATGCACTACAGTTGCCTCGGTGCCGATGCAGGATAGCGCCTTTTTGTCACACACAGTATACTTTAACAACGGCTGAATACTGACAGTTTACAGACTTAATCGTTTCGGAAATGCTTCATGGTTTGCCCGAAAGCCAAACTTCATGACCTTTTGGACGTCAGATAAATAGCTATGTTTCCGCATTACAACAACGACTACACTGCTTTCCGTGTCCCCCCCTCCACACCCGATGCGCGTTGTATACCATCCACTGCAACTACAGATTTTTCTCAGAAAATGTAAAAAAAAGGCAACATATAATATATCGGATATTTATATGAAACTGATGGCGAAGTTACTGCAAGTGTATGTCATGAGCACAGCATTTCATGGAAGTGAATTGTGCACCGTTCGACATACGGAGAAGAAGATACTGGAAACACTTTAAATTTGTTACAGGTGAAGGATGCTCATATTCTGTGGATAATAAAGTACTAGATGAAGAAGTAGAGGGGTAAATTGGTGTGGAAAGAAATCTATGAAATACATTTACCAGACGAAGGTACAGCTTATTGCCTCGTCTACTATGACATCCAGAGCAGTTAAACTATCACTAAGGTTCAAATGGTTCAAATGGCTCTGAGCACTATGCGACTTAACTTCTGAGGTCATCAGTCGCTTAGAACTTAGAATTAATTAAACCCAACTAAGCTAAGGACATCACACACATCCATGCCCGAGGCAGCATTCGAACCTGCGACCGTAGCGGTCGCTCGGCTCCAGTATCACTAAGGGGGAAAAGAGTAAGGGAAGGCCAATGCGAAACATTTCCCCTGACAACATTTCAGGAGTTGTGCAGCGAAATTTTCTGTGTATTTTGGTATAAGGGTACAGAATGCCATACGTTCTACACTGAAAAATTCAATCCTTAAATTTGTTTTTAAAACACGCTACCTGACAAAAAATGTGTGTGAATTCCTAAGGGACCAAACAGCTGAGGTTATCGGTCCCTAGACTTACACACTACTTAAACTAACTTATGCTACGAACAACACACACACGCCCATGCCCTAGGGAGGACTCGAACCTCCAGCGGGAGGGACCTGACAAAACATATGAAGTGCCCAGAAGACATGACTGGATGTTAATGTAAATGCGTACACATACAAAGCATCGGCAGGTGCGTAAGTGATTAGAGCTGCACTTCTCTGCTTCAGTTAGAAGGGCACAGGAGTGCATTAGTGTTGTTCGCGTTTAATGCTTTTACCAGGCATGGTAAGGTATAAAGAGTCATTCGGAATCCCAATTACAGGCTTCAAGGGGCTGTAGAGGGACTTAGCAGTGAAGTTTTGATAAGAAGCACATGTCTGGAAATGCACCTTTTGAATGAGAAATCAGTTTGGCGATCGAATCACTTTAAAATCTCCCGCTTCAGGCCCGCACACAGCGCAGACAATCAGTTTTGATCTATGTGCTGCAGGAGCACATGACGTGAGCAATGTTTCGAGTAGTAGTCTTCGGGTTCTGTTCTGTGTAACATCATCTTCAAAGCCGAGAGTGCAGCGCGTCTGTCGGGCGCCAGCGTCATACCTTCTTGTTGCGAACGTACCAGTTTCTCGCAGCCGTTGTTGTTGGACGTAGTGTTATGTGATGTCATAACTACATGTGGCGCGGCGTAACCTCGCGGTCTAGGGGCCTTGCAACGGTTCGCCCCCCCCTCCCCCCCGCTCGGGCACAGGGACCGATGACCCCAGCAGGCCGGCCGCGGTGGTCTATCGGTTCAGGCGCTCTGTCCGGCACCGCGCGACTGCTACGGTCGCAGGTTCGAATCCTGCCTCGGGCATGGATGTGTGTGATGTCCTTAGGTTAGTTAGGTTTAAGTAGTTTTAAGTTCTAGGGGACTGATGACCACAGATGTTAAGTCCCATAGTGCTCAGAGCCATTTGAACCATTTGACCCCAGCAGTCTGGTCCCATAGGAACCTACTACAAATTTCCAACCACAGCATGGACTAACGACGAATTCTTCATCTCAGTTTGTGTGCGAACTGTGAAGCAGGACATTTGAAAGTGATCCCATCTTCAAACTGATTTACATCCAAATGGTGTATTTATGGAAATGGTTCCTTATCAAAACTTTATCTACTAAGTCCCATCTACAGCCCCTAGAAGCCGGTAATAGGAATTTTGAAGCACCCTGTATAAGAGGCGTGAATAGCATAAGAGGTTGAGCGATCACCGTGATGCAGCATACTCGTGTGGGACAGCGATGTCAACAACTGACGGAGTTTGAAAGGGGCCTCATTGTGGGTCAACCTCGCGGTCTAGAGGCGTTGCAACGGTTCGCCCCCCCCCCCCCCCTGGCACAGGGGCCGATGACCCCAGCAGTCTGGTCCCATAGGAACCTACCACAAACTTCCAACCACAGCATGGACTAACGAATTCTTCATATCAGCTTGTGTGAAAACTGTGAAGCAGGACATTTGAAAGTGATCCCATCTTCAAACTAATTTACATCCAAATGGTGTATTTATGAAAATGTTTCCTTATCAAAACTTTATCTACTAAGTCCCATCTACAGCCCCTAGAAGCCGGTAATAGGAATTTTGAAGCATCCTGTGTAAGGGGCATGAATAGCATCAGTTGTTGAGCTATCACCGTGATGCAGCATACTCGCGTGAGACAGCGATGTCAACAACTGACGGAGTTTGAAAGGGACCTCATTGTGGGTCCCTGTTTGGCCGGCTGATCGAATAGTGTAATATCCAGATTTTACGAGTATTCAGATAAGACAGTAGCTCGGTGTTGGGAACGTTAGGGCAGGCAGGCAGTCGACCATATCTGACTACTATAAGGGATGATGCCAGTATTGTGCGTCAAGCACATTGTAACCACTTCAATACTTCTGCGCCTGCCATCCGAAAACTCCATACAACATTCTGTGTCAGTTTGTACCAGCAGCCGGATAACGAATTACCGTCCCTCTCGTGGACTGCCGCTGACACTACAAAGTACATAATTTTACTTTCATTGCATGAAGGAGCCCTACTACATTTTAAACTTTCATCGTGTCCAGAACGGCTGCGTTTCGAGTAGTGCCGTGACTGGGAAGCATGGACTGCTCATTGAATGGCCTCGTGTTGTGTTCAGTGATGAACCGCGGTTTTGCACTACACTGGATGAACATCGTCAGCGTACATGGCGGCGGTTAGCGGAGAGAGGTCCCATTCTTCCATTGTTTTAAGATGCACAGCGGTGTTAAGCGTCATAGGAGGGGGGAGGGGGCGCTATCGGGTATAAATTTCAGGTAACGGCTGGTCGTGATTGAGGGAATCCTGTGGCTCAACGGTACATCGGGTAAATCGTGCGTCCTCACGCAATAGCTCTTACGTCATTGCATCTTAGAGCCACTTTTGAACTTGCCAGTGCTCGTCCACAGATGGCACGTGCCTCCTTGACTGTCTGGAAATTTGGAAATTTGTGGTAAGGTCTTACGGGGCCAAACTGCTGAGGTCATCGGTCCCTAAGCTGACGCACTACTTAATTTATCTTAAACTAACTTACGCTAAGGACAATACACACACCCATGCCCCAGGGAGGACTCGAACCTCCGACGGGTGGGAGCCGCGCGGGCTGTGACAAGATCTGACTGTATGCGTGATGTTGAGATACTACTACGACAAGCGGGACCTCAGATCTGTCCCCCTATACTATACGGCATGTGTTGGACCATTCCGTACGTCAGCTGCGATCCGATGCCAGCGTCCAGGATATCAAGGACCAATTTCGACAGTAGGAGACGAACTTGTGTCAGGACACAATGACTTTATGACATCCTCCCCAAGGGAGTCAGTGAATGCATGCAGGCCAGAGAGGGTACAAGTGATACCTAATAGGTGAGTTCACACTGCCAATTTCTTTGTAAATTTGACTCGGTTTCGTAATCGCCGAAATAACATTACATTCCCTGTCAACCCGTAAGGTTTCACTTCGTTTCCTCCTCTTCTGTCGGGTACTTCTTTTTTTTTTTTTCAGGCTGAGTATATAGTCAGGCAAATATAATGCAGCTACTTATTTGAAAATTATGTGAACTATGGCAATTTAGAGTACAGTTAAATGAACGAAAGGCCTCGCCATAAAGTTCAGAAATTCTTATTGCTACCTGCCTACTAAATAAAAGTAAGAATTGTTTTTCAAAATAAAAACGAGCACAGGAAAATTGCCACATTATCATTCTTAACTTATGAAAGTCCAGTTTGCCTCAAAAATTGCGCTTAAAACTTTTACTATGCGTTGGGCTGCGTCTTGATTTTTTTACCAGCATTTACGAGCAGTAGCTGTCTGTGTGGTGGTTTATTTGGAATACGTCTGGCTGAGGCAAACAGTGAATGGCTGGGCCTTCATGGATAATTACGAGGTATATTTGCTGGGTACACAGGTTGTGTTTCAGCGACAATTCGAGGAATTACTCCCTCCACCGGCTACTTGATTACTTACGCAAGTAAACTGCCTTCTGCGCAAGAACAGACGGTAAGTGTACGGTATCAAATCCGGAAAGTTTAAACATCAGAGTAGTGGTAATATTTACAGGCGTTTTGCCAAGCCTGTTTTTAACTGTAACGTGTAGTACAGGAACATTTTTGCTTGTAATACCCAGTCTTCGATCACAATATTTCACTCTTCCGCTTTAATCCACCTCTTTTCGAAGCTGCTTCACTCTCAATGACTACGTTCTCCTTTTCTTTACGTTTCATCTGCTTCAATGTGTCAGTAAATAAGTGAGATATATGTTAGCTTTAAGGTGAAAAACAACTCGGAGGAGACAACCGAAATAAATATAATATTGTTAATGAATACCTCAATTTCGCTACAAAATGCTCATCTTCTGGGTATGTGAAACACTTCCACATTAGCACTTCTGCTTCAAATAATGTAACTGGTTTGTGGGTGAACTAATTTGATCAAACTAAACGTTTTATTTCGTAATCCGACTGTGTATTGCAGTAGCAAAAGTCACAGTAGACAGAGCGAGGGAAAAACAGATTTTATACTGTTTTTTAATACCTAAATTGATTTTTAATTGCTCCATTTTGAAAAAGGTTCAGTCATTAATACCTGAGCCAAGATTCGCATACTCATTTCATTTGTTTTGTTCCTTTGCTTCATTTCTAATTCTTTGGTGACTGTATTGCTCCATTGTTGAATGATATCTGGGATCTACAAAACATAGTAGCAGTTAGTCTTAAAACATGTCACAGAGAAATTCTCCAAGTATTGGAATAATCTGACGATCTAAGCGATTTCAGTAATTAAGATTCGGACTGTATACCAGATGATGAAGATAAATATCGGAAGATGATCATGTAAGTGTTGTTCAGTGAAGTAAGCGACGTGCAGCGCCGGCCGGTGTGGCCGAGCGCTTCTAGGCGCTTCAGTCTGGAACCGCGAGACCGCTACGGTCGCAGGTTCGAATCCTGCCTCTGGCATGGATGTGTGTGATGTCCTTAGGTTAGTTAGATTTAAGTAGTTCTAAGTTCTAGGGGACTGATGACCTCGGAAGTTAAGTCCCAGAGTGCTCAGAGCCATTTTTTTGTCATGCAGCACTTAGCAGACTTCGAATCTAGAAGATGATACTAGAAGCACTGAAGGTGCGTTTCTCGGAGAAAATGGATCTTTATAGAATTAAATTCCACGACAAGCAATAAAAGTAAGGAAACATAATATAGTAAAATAACAAATTGATACAGTCAAAAAAAATGGCTCTGAGCACTATGGGACTCAACTGCTTAGGTCATTAGTCCCCTAGAACTTAGAACTAGTTAAACCTAACTAACCTAAGGACATCACAAACATCCATGCCCGAGGCAGGATTCGAACCTGCGACCGTAGCGGTCTTGCGGTTCCAGACTGCAGCGCCTTTAACCGCACGGCCACTTCGGCCGGCTGACACAGTCAAGTTCCCTCACTGGAAATTGTTGTAACACCGATAGACACATTCGAACTATACATTTCTTACATCATAATATTACTATCTTTTACATAACAGAAAAAATTTTATGAAAATATTTCGTTAATTTTAAAGCTAAATCTATGAAAATTTGTATTTTGATTTTCCGTTAGAAATAAAAAAAAATACATGTTTCAGTGTTCTGTAAATTTTCACACGCCTTCACTTCCTTATTGGCTGAATTTCCCAATAACAGATAAAGTAAAATTATTCAGGGTAATGACAGTAAGAGATTATTTATGTAGTAATTTATGTAGAAATTTTCCAATAACAGATAAAATAAAATTATTCAGGGTAATGACAGTAAGAGGTTATTTATGTAGTAATTACTACGCAAACGCGAACGAAGCAGCGGGCTCTAAGCTAGCACTTACATAATCGGCGCACAAATAAGATGTTATACTCGTACGTGCTGCCTTCTTCAGATAATATAGAGACAATAGTACAGTGTAACAAAGAAGCTGAAATGGAGTATAAGGACAAGAATTCAGGGAAGAGTTGGAGAAAATGTGACAATGTATAAATAAGAGCTCTGATTGGTCTTTTGATAACATCTGGTTCTCTAAAAAGCAGTTTATCTGGTTTAAGAATCCTGTGTACGGTCCACCAATATTTAGAGCCGTAATAGGTTGTCAGAGATGTGAATCCTTGTTATTGTTTCTGCAGTTCGTTTATAAAGGTACAATAAGTATTCGGAAAGAGGAAGATACATTTGTGCATTCAGAGGTATTGGGAGGACATAGACCATAATCTTGGGAAGTGTTAATGGCTAAACGAAAATCTAACGGTCGATGAACAGTTAGTTCCATTCCGTGGACTGTGTGCACTTAGATAGTCGATGAGTTCAAACTCTTACAAGTACTGGATAAGATTTCGTATACTGTACACGATCTGACACGCTTTTTAGCGTACTGCGTAATTCAGATTACTCGTTGAGAACCACGACCACTAACTAACGACCCGCAATTTGTGTGAATCGCGTGATCTGTTCGTAGACATCTGTTTCCGCCTAGCTCTGGAAACCTACCACGGACTTGAATCCATGTCCCACTAAAACGCTGCTGTATTGCGTCCCAAAGGTGGACCAACAAGCTATTACTTACCAGTAGGTGGCCATAACACCTTCACCAATCCACTGTCTTTTTATAACTTGTGTACGCGATACTACCGTCATCTGTATATGTGCATATCGCTATCCTATGATTTTTGTCACCTCAGTGTAAACAGCTGACATCAGGACCATGACGACGATGTTTGGTATCCATTTTGTGTACCACAATTTCCCATGATTTACGTACAGAACTCAGAAAAAGACGAAGACACTAGTGTTATCCTGTGCTGAGCTTTGATATAATGTTTACCACAGAAACAATTGGCCAGCTGCTAGTAGTACTCGCGCGCAGACTTACTTTTGTATGTAGACAGTTCATCTATTCCGGGAATCAAGAAACTCGACGATTTTGCCTGTTATCTACACTGAAGAGACAAAGAAATCGGTACACCTGCCTAACATAGTGTAGGGCACCGCGAGCTCGCAGGGGGCCGCAGCACCACGTGGCATGGACTCGACTAATGTCTGAAGTAGTGCTGGAGGGAATTAACGCCATTAATCCTGCAGGGTTGTCCATAAATCCATAAGAGTACGATGGGGTGAGACCTCTTCGGAATAGAACGTTGCAAGGCATCGCAGATATGTTCAATAATGTTCATCCCTGGGATGTTTGGTGGCCAGCGTAAATGTTTAAACTCAGAAAAGTGTTCCGCGAGCCACTGTGTAGCAATTATGGATTTGTGTGGTATCGCATTGTCCTGCTGGAATTGCCCAAGTCCGAGGGAATCTACAATGGACATGAATGGGTGCAGGTGATCAGACAGAATGCTTACGTACGTGTTACCTGTCAGAGTCGTATGTAGACCAATCAGGGGTCCCATATCACTCCAACTGCACACTGCCGTTACCATTACAGAGCCTCCACCAGCTTGAACAGTCTCCTGCTAGACCGAGCGAGGTGACGCAGTGGTTAGCACACTGGACTCGCATTCGGTAGGACGACGGTTCAATTCCGCGTCCGGCCATCCTGATTTAGGTTTTCCGTGATTTCCCTAAATCACTCCAGGCAAATGCCGGGATGGTTCCTTAGAAAGGGCATGGCCGACTTCCTTCCCCGTCCCTCCCTACTCCGATGAGACCGATGACCTCGCTGTGTGGTGTCTTCCCCCAAACAACCCAACCCAACAACTCCGAAATCTCCTGTTGACATGCAGGGTTCATGTATTCATGAGATTGTCTCCATATCCGTGAATGTCCATCCGCTCGATACAATTTGAATGGAGACTCGTCCGACCAGGCAGCATGTTTCCATTCATCAACAGTGCAATGTCCCAGTCCAGGCGAGGCGTAAAGCTTTGTATCGTACAGTCATCAAGGGTACACGAGTGGACTTTCGGCTCCGAAAGTCCATATCGATGATGTTGAATGGTTCGCACGCTGACACCTGTTGATGGCCCAGCATTTAAATCTGCAGCAATTTGTGGATGGGTTGCACTTCTGTCACGTTGAACAATTCTCTTCAGTCGTCGTTGGTCCGGTTCTTGTTGCATCTTTTTCCGGCCGCAGCGATGTCGGAAATTTGATGTTTTATCTGATACCTGACATTCACGATATATTTGTGAAATGGTCGTACGGGAAAATCCCCACTTCATCGCTTTCTCGGAGATGCTGTGTGCCACCCCTCGTGCGCCGACTATAGCACCACGTTCAAACTCACTTAAATCTTGATAACCTGCCATTTTAGCAGCAGTAACCGATCTAACAACTGCACCAGACACTTTTTGTCTTATATGGGAGTTGCCGATCCCAGTGCCGTATTCTGCCTGTTTACATTTCTTTATATTTGAATACGCATCCCTATACCAGTTTCTTTGGCGCTGCAGTGAACATTAATACACGCACGATATCGGTACGAGGAATTCCAAGACCTTCAGCAATGTTTTAATTTCAAGTTTGAAGTCGGATAACAAATGACAAAAGAAGTGTTTTTTCGTGAGGTATAACTATAAATTAACAATTTTCTATTTTCTTCCTTTACTTGTACTATGAAAGCGCCCTAATTGTCACGTTTCATAATTATCGACCAGAGGAAAGTGTGCTATAGGTTTTGATTAGTGAGTTTACGATTATTCGAAATAAGTGACATAAATGACCATGTCTTTTGATTTCGTTGCCTTAGATAATTACATTTTTTACACCGCTAAGGGACGGTAGACCTTTGTAGGTCACATATATTTGAACTTGGTACGTCTACCCGTTGCTGAGGAAACGATTTTCAACAGCCGGGCAGACAGACAGATGGACGACAAAGTGAAGCTATAAGGCTTCTCTTTTTTTACCGCTTGAGGTTCGGAATCCTAAATGTATTGTGAAACGAAACAAGGAAGCAGTAAGGTCGCGGGATCGAAACACTGTCGGACTACGGGATATTATATTCTGTCTTTAACGTAATCTTCATCGATTTCAACATGAAATGTGGTTCGGATTGCGGGTTAAACAGATCGTTCAAACCGTAAAAACGAGAATAAAATGCACGGAAAAACATCATCGTTAGCGACGGTCGTGCAGTGGCATGCATCCGTGTTACGGACCTATGGGATAGGACAATATGTTGTTAAACGCTTTATCGAGAGCGAGCCAGATTGTAAACCATAATCACACAAGCTGCGTGTCATAAAGAAGGAAAATGGACGGTTGGGTAGGTTTCATGTTGATTCTTTCTCGTTAATCGTAAATGTAAAGTAAGTGTAGATATTGTTCTATATTCCTGGACAGAGCTTTTTATGCTGGAATCATCTAGGTTGTTTTTGATGTATTTTACTAATTGCTAAATGTAGTCAAGTTATGCAGTTAAAATAATGGGTGCTTTGATCAGATCTTTACAATGAGATCGATTACTGCTTCTTCCTATTATTCTTCTGTACTTTGTACACTGTGTTCATTTTTTGTACATTTGTTGTCCAGAAGAAAACTACTCGACTAAGAAGTGAGAACAAAATGGTTACAGAAAAGCAAGATCCGGTACTGATAATGTTTTCACACTTGAACAAATTATAGAAAAACAAAGGGAGTTCAGTAGGGGAACACACATTGCATTTATAGACTTAGAGAAAGCCTTCTTATGGAACATATTACACACAAATGAATATCCACAGCAAATAATAAAGACACTATATGTCCTATATAGTAGTACAAAAACCAGAATAAATACTGTGTTATGTCAGAAGACACACCGATAAACCAAGGGGTTCGACAAGGGTGTACCTTATCACCCACACTTTTTAATATATACATGGACGATATAATTGAAATATAGAAACAACGAATCGATCCGGACTTGAGATTATCAGAAGATACATTTTTTAATGAGATGCTTTTTGCAGACGATCTTGCAATTGCTAAAGAATATAATATGGTAACATCCAATCTAAAAATAGTCACTTCAGTTACCTGGGAAATAATATAAGCAACCAGAATGAATTCGACATTGACAACAAACTGTAGGAATATGAAATGACATGCGGAACAATTAATAGAACATTGAGAAATAAAGTGAAAAAATATACAATAATCAAGTTTTATAAGGTAATGGTCACGCCCACATTACTGTTTGGAAGTGAAACTTGCACAATTACTGCAAAGCAAGAAAGTAGACTCCAAGTGGCAGAAATTGAATTACTAAGAGGAGTTAAGGGTTGTACAAGATTAGAAAGATTAATAAACGAAGACATAATTGCAGAGATTGGGATATATGATATAAATGAGAAACTCCTCTAACATCTACAAAGAATGCCAGATTCAAGACTACCAAGACAAGCCTTAAATTTCAGACCTTTAGGTACAAGATCCATAGGAAGACCGTGAAAACGATGACTGAATACAATGGCACAATCCCGTGTAGTAGTACTGAAGCGCATGCAGTTTATTTTGCATGTAAAATCTGGTCTGAAGTATGAAATTAGTTTTGCATTATTTCAATTTCACATAAGTAAACAACCTAAATTTTACTGGCCAATACATGTCTTTTCGTATTAGTTGCATGCCCTGCTGCAGCAGGGAAAAGAAGGGAAATAGGGAAAAAATTCTCCTATCGGAGCACAAAAAATACGAATGTATTTGTGTTTACTTAAGAGAGACTGACTGAAAAGTGGGGTACCAGTTGCCTGATTCTAGCTTCTTCAGCACCTTTAAAAATTTCCCCAAAAATTTTGGCATGCGAATTCATTCGAGATTTTTTTATGCTGAGAGAGAAGAAGACATTCGCAGTGGCAAAGAGATGGAGAAATAGTAAATATTGGAAGATAGTAGACAGTGGTTGTGTTGTAGGAAGAGCGAAGGAGACAATGGCAGTGAGAGAGAAAGAGAGGGGTGGCAGTGGAGCATAGTTGACAGTGATAAAACGGTGCTAAGAAAACAGGGAAGGAGAAAGTGCCAGGAGGGGGGGAGGGGGGGGGGAATAAAAAGAAAGGTAAACTGGAAGTAGATAGGAGCCAGTGATAATGAAAGACAGAATATATGACAATGTCAGCGAGGGAGAGAGAGATAGTGAGAGGAAACAGAGGCAGTAGAAATGGAGGAATGAAATATTAGCAGTAAGAGCAAGATTGTGACAGTGACAGTGAGAAGAGCCTATAATAGTAGGACAGAACGAAGGGAACTGTAGCTGTGACAGAGGAGACAATAACAAAGAGACACAGAGAGATAATGACGATGAGTTGGGCTCAATGTGTGAGAAAGGGCAACTGGGAGTGGATGGGTACGAGCGACTTACAACGATGGACTTATGGATGTGAGTGACTTGCTGTTAGGGGAGCTTGAGGTGCGATGCATATTAAAAAAAAAAGCGAATATGTTCACATTCCAAAACTTTCGGAAAATTTCTAAAAGTACTAGGGAAGGTATAATTAGGCAGCTTGTACCCCACTTTACAGTCAGAGTCTTTTATAACTAGAAACATATTCGCATTTTTGTGCTCTGATAGAGGTATTTTTCTCACTTGCGAACCGGTTATGTTAATACTAGCTTAGCGCTCGCTGCTTTGCCGGCGTTTGCGAAGTAATTACAACAAAAATAATTTCATGAACATATATTAGGCCTACGGAAAAATTAATTTGGTGACGAGTCTTTTCTTCTCCAATGCATTTCTACCAAAGCTGATGTGTCGTAGTGTCCGTTAAATAGATTTCTTTGATTTAGTTCACAAACTGTAACATCTTCTAAACTTTTCACATTATTACGGCAATAGGACCATACTCTTTTCCGCGTGTATTTCTGACTGAAAAGTTATTCTGGCAGCTGGAAGTGGAGGCTTTAGTTAATCCTGCCTTTTGGCTTCATGTGGTGGTATGTCCGTAGAAAGTTTCATCCCCTAACATATAATTCTTTGTTTCTAACCGAGAAGTCAAATACCAATTTTTATAGATTTAACCTCAAACATGTTTTAGTATAACGAAGTAGTTTCATAAAAATTTTCATCTCGTATTTCAGGCCCTTAGTGTTGAATTTCTAGAAACACTGAAACATGTATTTTTTTAGTTCTAACCGGTAATCCAAATACAAGTTTTTGTAGATTTAGCTTGAAAAATACTTGCATAATGAAATATTTTCGTAAAAGTTTTCATCCCCTTAGGGTTTGAATTTCCAAAACACTAAAACACACGTTTTTTATTTTTAACCGAGAAGTCAAAGACCAATTTTCGTAGATGTATCTTTAAAAATGATTTAGAAGTTCTTTAATGATGATCTACTTTCAAAAAAAAAAAACTTCACCCCCTGTTTCATCGCTCCCAAAAATGCTGAAACAGGATATTTAACGATTGTTTCTGACCGAGAAACCAAATACGAATTTTTGTAGTTTTGCCTTCAAAATCGCCTTAATAGCGACATATTTTCTAAAAACTTTTCATCCCCTATTTCAACTAATTAGGTGTCGAATTTTGGAAAATCGCTTCTTAAAGGGCACGTCATCTCCAAATTTCAAGTCTCTATCCTTAGCGGTTTGAGCTGGGCGATAATGAATCAATGAATCCGTCCAGACATCTCGTTTTATACATAGGAGAAGATTAATGTACCGCGACTCCGCGTGCAATGCAGAGGAGAATGTGTATACAGGAAGCAATTTTTTATCAAGTGATTGATGTCAAGTATTATGAACAGTTATTAACGTGTGTGAATTGTATAGCGTGTGCCATTGTACTCGAGTTTTTATTATATCATTTGCAAGCGGTTTACGGCTTTGTCCAATATTTCGTTCCGTTTAATTAAAGTCGTTGACATCCCTGAACTAAATTTGATTTTTCAATTAATAGCGTTGAGAGCCTTAGCCCACTCGCTAGTAGTTTTCTTACAGGCTCACATCAAGAGACGGAACTTCACCACCTGCTAGCTACTTCTGCACAGAGACATCGTCAGAAGACGTCTGCTTGACGTCTAATTAGAACTTTCTGTGTTTTGCTTGTGGCGGAATACAGCTGCGGCCCCTCGCACACACTGCATTCAGAGTATAAATTTTGGCGGGCGCGTGTAATCCGTAGCAATACAGAGGGTGGAATGACGCTAACATTGACTCTTGCTTCCATTCGGTCGCAAAGGTTAATTAGTTTCCAAACAATTAGCGCTTCCAACATGGCACTCCCTGTCGTACTGTTACGCCGTAAGAGTATCTGTACAATGTGAACCACATCTGATATTCAGTCTGTTGTCGGCTGTCAGAAACGTTACATGCTGTCAGAAAGGTTACACGTGTTTTGCTGTTATGCTATAAACGCGATTATTTATTACTAGCTTAGCGCCCGCTGCCTCGCTCGCATAAACTGTACAGTCTGCACATATTTTTTGGTTTCCTTTAATTGAATCTTTATGTTCACAAATTGCAACACCTTCCATACTTTCCACGCTAATTAAAGCCGAAGAAGCAATGTTTTTACCGAATGTACTTCTGACTAAAAAGCGACTCTGGTAGCTGGAGTCCAAGGTTTTGTTAATCAAGCCTTTTGCGTTCTTGTGGTGATATTTCGATAGAAACTTTCATCCCCCAGCACATATTTCTGTACATCTAACCGAGAAGTGAAATATCAGTTTTCATAGGTTTAGCTTTTTTTAACACAACTAAATATTTTCTTAAGAACTCACATCCCCGTTTTCACCACCTTGGGGGTTGAATTTCCAAAACCGTGATATGCTTATTTCTTTATTTCCAATCGAGAAATTAAATTCAAACTTTAATAGATCTAGCTTTAAAAATGCTTTCATAATGAAATATTTTTATAAATCATTTCATCCCTTATTTCACCCCCTTAGTGCTTGAATTTCCAAAAACAATGAAACACATTTTTTTAGCTGTAACCGAGAAATCAAATACCAGTTTTCATAGAGGAAGCTTTAAAAATACTGCAGTAATTATTTAATGACGATCTATTTTTTAAAAAAACTTTTATGCATTATTTCATCCCATAGAGGTTATATTTTCCAAAACTGTTGACATACGTATTTCCTTATTTCTAACTGAGAAGGAAAATACCAATTTTCGTAGGTCTAGCTTCAAAACTGCCTCAATAGTAACATATTTTCAAAAAACGTTTCATCCCCTTTTTCACCCCCTTAGAGGGATGATGAGTCAGTCAGTCAGGACATTGCCTTCTATACATATATTGCTCTATAAGTATTTAAAAGTGCAGCGAAGGTTTAGAAATGTTAAATATTGTTTTTGGTGACTCTCATATGGAAAAAGAAGTAACAAACAAAAAAAAAAAGGAACATGGGTTCATGGGTTTAAGGATGACAGAATCGTTTCGAAGAAGGTCGTGAAGACTTTGTAGTTGACCTGCGCTCTGGATTTCCCAGCACATCATCAACAGATGAACTCTTGGAAAAAATTAAGAAACTATTATGAATGATCACCTATTCATAAAGTCGGTGATGATGCTGGCAGATCAACTGGCTCATACCCTGGAAGTTCTACAGATTTTTTGGATATGAGACGTGTAATAGAAAAATTTCACACAAGAAAAGTGGCGAGTGAAGGCTGCTTAGGAGTCGTCAGATGAAGTCAGCAACGATGCAGAAGTATTGAAACGCGTCATAATAGGTAATGAAACCTGAGGGATATGTGGCGAAAAAATTCATGGACTTCGAACCAAGATAAGCACCCACTATCACTCATTGGTTTTTCTTGAATTTTTGTCCAAAAGCAGTACTGTAACGATACCTCAACCTTCATATTCGGCAGACATGCCCAAAGTGACTTTTTTCTGTTTTCAAAAATAAAGTACATTTTAAATGGCCATGGAATTACAAGCATAGATGAAATTAAAAATGCACCCCTGAGAGAGGTAAAAGCTATCGCAAAGAACGAGTTTCAGTAATGTTTCGTTAGTTACAAAACGCGCTGGCATAAGTATACGATATCTGGCGGGGTGCATTTTGAAGCGTGTAGCGCGTTGACGGAGACGAACAAACAAAATTCTGTGCAAAAAAATAAAAATTCCTGTTTCTTTGTTGAACACGCCTTGTGTTGCCCGTTGGCGTAGTGTAAGAAACAGGCGGCGGTGCGCTCACTGTAGAGTAAGGCATTGCTTCGCTTGCTGCTCGTGGCCGCTCGTCCCGCAGGTAGCTGCCACTACAATAGCCGCTCCGTGCGCAGCATCTCTCGAATTAACACTGCAGAACCAGCGAGGGGCGTTCCCGCACTGTCGCTCGCATTGTCCGCGTGTTCCAGCTCTTTGTCAACGCAAACTGCACACTGTACTAGCCCTCCATCTACAGCTTTCCGTCTTTTGCTTTGTGTTTTTCTCCTCTGGCCACTCGCATCATGAAAGAGACTGCACTTTTTATTGAGACCAAAGTACACAAAAGAGAGAAATGTTCTTATCTCTTCTGGGACCTCAAAATGATGACCAAGTGAAACAACCGTCCCTTTATAGCAATCTTTCTTAAATTACCTGTTTATATATATATAGGGTGTTTCAAAAAGAATATACGTATTTCGAATGCACATATTTATTAAACTTCAAGACATACGAATATGGAACTTTACACACTTATTTACGAACCTCTCAAGTTCAGATTACAGATGTTCGCCGGCCGGAGTGGCCGAGCGGTTCTAGGCGTTTCAGTCTGTAACCGCGCGACCACTACGGTCGCAGGTTCAAATCCTGCCTCGGGTTTGGATTCGTGTGATGTCCTTAGGTTAGTTAGGTTTAAGTAGTTCTAAGTTCTAGGGGACTGATGACCTCAGCTGTTAAGTCCCATAGTGCTCAGAGCCATTTGAACCATTTTTACAGATGTTCAATATGTCCTCCATCAGCAATACGAACAATATTACATCGATACTCAAATTCTTCCCATAGTCGAGCAACCTTGTCCTTCGTCACTGATGTTATGGCAATACAGATCCGGTTCTTCAACTCTTATCAGGTTCTTTGAGAGTGGTGGTACATAAACGTTCTCTTTAACGAATCCCCACAGGATGAAGTCAGAGGGTGTCAAATCCGATGACTGAGGAGCCCAGCCGAAACATGCTAAGTCGCCAGCTCCTTGACGACCAATACAACGATTCGGCAGAGATTCATTCAGATATTCACGCTCTAGGTGCCTCCTTTAAGGGGGTGCTCCGTCTTGTTGAAAAATGAAGTTGTCTTCGTGCAGCCGCAGAAACAACCAGTTTTGTAACACAGCGAGATATTGCTGACCATTAACCGTGTTTCCATCTAGGAAGAATGGGCTGTAAACAGATGATCAGGTTATCGCACAAAACACATTGAGCGAATGTCGTACATGTTCAGTGGCTGCATGTGGCAACTTCGAACATTGTGTTGGTTTACTTGACCACTAACATGGAACGTCGCTTCATCACTGGACATGATGCATTGTTATCATTGTCAATAACATCAAGAATCTCTTTACAAAATGCCCACATTTGCGTTTGTCTTCAGGACGCAGAGCTTGTAATAGCTGTAACTTGTATGGCTTCATACTCAGCCGACATATCAAAACATGCCAATTTGTTGTTGTAGGCAGCTGTAACTTCCAACTGGCATGACGTCTTGATTTTGAATGACTACGTTGGAAAGCAGTTTGAATTCGTGCAACATTTTCTTCATGAACATGAGGGCGGCCAGGACTCTTTCCTTTACATGTACATCGTGTATCTAGAAACTGTCGATACCACATGTGAATGTTCCACCCATTTCGAGGATCAGTTTGCTACTTCAGCCTGAAACGTCTTTGCATTGTAATCATGGAATTGCACTTCGCAAACTTGAGAACACAAAATGATTGCTGCTGCACAGTAGCCATTTTAAACATACGATGGTTACCAAGCAAAACAGAAGACAACTGACGTTTAGCGGCTATTAATATAGACGATGTATTCGTTTCTCCAATAGCCGAGCTGAGGCACAGCTATCGATAGCCTGGACAAAACAATACTTTGTAGTATGTATCTTCTTTTTTAAACACCCTGTATTTGATCGGTTTCAAGCAAATTTAACACAGAAACGGGAGACCTCTTGAGTATCAGAACTGTGGCATTTATAACCTCCTAGCTCCAATAGGAGCGGAGATGTGGAAGGAAAGAAACATGGTTTTCCTAGCCCCTGGCGTATAGGCTGCCCTGCATGGCAGGTTTGTTGTGTGGGAATGGTATTGGCCTTCCAAATCAACCTGCTTTACACCACAGCCTACATGTCGGGTGCAAGAAACTGTTTCCTGGGCCCCTGCATGTAGGTTGCCCGGCATGACATGTATGTTGTCTGTATTGGAGTAGTATCGGCCTCCCTTATTTGTCTGCTTTGCATGGCGGTGTGCATCTCAGGGGCAAATATATGATTTTCAAAACTCTGATGTGCAGCCTGCCCTGCATGACAGGCATGTTGTGGAAATAGTCTTAGACTGCTGTATTAACTGTATTGCAGAGGCTACATGTGCTGATGAGTATGGATAGAGACAGGCTTAGCCAGACAGAGGAGGTAGTGGATAGAGTGAGAGGGAGATGCATCAGGTAGGTGGAAGGTGTAGAGGGGTATAGAGCTGGTGGAAAAGCAAAGAGAAAGAGAGAGAGGGGGGGACAGTGTCAGAGGGATGGAGGAGGAAGATTCAAAGAGAGGGATAGAGGAAAAGGATAAAGAGAGGGGAAGGGGAGAAAGAGAGAGAGAGAGAGAGAGAGAGAGAGAGAGAGAGGTGGAAGGATTAGATGGACAGACAGGAGGAGGAAGAGGTGACACATACAGGGAGGAGGAAGTGTATTCAGTGTATGTGTTGAAAGTATATCCCAGTGAAGCCACAGTGCAGGAAAAAGGCTAGTAATAAATAACAAAGTTTCAACAGTGGGGTTAAAACTCAGGGTGAAACAACATCAATGATAGGAGTGCTTTGCACAGTGAAAGTGAATAATAGCCTGTTGAACGAAATAAACATTATAACAAGTACAGAATATGGATTGAGAGTGAACCGAGAAAAGACGAAAGTAATGAAAAGTAGCAAAAGTGAGGTTGGCTATAAAATCAACATGGAAAATGGTGGCAACGAAAAAAACGAAGTTAAGGATTTCTGCTACCCAAGAAGCAAAATAGCACATGATGGAGGAAGCATGGAGGAGAGAATTCCTAGTCAAGAGAAGCCTACTAGTGGCAAACGTAGGTCTTAATTTGAGGAAGAAACGAACAAAGCATTGTCTGGTAGTGAATAGTTGGTTGTGGGAAGACCAGAAGAGAATAGAATCGAAGCGTTTGAGATGCTGTGCTGTAGAAGCATGTGGAAATTAGGTGGACTGAAGAGTTTCTACGTACAATAGGCAGAGAAAGGAATATGTGGAAAACACTGACAAGAATACGGAAGAGGTTGATAGGACGGGAAGACATTAGAAAATAACTTTTATCGTACTAGAGGGAGCTGTAGAGAATGAAAACTGAACGATACATTTTCGCTTCAATGTAGCACTTTTAGCACATATACGGGGGTACTCATAAGATTTTAATTCTCATCTCTAAAAGATACGAGTGAGCATTCCGCTAGAGGTGAGGATAAAGTGAAGATGGATTTTTTTAATGTTCCAGGTCTGGAGACACGTACCTGCAGGCAATCAACAAATTCGTTATGTAATTTATTTTTTAGTGGTGATAATCAAAACTATGTGGCTACCCTCGTACTGTCCTACAGTTTTTATAAGCTGAAAACAGTTATGACCTAACGCTTTCTCGCTCATATGTTTTGTTACTTGTCGGTGTCGTAGTGCATGTGTCCTCACTGCTTTGCTCACTACACACAGAGAGAGAGAGAGAGAGACCAAAGATTACACAGATGTATGGCATACCGGACGTCCATTCCGTAGGTTACGTTGGGACTGCCGCGTCATGAAGGGTATCCGGTGACAAAGTTATATAATTAAATAAAATTTGTCAAATCTTGAAAGAGCGAACCTCATATTACGCGGGATAAACGCTAGGGAAAAAATGATGATGACGCACTCTTCGTCCTGGCGAGTTGCTTTTAGAGACCTGTTTGAAATCGGACCTATTGTAGAGCCGTGTTTCTTTTCAGTCAAATATCAGATGAACTGGTAGCGAGGCAGAGGCGTTCCCTACTCGGAACAAGAACAAGGGATTTACCAGTTGCAGCATTTCTCTTACAGCCAAAGGAAACCTCCTTACAGCCTTGGTCAGAACTGGAGGATTGGCACTGTTTTTAATTTATTTCAAGGACAGTGTGCTGTCTATTGTTCCAGACAGAAAATGTGTGTGTGTGTGTGTGTGTGTGTGTGTGTGTGTGTGTGTGTGTGTGTGTGTGTGTGTGTGCGTGCGCGTGGGTGTCAGTTATCGGATGGGATCGCGACCTTAATGTTGAGCGTTTAACGGCCTGCAAATGTTAGCTGCCTTTGGCTAAATACCGCCGCAAGTAAGTTACATCTTACTGCAATGTTTACGGCGGTTTCTTGATTTCCGCCACAGTGACACATTTGTCTCTACATCTACCAGGCAACACTGCAATTCATACTTACGTGTTTGGCATAGGGATAACTGAATCATTTTCAGACTATTTCTCTACCGTTCCACTCTCGAGCAGCACATGAGAAAACTAAGACTTAAATCTTTCCAAGAGAGAGCACTGATTTCTCTTATTTTGCTATGATGATCATTTTTATCCACGTTGGTGGGAATTAATGAAATATTTTCTCATCGTAAGAGGGAAGCTGATGACTTAAATTTCGTAGTCAGATCTCGTCACAATGAATAGCGCCTTTATTTTAATGATAGCCACCCCAACTTACGTATCGCACCTGTAACACTCTCGCCCCCTTTTCGCGTTGATATAAGACGAGCCGCCCCGTCTTGAGTTTTTTAGATGTCTCTGTAAATATTATCTGGTAAGGATCCCATACCGCACAGCAATACTGCAGAAGAGGACATAGCACTGGCACTCTCGATAGTATACCTGTTTTCCCCACAACATTTTCTGTGTCATAGTTTCAAGTTAAGTTGTTACTAATTGTAATCCCAAGGTATTTAGCTGAATCTACAACCTTTAAATTTGTATGATTTGTCGTGTAACCGAAATACAACGGATTCCCTTGAGTACTCATTAGGAGGGCGTCACACCGAGTATTGTTCAAAGTCAACTGTCACTTTTCGTACCATACGGATAATTTGTGTAAATCATTTTGGAATTTCTTTTATTCTACTGAGTTAACTAGACGATAAACGGCAGCATCATCTGCAAAAAATCTAAGTAACTTGCTCAAATTGTCTACTAAGCCGTTTACGTAGATTGGGAACAGCAAATGTCCTACAGCAATTGCTTGGGGAACGCCACATTAGATGAAAAAATAAAAACCAACCAAGCAGCATCAACAGCACAGCCCTCAGTACAAAAGAAATTAAATATGTCTCCATGCCTTTATTCGCTAACATCTCACATGGGCTTGCAAATTTATTTAACCACACAAAATCAGAAAAAAGCTTCCACACAAACAACAAAATGCAAAACAAAATAGTTTATAACAGTAAAACAGCCAACCCGCTTATCACAAATAGGGTACATATAAATTAACCTGTGACAACCGCGTCTGCTACTACATAGGGCAAACAGAAAGGAACTTTGCAATTCGGTAGAAAGAGCATAGAGACACACGCTGTTTAAAAAACTTGAAAAATCAAGTTTTGTACCACACCTAGCACAAACATCCAAACTCACTGTGAATAGATTCTGTAAATAGCACATGTCAAGTTGGTAACGTAAATACATGTTTTTTTTCCAGATATATATATATATATATATATATATATATATATATATATATATATATATATATATATGTGTGTGTGTGTGTGTGTGTGTGCAGTGCACGTGTTGAACAAAGAAATTCTTTGATCCAACACAGACTCTTAGAACATAACTTAAATCATGCTCTTTGCTTTTTTTGTAAAGTACGTGGAAGCTGTTACTTGTGGCTAAATTTCTAAAGTGGTATAAAATTAACGTCAGTGGAAAACATTTGTTATGTTTCCCAAAACAATGTGTACACCATAAACAAACCAACAGATACTAATAACTTTAAGTAACGCAGCTAAATCGATCTCATTCTCGCTACATTCCGTGCTTACATGTTTCTACATTCTGCCACAGATACACGATCCCCACAATACTGCAAACATGCAATAAAAGCGTACTATCTAATATAAATCACCAGGCGATTGTAAACTGGTGATACAAGGTAAAAATTGAAGAATAAAACGAAAGGCGACTGGTTGCAGTAATTTGTGGAAACCTCTGTTTCACTGGATGACCTTCTGTCGATTACCACGAACTGTGACCTTTCTGGCAGGAAATCACTAATCAAGTCTCACAACTGCTACGATAATCCGTAGACAGGTAATTCGATCACAACGTTTCCGCGGTAACTAGTCGAACAGAATATATATTGCCTCACCCTGACAATGTCGCAACGAGGGCAGAAACGGCGAACGAATTATGTAGTACTACAGAGTGTTCCACATCTGCCGGCTAATTGCCGCCATGTATAGCACCTGTCCGCGCGCAATTCGCAGTCAGTAGGGAGCTGTAACGGAGCGGTGGGTGGGAACGGCACCTCTGGGAAATAACGCTGCGCCGTTAAAAGAATGATTGGGGGAGGCAACGACGTGACGAGGGACTGCAGCGCCACCTACACCACCTGTAATTAGAGCGACGGACTCTGGCTGTGAGCGACGGCCGATCACCGGGTCCAGGGCCTGCACAGACGTCCAGTCGCCGACAGCCACGTTGCGTTGCGTCACTACTCACGCACTGAGCGATAACCGTCACACAGCTGTCCGTAAGGTAAGGAAAAACAGCAAATACTGGTGGGATGGACATCAGCAGCGACTCAAATGTTTTGTATTGCTTGTTTGTTTGGGGCGCTCAGCATCACGATTATAGGAGGCCTTACAAATACTCTGGGATGAATGTGGTTAAAAGACGTTGATCAGCCAAAACATGATGGCCGCTGTCCACCACCAAATCGAATGCCGCCTGGAAACGTTGCGGGCATGTGACGTAAGCGGAGCAAAGACGAACGGGGATCATTCTTCTGATAACATGTTCCGCAAATGGGGAAATCCATTGACATAAGCGGCTTTGACAAAGGAGCATCACAGGTTGCTGGCCATACACACGATTATAGGAGACCTTACAAATACTCTGGGATGAATGTGGTTAAAAGACGTTGATCAGCCAAAACATGATGGCCGCTGTCCACCACCAAATCGAATGCCGCCTGGAAACGTTGCGGGCATGTGACGTAAGCGGAGCAAAGACGAACGGGGATCATTCTTCTGATAACATGTTCCGCAAATGGGGAAATCCATTGACATAAGCGGCTTTGACAAAGGAGCATCACAGGTTGCTGGCCATACACACGAACGGATTTCCTTGACGCGCTAGAACCACGGGGCAGTTCCGCGGTTGTCTGCCGGATTTGGATCGCCGATGTGAGGTCCGTCATTTGCCACTAACGTGCAGTCCCCGCCAGTCGGTTCTAGTTCTCCGATCTGCCCGCAGGTCGGGTACGTTCGCGGGTGGAGGCAAATCGGTGTGTTTTCGTGATTCATCCGCGGACACAGGACTGCTGTGCATGCATGACGGAGCACCGGCCACGGGCGACTAATTTCAGGAGTTGCCACTGTGTCTCACGTCAAGGACGTTGTACAGTGCGGCGTTTTATAGGTGTTTTATTTATTGTAACACATTTTCGCACTTTGAAAGTAGTTTATATCTTCGAGAGAAAGTATAGAGGATGCTAGGAAGAAAATTGTGGCAGTTGCTGACTGTTGGAGCCTTTGTAAGGTATAGTAATTTGTAATACCTGTAGAAAATGGACATAACGCAGTTATGGGTAAAAGCCTACAGTAATGTACATAGTAAAAGAAACATTTTGTTGGCGTTCACTATACTGTTACTTTATACAACCGAACGCCCGTCTCCCTCCCTTTTATGCGTCATTCAAGAGACTACACCGTTTTGAGATTATTTCAGAAATTCTAAATCTGTCTTTGCAGCTACAAGAAAATGTGTATTTTTGTCATCAAATATTTTTAGTTCTATTCACTGGCTTGTAGTTAACACATTTATATAATCTGGCCTGCTCTCTGCATCTAAAACAGTTCGTTACAGAAAATGTTGATGGTACGTACGACCTGTTACGTCCGATTTTCGCCCACATAAGAAAACAGTGTCTGCTTGCATGTTTTTGAGGTATTGCTGTTTTGGCAATGTTGCTCGTTTGTATAGCACTTTGGTCCACAGTTGCAATACTGTGTAGAAATGTTTCGTCCATCTCTTTGTGTGCCATATCTTTTAAATTCTTCTTTGTGTAATATTCAAGTGTCAGTTTTGAAAAGCAAAGTATTTCACGGTTCATACGTACAAGTTTTTCAATGCAGTCATTTTTACTACACTTGTAGCAACAAAAACTTGCTGTATTATCGAACTCACACATCCATCAGTGACGAATTTAAAGTATCACACATTTCTCCTGTTGACATGTCAAAATTTGCTTCCTTTGTCAGAACAAAGCGGAATTTACGCGCTGCCATCTCGCAAACATTCTAATGAAGTTGAAAATGTGATAGAATCCTGAAATAGTGGTTTATTAAACGAGGAACTGAAGAGAAATCAGGTCAAAGGCTTCTGAAAGTGCACTTTCTTTATATAAATATAAACGTGTAATTTTTTCACCTGTCTTGTTGCAGAGCCATACTAATCCTCATTTCACCAGCTACCGATGACTCTTAAAAAATTACATCATTCTACTGTAAAAGTCTGCAGATATTTGTTTATCGCGGTAGATAAGAATTTGCCTAAAGACTTCTCTCTTTGTGTGCTGTCATTTGTCAAAATCTCACTTCAATATCTCAAACCATTTCAGAGATATGAATGGTGTTAAGAGTATTTCATTCTAGCTTCATTGTTGGCGCGTGCAATCGCAAATGAGTCTGAGACCTCCCAAGTCTAAAGAAAAATTCAGTGTGTTGGCTAGATTTCATGTGCAGCGCTATATGATCTAATATGCATCGAATGCAAATTCATAGCGATCCGTATTTATCATTATAAACTTTTCTAATGTTAGGTGGCGTGTTAATTAGATGCAAAATACGAGGGTTGGAAATTAAATAGTGGCAACTAATTATTCACAACCGATACGAAAGAGTTACTTGTTTTCACCTGTTACTGTCCTTCAAAGTAATCACCAGCGTTGTGCAGAACCCGTTGCCAGCGATGTGGAAGGCGTAGTATAGCGTTAGCAGAGCCTGTTCTGTTGATGGTGTGAATGGAGAGATCTGCTGCCTGTCGCATCTCTGGAACAGTTCTGAAGCGAATCCCACGAAGTGGTTCCTTCTCTTCGGAACCAAATCAAAGCCACAAGGACTTAAGTTCGGGGAGTATGGTGGTTCCATCGACCGAACACAGCAGCCACAGCTTGCGCTGTATGCGCCCGCGCATTGTCGTGCAAAATGATGGGTGAGTTGCGCAGAAAGTGTCGCCGCTTCTTTCGCAAAGCTGGTCGCAGGTGATGCTCCAAAAACGAACAGTAATACTGTGTATTGACGGTCTGCCGTGAAGGAGAATCACCATAACTTTAGACCACTCCATTCGCACCATCAACAAAACAGGCTCTGCTAACGCCATACTACGCCTTCCACATCGCTGGCAACGGGTTCTACACAACGCTGGTGACTACTTTGAAGGACAGCAACAGGTGGAAACTTATAAGTCTTTTGCGTTGGTTGTGAATAAAAAGTTGCCACTATTTAAGTTCCAACCCTCATATCACAGTAAGCGTGGCAATTAATGAAACAATAGTCGCTGCATCGTGAAGCTGACATCTAAAGCTACAACTGACGTAAAAACGATTTTTTATCCAATTTATCTAGTAGTGTCTTTAAAATTGTTTGAGAGAGATTGCATTTATCCAAAATGAGCGCACCGTTCTGCCAGAGTAGAGCGTAAGCCACCGGCTAGCCGAGAACTGACGGACTTGGCTGAACGAGGCAAGAGAACTGAGGATAACGGTCTGAAGGTCGTGTCTCCACTAGCGCACAGGCTAGTATTACTGGTATGTTTCAATGTTGATCCAATGACATCGTCAATAACGATTGCGCTGGGTACAGTATCGTCGAGACTGGACCGTGCGTCGGTGGAAACGTATCACTTGGTCAGATGAATACGTTTCTTGTCACATTACGTCTGTGGTCGTGTCCGGAGACGCCGTCACCCAGGCGAATGGCTGCTGGAAACATACGGACGCAGGCCGAAGGAGGCTATTATTCTTCGGGAAAAATTTACCTGGGCTATCATGGCATGGACTATCATGGAATGGGCACTGTGACAGCTGCGGACTACGTGAACATCGCTGTCGACAACCCGTATACCTTCATGCTAGCTGTTGCCGTCACAGTAAACTGTGCATTCAGAAGGAGGCATCTAGCGACCAAGCCTGTTTCGCTGCTTGCGCTGCAGATGCAGGGACAGTATATTAACAATGACTCTGTACCGCGGGCAAATTATATTTAATCACTTTATTATGTGTTTACATCCATCTTTGAAGCAAGCTTTTATGTTTTTCGTACTAGTGTACGCTGACAGACGCATGTAATGATCGATAGAATAAGACCAGACGTTAAATGAAAAAAAAAATTTCATCAAAGATGGTTTTAAGTTTCACAAATTTCGAAATAGTGTATGCACTGAGATGACAAAAGTCATGGAATAGCTATCAGCACTTATACAAATTTTGCAAAAACAGACATAATGCCTGATGGGATACCGCAATCACTGGTTATAAAATGGTACTTATAATCGGTATTGATTGCAAAAATGTTTATTCACATGACCGGTTTCGGTTCCTCTAGAACCATCTTCAGATCTGCAATTTCGGTTACAGGAGTAAACCGTCCACACATAGCAACCTTCGCATGTTGTGACGCACAGATGTGCGACCGGCTCTGTGAATATTTGACAACAGAACCCAGTGCACTATAGTGTACGGCCGATGTTCAACAGAAGCTACACTAACGTCAGCTGAGCCTTAAAGAATCGTAATGACACCTCTGATTTTTTTAATTTGTATAAATGATTCGGCAGATAAGATCAACGTCACTATAAAACTGCTCGCTGACGAGAGTGTTGCCAACAGCAAATAATTTTAGTTAGTGGTTGCAAGAAGGTGGAAAAAGACTTGGAAATCTGATTCACCCACGAAAAAAATGGTTTACAAAATTCATGTTCGACTGGTTCGTGAATATTGCATATCTGTTTCAGTTAATAGAGAGGATAGGGAATGTCAAAATGAGAGCGGCGCGTCTTATAATGAAATCGTTTACTCGGTGCGTGCTCGACAAACTCCAGTGGCAAACGCTACGAGAGAGACGTTGTGCATCACGGAGACGTTTTTATCTTTGAAATTTGGAAAGCTTTCCAAGAAGAGTCGCGAAACATATTACTTCGTGCGACGTACGCCTCACGAAGATACTGAACCGCCAACAGATCATGTAACAACAGTGGATTGTGCTGGTGCCGTTTTCCAATGTGCTAAAGCCTCGGGTGGATGTATTTGTAAGGTAGCTCTGTTTTGGAAATGGTATCTATCATCGCCACCAAGAAATGACAGAGCTTTATCATTGTCAACTGCTGATCCACCTGCCAAGACGTACTCGCCACCACATTGCGCAATCACTGTAACGGAATGGAGGAACTGTAGATATGTAAAGTGAAAGATCAGTTCACTGGATGTTTTAGTGTGCTCAAATATAAGATAACTTACAACTGAATTTATGTACCTACCTTGATTTTTTCCTTATCACAACACCTCTCAGGTTTCTCTCCGTTTGAACTATGATTACCGAGTGTCCTTGTTGTGGAAAAAATGAAAGCCTCAAAACCAAACAGTTAATTAAATAATGTTGTTTGATATTTGGTAAGAAGGGAGTATTCAGATTTACTGTGGATTTGATAAAATTGTGGGAGGTGTTAATTTAGCTTTGTGAAAGCCTCCAAGTGATTGAAACAGTCCAATTTAAAGTTCTGTGGACTTTCAAAGTTACCTATTTAATCTTTGACTTGAAAGTAGAAGACTGTAGTAAAAAAACAATTTGTTGCTACTTTTAAAAATTAAAAGTACTTAAAACTGAGGCTTATAAAGTTTTGCTTAGTTGGTTCAAATGGCTCTGAGCACTGTGGGACTTAACTTCTGAGGTCATCAGTCCCCTAGAACTTAGAACTACTTAGACCTAACTAACCTAAGGACATGATACACATCCATGCCCGAGGCAGGATTCGAACCTGCGACCGTTGCGGTCGCGCGGTTCCAGACTTAATCGCCTAGAACCGCTCGGCCACTCCGGCCGGCTTTTGCTTGGTAAATGATCACATTGTTGCCTGTTGAAAATCGCAAAAGGTGAGTCAGTATCTTACAAATATGTCAATTTTGTGTCTCACTGTAGTAAAAGTTGAAAACTGCAATTGTGGAAAGTTATGCAGTCATGCTTGTTAAGCACTTGTTTCTCCTGTGTATTGAAAGTGCATATTAATAGTGTAACAGGACCCACAGTTTATCCTTTATGCTCATGATAAATAACAATTAATAGAAAGACGACTACCTATGAAAACAGTAACTTCTTTGTTCAAAGGTCAGTGAGAAAGTGTTTGTTAGTGAAGTACATTTACTTTTCATTCTAAATAGAAAAGTATTTAGCTGAAAGAGACTTAACCTATGCCCAGTTCATAAAAATGCAGTGAACTACATATACAATTTTTTGTCAGACAGAAAAATGTTTGAAAAGTAATACTGAAGCTGTATCCAATTTATGATTCTACAATGAATATTAATAGTAACGTTATTGAGACCATTCAGTTTGACTAAGTCCTGAAGGTAATAGTGTGTATCGTTATCTGTTATATTTATGCAAATAGTTTGTTCCGCTCTACCTGTCATCTCCAACTTTAACGTCAACATAAGTTAGTGACACAGTTCATTGCACTCTCGTGTGACAAAGTATAGGCTGTATCTGTCCATTAAAATTACTCATAATTAGTTTCTTGAACAAAAAAATGTTAGTTATTTTTATTCCTAATTAGGCTGGCGACTGTTTTCTTTATTATTAGGACAGTGTGGATAAGCAAAATATTGTTTGCTGCTGTTTAAATATTTAAGTAATTCTGACTTTTACTTGCGATGAGCCACCTCCGTTAGGTATATCACGGTCAACATAACAAAATTCCTTCCAGAGGGTAACACTGCTCTGCTTTTTTATACTATAATTGCTTTGACTAATAATTACGTGATACAATTTGCCTCCAGCTTTGAGGTTATGGTATAACATTAGCGGACGGTAGTGTTATAGGTACACCCAACGGCCAACGTTACTGGGACACTGCACTCCTTCCCCGTGTGGGTCTTTTCACGGGTGTATACGGCCATGACTCCATTTTCGTGTATGAGAATGCGCGACGGCATCGAATAGCGCAGTTGGTGGACCTCATAGAACGACATTCGGCAAATGGACTAGCCTGCCAGTTCCCCCCACTGAAATTCTATCGATCGCGTAAGGAACGCGTTGTAGAAATATTGCAGCACACCAACATACACAGTCCGCATCTCGTGGTCGTGCGGTAGCGTTCTCGCTTCCCACGCCCGGGTTCCCGGGTTCTATTCCCGGCGGGGTCAGGGATTTTCTCTGCCTCGTGAAGACTGGGTGTTGTGTGACGTCCTTAGGTTAGTTAGGTTTAAGTAGTTCTAAGTTCTAGGGGACTGATGACCATAGATGTTAAGTCCCATAGTGCTCAGAGCCATTTGAACCATTTTGAACCAACATACACTAACTTCGATGCAGCTGTTGTCAACGGCGCAGGTGGACGTTCAGAACGCATTACTCCTTACCGACCTTGCGGCCAACATGGAAGCACGATTCAGAGCATTCACTGCCGTCTGTGGTGATCATACACCTGATTAACAACCATATTCTGGCTTTTGTAATATCGAAGGGACCATAATAAATCGCAGTGACTTCAGTGTAATTACTGTCTTTGAATAAAAGCGTCATTTCTGTTTCTCTCAATTCGTATCTCTTTCAGTTACCTTCTGTAGCATACTGTGGCCGTTCTTTCTACGTATGCTCCAAGTTTCATCGAGGTACGTTACTTGGCAGTAACACATACAGTTACTTTTGTTCTTACGTCTTGTACACCATTCCATATGTATGTAGAATATCCCGGAAGTTTTAACAGTAGTAGACACCGGCTGGAATTACTCCGTAGTATAACAGTTAGCAACCCACAGTCTTGCAGTATTTGAACAGATAATATACGGTAGTACATTTCGTGTTCTCCGCGAATCGTACTTGAAATAACAATGCCAGCGCACATACTGGTTTTAATTTTTCTAGCTTTAAACAAAATAGATATTGGCATTGCTCTTCGCAGCGTATTGTATTCACAATCTTGGTGACTAGTTGTCCACGTCGGAAGTCAATTCAAATGCGTTCTTTCAGATTACGATAACCTCACAATCAACTAGGTTATCTGTTTTCGTAACTAACGAATACTTAGCGACAGATGATCGGAAGTAATTACGTGAAGACTTGTTTGCGTACTCAGCGCAGAGCTCGGATCTCTGTGGGCGAATCGCCACACGGTGAACACACCAAATCGATATACTGGAAGCAGTTAATTAGCCCTGTTTCTTTCTGTAATAACGGATAAACAAGAAATTCATTACAGTTAGCTGAAAATTAACGAGAAAGAAGTAAGTGTTAAATCTGACTGTGCTGCTACCAGGACTTGGTTTTGTGGATTGTTGTTACGTTTATTAGTCAAACATTGCCTTAGAAGCAAAGAAGAAGCTACTGAAAATGTAGGCTAGAGTGAAACATGGGTAGAAGGTGGAAACCTGAGATGAAAAAATTAGTTAATTAGCGAGTTACTTAGTCACATGGTCTGTAGATCCATTTGCACGATTCACTTCGAGCTGACGTGGAACGAGTCAGTTTACATTATTTGCTTAAACATATGACTGCAAGCTAGCTATTTACAGAGGACTGAATAGCACAGCGCAGCGGTTAATTTCAATAAATATCAACATATTAATGTATGTCACTAACTAAGTTACAAGTGAAAACATGTAAATAATAGATTTCAGCTGTCAGTCGTCCTTTTGAAATTTTATTGGCAGATCTAGATTTCAGCTAGAAACTAGCCATCCTCGATGCACTATCATTTTTGATCAATGCATGTAATGCCTGTTGGTCGGGCTTCATTCACAGTTCATTGACTACAGAGTCAATGAACTGTGAATGAAGTCCAACCAACAGGCATTACATGCATTGATCAAAAATGATAGTGCATTGAGGATGGCCAGTTTCATTCACACAGTCACAGTCACATTGATACACAGTCAATGAACTGTGAATGAAGCCCGACCAACAGGCATTACATGCATTGATCAAAAATGATAGTGCATTGAGGATTTCCAGTTTCATTCACAGTCACAGTCACATTGATACACAGTCAATGAACTGTGAATGAAGCCCGACCAGCAGGCATTACATGCATTGATCAAAAATGATAGTGCATTGAGGATGGCCAGTTTCTAGCTGAAATCTTGATATGCCAATAAAATTTCAAAAGGACGACTGACAGCTGAAATCTATTATTTACAAGTCAATAACAGTCGCTGCGTGCAACAGCTTCTGAATGGAGGGTAACGTGGTGAAGTGAAAACATGTTTAATAACGAAGGCAACATTTCGTCTGTTGTACTACACATGCTAACAGTGTTCGATTAAACATTCATCTATGGGGTAAAGAGGGTTGACAAGAGCAAGAGATTTCAGATTGGATTTAAAATTTGCTTCAGAACATGTTGGACATTTACTTATTAGCAAATGATTATTTTTGGGGCTGCGTAATCAACGCCGTTCTGGACTACCTATAGCTCAAGTAAAGAGTAACAAAGGTTTTTCTTCTTCTGTTGTTGTAGCTGTGGACATTAAAGTTCTTTGCAATTTGCAATGAATTATTTATGACGAATTTGTTACCAAATGTAGCTATTGTGAATGTGTAGTTAGTGTCTAACTTCTTGAGGAAGGGTGTGTATGATGGTTATAGGGGCCGACACCATATTTTATTTTCACTGTTCGCGTAAGTAAAATCAGTACTTTCTTTCTAAGTTTAAGTTATCTCAGATAATTTTCCGATAATATTAGATTAGATCTACCTTTTATTCCACAGATCCATACTGAGGACATTTTAAAGGCTATAGACCATCATGGAGGTGTAATACATCAAAAAAATCTGTAACATATTATCATTTAAGGGGAAAACTTTAAACGTATTATCATTTAAAGGGAAACAAAAAACTTGTCACAAAACATATAAATTTACGGTACACTGTGATGCAAATGATACTTCTGTCGCTATTATGATCATGTGTCATCGAACAGAAAACGAATTAACAACACTTATTTACTCTGATTACATTATCCCATTGAAGATGTGCAGAGGTCAAATTGTATGGAACACTCTTGTTTTTTTGATATTATCAATAACGTCATTCGGTCCTACTATGAAATTCGTCATTGTACGTGTGTGTGATGTGTGTGAATTTCTGAGGGACCAAATTGCTGAGGTCATTGGTCCCTAGACTTACACACTAGTTAAACAAACTTATGCTAAGAACAAGACATACACCCATGCCCGAGGGAGAACTCGAACCTCCGGCGGGAGACACTGGAATAGAAGGGATTGGCCACCAGTAAATCCTCGAACTGACCTTTATTATAGTTAAAACTCTTATTAATGAGAGGCAAAGCGCAACCTATTTTAATGCGATATTTTGATTGCCAAATTTATAGTTATGTGAAAAGCAAAGGCTGCTAAACTTAGCTATTTGAGAAGCTCAATAACATCTTTATTTTGGAAATTTGTGGTAAGTTGCTATGGGACCAGACTGCTAAGGTCATCGGTCCCTAGGCTTACACACCACTTAACCTAAATTATCCTAAGGTTAAACACACACACCCATGCCCGAGGGAGGACTCGAACCTCCACCGGGACCAGCTGCGCACTCCATGACTGCAGCGCCTGAGACCGCGCGGCTAAACCCGCGCGGCGTTGAGTAAGGTATTAATGGTGACAAATCGTTGCCAGATTTTATGCCTTGATCCAAATCTGTCATCAACACAAAACAAAAAAGAAGTGTTGTTGAAATCACTATCCAGTGCTCACAGTTCAATCCTCTCTAAATGAAGTCTTGCTTCAAAATATCGATCAAATGTCTGCATTTCGATGTTCTTGTACCTATCGAAGTTCGTACTCTTCTTTTCTCGTCTTTCTCTCACCTCGACAACTTTCATGCTGAATTTATTTATTTATTTATTTGTTTATTTTTTTTCATTTGCTCAGGAAACAATTTATTTTATTTATAGCAACCATTTACTGTTTTTTTCCTTGGAAAAGATTAAAAAGGTTGTAAAAAGTGTCGATTCGTACCTACATTCACGGAAGTTGATTGTGATCTGACTGCAGGGCATATTTCTACAGGTGACTCCCACATTTAGTAGGGGCTGCCTCCTCAAGTATGTTGCAATGGAGCAAAATCTGATACTTTGATCTATAGGAAACTGTTAGGTTGCAGACGATTAAAGTATCCTTATTTTTGAGTGTTCTAATTGCTATGTAGTGAGATGCCTAAGAAAAAGCACGTTCCTAATCAACAAGAGAAAGGCTTATGACAACACAATAGGACATTGACAAAACAAAAACTCACATTCTTCTACCAGGAATCCGCCTGAAAAACAACGAAATTAAATAATATGACCGGACGTAGCGACTAAACCAACCAAGTTTCCCACTGAAAGGAGGGAGAGTGTACTCGGCAGACGCTGGTGCCAGATACTGCTCGGAGGAAACAGTGGAGAGCTCAGAAGTCCCATGGCGGTGGAAGCAACCGGGCTCTGATTGGAGGGCTAGTGTTAGCCGGCATGTGAGATGACCCAGAGCATCTGCGGAGAGCTGCCGGTGAATGGAGGTGAGACGGTGTTAATAGCCGGAGCTCGGAGGTATACTTCTGGATATATTTCCGCGCATGTGACTCGGCGGAGGGAAGTAGATCTCCAGCGAAAAGGACCTTTGGCGGCGCTTGCCCCTGCGTCTGTCGGTTGCGGTATGACAGTGGTCGACGCCTTAGAGTTATGCATCTGTGCAATGCTTCTTCATCGGCCGGGTTGCCGGTCGTTCAGGAGTACTCCTTATATGTGACACTAACTACGAGTGTGTCACCTGGTCCACAACGGATCATGACGTCGACATTAACTTTTTTTCCTAATCCGTTTCACAGGTATCCATTTTGAGTGGCCCACGACTAGTATGTCGAGATTCTTCGAGGTCAGCTTGTCCCACGTTATGAACTCTCCCGTCAGCGTGAGGCTTGACAAGACGCTGGTGACGAGTCTCGGAAGTGGTCATTACACGGGGTGGCGAAGAGGGAGCACCGCACACTGCGATGAAATACGTCGTATTGTGCGCGTTGGCAGGCCTCCTTGGCTGGCGTCCTCTGGAATGCGGATAATCTTTTTTGCCGCAGAGCCGCTGCGGCGGAACGTAGATGTTGGCAGCAATGTGACTGCGCCCTAACCGTTCCAGGACGGCAACCAAGTCGACCATCATTGGCGGAAACATCAGCTGTATGGCGCCTCAAAAAGGTTTAATTACCTTGTCTGCCGACTGTGCATCATGGACCACGAGCATATGACTGTGATTCAGCAACAGGAGTACTGACAACTACTGGTCTGAAGCTAGATCGGTAACGTCGCCACTGCTAGTGTATGGTATGTCACTTTCCTGGGATGACGTCAGACCTCCTACTGCCTCTCAGCGTAACACTCGGGCGCAGGATGGGATAGACGCACGATGTCAGGAATAAAAATATCGGTAAGCAGGGTGAAACATGTTGGGTTCCCAAGCGCTGTCACGGGCTGAGAAGATAGAGAAGTTTAGAACAGTGGAGCATATCGAGTGAAGCTCCTTGCTTTCAACGCTAAATATCGAAATCATGCATTTCTGTTAAAGAAAAAGTACACTACTGGCTATTAAAATTTGTACACCAAGAAGAAATGCAGGTCATAAACGGGTATTCATTGGACAAATATATTATACTAGAACTGGCATGTGATTAGATTTTCACGCAAATTCGGTGGATAGATCCTGAGAAATCAGTACCCAGAGCAACCACCTCTGGCCGTAATAACGGCCTTGATACGCCGGGGCATTGAGTCAAAAAGAGCGTGGATGGCGCGTACAGGTTCAGCTGCCCACGCAGCTTCAACACGATACCACAGTTCATCAAGAGTAGTGACTGCCGTATTGTGACGAGCTGGTTGCTCCGCCACCATTGACCAGACGTTTTCAATTGGTGAGAGATCTGGAGAATGTGCTGACCAGGGCAGCAGTCGAACATTTTCTGTATCCAGAAAGGCCAGTACAGGACCTGCAACATGCGGTCGTGCATTATCCTTCTGAAATTTAGGGTTTCGCATCGATCGAATGAGGGGTAGAGCCACGGGTCGTAACACATCTGAAATGTAACGTCCACTGTTCAAAGTGCCGTCAATGCGAACAGGAGGTGACCGAGACGTGTAACCAATGCCACCCCATACCATCACGGCGGGTGATACGCCAGTATGGCGAAGACGAATACACGCTTCCAATGAGCGTTCACCGCGATGTCGCCAAACACGGATGCGACCATCATGATGCTGTAAACAGAACCTGGATTCATCCGAAAAAATAACGTTTTGCCATCGTGCACCCAGGTTCGTCGTTGAGTACACCATCGCAGGCGCTCCTGTTTGTGATGTGGCGTCAAGGGTAACCGCAGCCACGGTCTCCGAGTGATAGTCCACGCTGATGCAAAAGTCGTCGAACTGTTCGTGCAGATGGGTGTTGTCTTGCAGACGTCCCCATCTGCTGACTCAGGGATCGAGACGTGGCTGCACGATCCGCTATAGCCATGCGGATAAGATGCCTGCCATGTCGACTGCTAGTGATACGAGGCCGTTGGGATCCAGCACCGCGTTCCGTATTATCCTCCTGAACCCACCGATTCCATATTCTGCTAACAGTAATTGGATCTCGACCAACGCGAGCAGCAGTATCGCGATACGACAAACCGCAATCGCGATAGGCTACAATCCGACCTTTATCAAAGTCGAAAATGTGATAGTACGCATTTCTCCTCCTTACACGAGGCATCACAACAACGTTTCACCAGGCAACACCGGTCAACTGTTGCTTGTGTATGAGAAATCGGTTGGAAACTTTCCTCATGTCAGCACGTTGTAGGTGTCGCCACCGGCGCCAACCTTGTGTGAATGCTCTGAAAAGCTAATCATTTGCATATCACAGCATCTTCTTCCTGTCGGTTAAATTTCGCATCTGTAGCACGTCATCTTCGTGGGGTAGCAATTTTAATGGCCAGTAGTGTATATTTACCGTCTATGGACCTGATAGAAGGTGCACAGTGAAGAATACACAGCCGCTCATCTGCATCCCAAGTATTTAATTCTAGTAGTTTATGGCCAGAACTGGGTCTGTGCCTACTTGGATCTACATTAATTCGGCTGGAGACGGGAAATGGGATGCCATCGTAGAAATGATGCGTAACATGACATATGTTGATACTCTGAGATGACAAAAGTCGTGAGATACCTCATAATATCGTGTCGGACCTCCTCCTGCCCCCCGTAGTGCAGCAATTCGACGTGGTATGGACTAACAAGTCGTTGGAAGTCCTCTGCAGAAATACTGAGCTATGTTGTATCTATAGCCGTCCATAATTGCGGAAGTGTTTCCAGCGTAGGAGTTTGTGCACGAACTGACCTCTCGATTATGTCACACAGATGTTCGATGGTATTCATGTCGGGAGATCTGGGTGGCCAAATCCTCAGCTCGAATTGTTCAGAATGTTCTTGAAACCAATCACGAACAATTGATCCCCTTTGATGTGACGTACTGTCGCCCATTAAAATTTTATATTCGTTTGGAAACAGGTAGCCGAGCATAACCAGTCCGGCTCATGATCTGTTCAGTTGAACCAGAAGACAAAGTCTATTCCATGTAAACACAGCCTACACCTTTATGGAGCCACCACCAGCTTGCACAGTTCCTTGTTGACATCTCCGTGCGGTTTGCGCCTTACTCGAACCCTACCACCAGCTCTTAACAACTGAAATCGGGACTCATCTGACCAGGTCAAGGTTTTCCAGTCGTTTGGGATTCAACCGATATGGTGACGAGTCCAGGGCAGGCACTGCAGGCGACGTCTCGTGTTAGCAAAGGCACTCGTATTGGTAGTCCACTGCCAAAATCCATTAACGCCAAATTTCGCCACGCTGTCCTAACAGATACGTTCTTCGTTTGTCCTACATAGATTTCAGCGGTTATTTCACTCAGTGTTGCTTGTCTGTTATCACTGACAGCTCTACGCAAACGCCACAGCTCTCGATCGTTAAGTGAAGGCCGTCGGCCACTGCGTTGTCCATTGTGAGAGGTAATGCCTGAAACTGGGTATTCTCGGCACACTCTTGACACTGCGGATCTCGGAATATTGAATTCCCTAACGATTTCTGAGATCTAATGTCCCATGCGTCTAGCTGTAACTACCACTCTGCGTTCTAAGCCAGTTAATTCCCGTCGTGCGAACATAACCACATCGGAAACCCATGCATATGAATCACTTGAGTACGAATGACAGCTCCGACAGTGTACTATCCTTTTATACTTTGTGTACTGGATATAACCCCCATCTAAGTATGTGCGTATTGCTATCCCATGACTTTTGTCACCTCAGTGTATACTGAAGGTAGTGTTGCATTACTTCTTCTTCTGTCGTGTCCCAGCTTAGGTCCTACCATCATCTTCGGTGAAGGGATGCTTTGCGTAGCGCAGTCAAGGCGCTGACAATAATACTTTTACCGTGGGCTGAGGCCTACTAAGTCACTTTTAACGGAGTGAGAGGAGAAAGTGTCCTAGGATGCATAGCACAGGTGTTTCTGTAATGGAAACTAGTAGTTGTGATTTGTAGAAAGTGAATAAGAATCCAAACACTTAAGCATTCAGTTTAAGAATAATTTATATTCCCAGTAGTTTAAACTTATTCGGAGAGGTGTCTTACAATGGCTGTACGACTTAGCAAATCAATAAGTACATTATACTACTCTATAACTAGGTGTTTCCAGCAACTCTCGCCGGCCGGTGTGGCCGTGTGGTTCTAGGCGCTTCAGTTTGGAACCGCGTGACCGCTACGGTCGCAGGTTCGAATCCTGCCTCGGGCATGGCTGTGTGTGATGTCCTTAGGTTAGTTAGATTTAAGTAGATATAAGTTCTAAGGGACTGATGACCTGAGATGTTGAGTCCCATAGTGCTCAGAGCCATTTGAACCAGAGCCAGCAACTCTCGGTTTCTTAGTTCTACCAAGCTCTACCAGAGACGAGATCTTTGCTTGCAACTCATTTCAACAACGCACAATCAAATACCTTAATCGTAATTACAATGAAATGAACACCCTTAGCTGCTTACAGGCGTTGACATACGACAACGGGGACAGATGAAAATGAGAGCGGCGACCGTGACTCGAACCCGGGATCTCCTGCTTACATGGCAGACGCTCTATCCATCTGATCCTCCGAGGACACAGAGGATACCGCGACTGCAGGGATTTATCTCTGGCACTCCTCCCGCGAAACCCACATTATCAACGTATTGTCTGTCCCGCACTACATTCGTAGTGCGGGACAGACCCCCCCCCCCCCCCCCCCATTATACTCATTACTCGCGGCGCGTTGCCGATTCCCGTAAGAGTTCGTGCTCTGTTTGTGCATTCGAACAGAAGAAGAAGATGGTCAAGTGGCCGGTGAGCCTTAGCTATCTATATACTAAGATGATATCTTTTCTTTCGCACATGTCCGAACTCTTACGGCAATCGGCAACGCGCCGCGAGTAATGTGTATAATGGGCGGGTGCACTACGAATGTAGTGCGGGACAATACGTTGAGAATGTGGGTTTCGCGGGAGGCGTGCCAGAGATAAATCCCTGCAGTCGCGCTATCCTCTGTGTCTTCGGTGGGTCAGATGGATAGAGCCTCTGCCATGCAAGCAGGAGATCCCGGGTTCGAGTCCCGGTCGGGGCACACATTTTCATCTGTCCCCGTTGAAGTATGTCAACGCCTGTAAGCAGCTAAGGGTGTTCATTTCATTGTAATTTCATTCTAACGAGCTGCATGGTCACCGATGGTATCTGTTCTTTCGGACATCATCGGACCTTCTCAGTATATATATATATATATATATATATATATATATATATATATATATATATATATATATATACACTCCTGGAAACTGAAATAAGAACACCGTGTATTCATTGTCCCAGGAAGGGGAAACTTTATTGACACATTCCTGGGGTCAGATACATCACATGATCACACTGACAGAACCACAGGCACATAGACACAGGCAACAGAGCATGCACAATGTCGGCACTAGTACAGTGTATATCCACCTTTCGCAGCAATGCAGGCTGCTATTCTCCCATGGAGACGATCGTAGAGATGCTGGATGTAGTCCTGTGGAACGGCTTGCCATGCCATTTCCACCTGGCGCCTCAGTTGGACCAGCGTTCGTGCTGGACGTGCAGATCGCGTGAGACGACGCTTCATCCAGTCCCAAACATGCTCAATGGCGGACAGATCCGGAGATCTTGCTGGCCAGGGTAGTTGACTTACACCTTCTAGAGCACGTTGGGTGGCACGGGATACATGCGGACGTGCATTGTCCTGTTGGAACAGCAAGTTCCCTTGCCGGTCTAGGAATGGTAGAACGATGGGTTCGATGACGGTTTGGATGTACCGTGCACTATTCAGTGTCCCCTCGACGATCACCAGTGGTGTACGGCCAGTGTAGGAGATCGCTCCCCACACCATGATGCCGGGTGTTGGCCCTGTGTGCCTCGGTCGTATGCAGTCCTGATTGTGGCGCTCACCTGCACGGCGCCAAACACGCATACGACCATCATTGGCACCAAGGCAGAAGCGACTCTCATCGCTGAAGACGACACGTCTCCATTTGTCCCTCCATTCACGCCTGTCGCGACACCACTGGAGGCGGGCTGCACGATGTTGGGGCATGAGCGGAAGACGGCCTAACGGTGTGCGGGACCGTAGCCCAGCTTCATGGAGACGGTTGCGAATGGTCCTCGCCGATACCCCAGGAGCAACAGTGTCCCTAATTTGCTGGGAAGTGGCGGTGCGGTCCCCTACGGCACTGCGTAGGATCCTACGGTCTTGGCGTGCATCCGTGCGTCGCTGCGGTCCGGTCCCAGGTCGACGGGCATGTGCACCTTCCGCCGACCACTGGCGACAACATCGATGTACTGTGGAGACCTCACGCCCCACGTGTTGAGCAATTCGGCGGTACGTCCACCCGGCCTCCCGCATGCCCACTATACGCCCTCGCTCAAAGTCCGTCAACTGCACATACGGTTCACGTCCACGCTGTCGCGGCATGCTACCAGTGTTAAAGACTGCGATGGAGCTCCGTATGCCACGGCAAACTGGCTGACACTGACGGCGGCGGTGCACAAATGCTGCGCAGCTAGCGCCATTCGACGGCCAACACCGCGGTTCCTGGTGTGTCCGCTGTGCCGTGCGTGTGATCATTGCTTGTACAGCCCTCTCGCAGTGTCCGGAGCAAGTATGGTGGGTCTGACACACCGGTGTCAATGTGTTCTTTTTTCCATTTCCAGGAGTGTATATATATATATATATATATATATATATATATATATATATATATATATATACTTAATCATAATTTGAGACAAATGCTATACAGCGCTTGTTTGTCTTTATAGTTTGACATACACAGAATGTTAACTATTGCCTTTTGGAACTATATGTAGTCAGATATTCACAATAGGAAACAAGTGGGAGGCAGTGCTTGCTCCTGTATATATTTTGACGTACAGAAAATACCTCGTTGCTACTAGAGAAACTTCTACAGTGCTTGTTCTTCTCTAACAGGCAGAAAACTTAAGAGACTTATCGGAAAATGTTGTCCTCCCTCGAATATTCCGGTGATTCAGCTGTCCCTCTCTATCTGTTTTATGCAGCCTGAAATGCCTTCAGATACTACATGCAAGGTTTTCGTATGAGGAAATGTGGTGTAGTGAAAATTTGTACTGGGATACGTTTTTGCTAGAGGCCATTGTTTTCGAATAATTCAAGAAACACGTACAACAGTGACCTTCAAATGCGTTGAAAAACTCGAAAATCGTGACCTCCAGCGCAGACGTATGCTACATTAAATTTCCTTCAGAAAGGTCCTATTCATTTTTTATGTAGGACTAGTAGTTTGTGCATAGCGAATGAAAGAATGTGAAATTCTCGCGCATGTTTTTTGAAGGCTTTCGGGTAGCGTAAAACATAGGCAGGGGCAGTTGAATTATCCTGCTTCTCGTAGCTTTACTGCAGCAGCGTTGAAGTTTGACTCTATAGTGACTTCAAGGCTCTTCTTCTGTGATACTACTCGTGATGACTCGCTCCATATTAACTGCTTCAACTACTTCCTGGTAATTCGTTCTTCTCGCTCATGGAACCGATTGACTTGGCCTCGGTGCTACCTCATTTTTTTTTTTCTTTGGTGGAGGGGGGGGGGGGCTCTTGAACGAATTTCTGTCATAGCTTTGTTTCCCCATAGCTGTTTCTCCTAATTTATGGAAACGTCCAACCATGTTTGAAATGATTTTCGAAGATAGCCAGTCTTGGTACCATTTCCGAGTTTTGTGTCGACTGTCTAGGCGCTATTACGGCTATTGCCTACAGACATGGCTATTACTCTGCAGTGGCTGTGGCTGAGAATGCACCACTTTCCCCACTGCGTGTGGACTCTTATGATTGTTCCACTTTCCGCTGGGCCTGCGTTACACACATCATGCTTTCCCAACACCATGTCTGTGCATTGTCTTAACATTGTTGTTGTTGTTGTGGTCTTCAGTCCTGAGACTGGTTTGATGCAGCTCTCCATGCTACCCTATCCCGTGCAGGCTTCTTCATCTCAGAGTACCTACTGCAGCCTACATCCTTCTGAATCTGCTTAGTGTATTCATCTCTTGGTCTCCCTCTACGATTTTTACCCTCCACGCTGCCCTCCAATACTAAATTGGTGATCCCTCGGTGTCTCAGAACATGTTCTACCAACCGATCCCTTCTTCTAGTCAAGTTGTTCCACAAGCTCCTCTTCTCCCCAATTCTATTCAATACCTCCTCATTAGTTATGTGATCTACCCATTTAATCTTCAGCATTCTTCTATATCACCACATTTCGAAAGATTCTATTCTCTTCCTGTCCAAACTATTTATCGTCCAAGTTTCACTTCCATACATGGCTACACTCCGTACAAATACATTCAGAAACGACTTCCCGACACTTAAATCTATACTCGATGTTAACAAATTCCTCTTCTTCAGAAACGCTTTCCTTGCCATTGCTAGTCTACATTTTATATCCTCTCTACTTCGAACATCATCAGTTATTTTGATCTCTAAATAGCAAAACTCCTTTGCTATTTTAAGTGTTTCATTTCCTAATCTAATTCCCTCAGCATTACCCGAATTAATTAGACTACATTCCATTATCCTCGTTTTGCTTTTGTTGATGTTCATCTTATACCCTCCTTTCAAGACACTGTCCATTCCGCTCAGCTGCTCTTTCAAGTCTTCTGCTGTCTCTGACAGAAGTACAATGTCATCGGCGAACCTCAAAGTTTTTATTTCTTTTCCATAGATTTTAATACCTACTCCTAATTTTTCTTTTGTTTCCTTTACTGCTTGCTCAATATACAGATTGAACAGCATCGGGGAGAGGCTACAACCCTGTCTTCCCAACCAATGCTTCCCTTTCATGTCTCTCAACTCTTATAACTGCCATCTGCTTTCTATACAAATTGTAAATAGCCTTTCGCTCCCTGTATTCTACCCCTGCCACTTTCAGAATTTGAAAGAGAGTATTCCAGTCAACATTGTCAAAAGCTTTCTCTAAGTCTACAAATGCTAGAAACGTAGGTTTGCCTTTCTTTAATCTTTCTTCTAAGATAAGTCGTAGGGTCAGTCTTGCCTCACGTGTTCCAACATTTCTCCGGAATCCAAACTAATCTTCCCCGAGGTCGGCTTCTACCAATTTTTCCATTCGTCTGTTAAGAATTCGCGTTAGTATTTTGCAGCTGTGACTTATTAAACTGATAGTTCGGTAATTTTCACATCTGTCAACACCTGCTTTCCTTGGGATTGGGATTATTATATTCTTCTTGAAGTCTGAGGGTATTTCACCTGTCTCATACATCTTGCTCACCAGATGGTAGAGTTTTGTCAGGAATGGCTCTCCCAAGGCCGTCAGTAGTTCTGATGGAATGTTGTCTATTCCCGGGGCCTTGTTTCGACTCTTCACGCAATGTCTATATTACTACTTACTAATTAATAAAGTTTCATTCTTTCCACAGCAAAATGGTTCAAATGGCTCTGAGCACTATGGAACTTAACAGCGGAGGTCATCAGTCCCCTAGAACTTAGAACTACTTAAACCTAACTAACCTAAGGACATGACACACATCCATGCCCGAGGCAGGATTCGAACCTGAGACCGTAGCGGTCGCGCGGTTCCGAACTGTAGCGTCTAGAACCGCTCGGCCACCCTGGCCGGCTTTCCATAGCAGCCAAGAAACTTATACTTAATCTTCTTCTGTTCGTTAGTGTTTACCCCATCTATTATAGTCTGTATTGTATTCAAGTTTTGACAAATTTATTTTATTTAACTGAGCGGACAGATTCATTTTCTAATGCCGCAGTCGTCATTTGCCTAACTAAGAGATGTAGTATATGCAGCCTGTCTGTGAACTGTGTAAACTTTGTTCCGTGTGTGATCGTATGTTTAACTTCTATCCTTCGCTGCAGACCGCAACCGTAACATACTTTTTGAAAGAAATCATTGCCGGCATATGACCGCAAGCTCTTATTATTCATTTATTACACTAATTAGATTTCAACCGAGTATATACACGATTCCCAGGAGATGTGACGGGAACGCTTATTTAAAGCAAAAAACTTCATATGACCATATGCCCTATTCTGAATGATTTCTGATAAAGAGCGCATTTAATTGTTCATTTGTTTATGGCGCGCGCACATATGTGTCTTACCTACCCAACCTACCTCGTTGCTTTCAACGTTTTAGCTGGGGATGTGTTTCTGTCATTAAAGTAGCCTGATGAACGTGCAGTTGTGCATGGTGTGTCGTGAGTGAAGTAATGCGAGGGACTGAGAGTGCTTCAGCGAGAAGCATCGGTTAACTGCGTTGGTACACACGATGGCTAAAAAAAATTGGAAATTTGTGGCAAGGTCTTATGGGACAAAACTGCTGAGGTCATCGGTCCCTAAGTTGGCACACTACTTAACCTGCCTAAAACTAACTTACGCTAAGGCTTTTCGCCGATGATGCTGTGGTATACAGAGAAGTTGCAGCATTAGAAAATTGCAGCGAAATGCAGGAAGATCTGCAGCGGATAGGCACTTGGTGCAGGGAGTGGCAACTGACCCTTAACATAGACAAATGTAATGTATGCGAATACATAGAAAGAAGGATACTTTATTGTATGATTATATGATAGCGGAACAAACACTGTAAACATCCCCCAGGCTGTGGCTAAGCCATGTCTCCGCAATATCCTTTCTCTCAGGGGCGCTAGTTCTGCTAGGTTCGCAGGAGAGCTTCTGTAAAGTTTGGAAGGTAGGAGACGAGACACTGGCAGAAGTAAAGCTGTGAGGACCGGGCGTGAGTCGTGCTTCGGTAGCTCAAATGGTAGAGCACTTGCCCGCGAAAGGCAAAGGTCCCGAGTTCGAGTCTCGGTCGGGCACACAGTTTTAATCTGCCAGGAAGTTTAATATCAGCGCACACTCCGCTGCAGAGTGAAAATCTCATTCTACTGGTAGCAGTTACTTCTGTAAAATATCTGGGAGTATGCGTGCGGAACCATTTGAAGTGGAATGATCATATAAAATTAATTGTTGGTAAGGCGGGTGCCAGGTTGAGATTCATTCGGAGAGTCCTTAGAAAATACAGTCCATCAACAAAGGAGGTGGCTTACAAAACACTCGTTCGACCTACACTTGAGTATTGCTCATCAGTGTGGGATCCGTACCAGGTCGGGATGACAGAGGAGATAGAGAAGATCCGAAGAAGAGCGGTGCGTTTCGTCACAGGGTTATTTGGTAAGCGTGATAGCGTTACGGAGATGTTTAGCAAACTCAAGTGGCAGACTCTGCAAGAGAGGCGCTCTGCATCGCGGTGTAGCTTGCTGTCCAGGTTTCGAGAGGGTGCTTTTCTGGATGAGGTATCGAATATATTGCTTCCCCCTACTTATACCTCCAGAGGAGATCACGAATGTAAAATTAGAGAGATTCGAGCGCGCACGGAGGCTTTCCGGCAGTCGTTCTTCCCGCGAGCCATACGCGACTGGAACAGGAAAGGGAGGTAATGACAGTGGCACGTAAAGTGCCCTCCGCCACACACCGTTGGGTGGCTTGCGGAGTATAAAAGTAGATGTAGATGTAGAAAGACGACACACACACCCATGCCCGAGGGAGGACTCGAACCTCCGACGGGGGGCGCGGTGCTGACCGTGGCAAGACACCCCAGGCCGTGCGGTTACCCCGCGCGGCTGCTGGCTGAAATGCCACACATATACACTAACGAAGAACATGCAAGTATGGTGTATGTTCCCGGCTTCTGCGATAGTAGTGCTCCTGTTGTTGTCGAAGAATACCGTCGGCGCTTTCCGGCACCTCGAATTCCTGATCGCAGAGTGTTTCAGTGCACTGCGCGAAACAGGTATTCTTACAAGTTCCCATTTTCCTTCTGACCGTGTAGTCCAACAACCCGTGCAGGAACAACAACACATTATTGAAATGGTTCAGCGTAATTCAACTACCAGCACAAAGTGACTTTCTAATCGTGTCAGTGTCTCGTGATCACGTGTGTGACGAGCACTGCATGAGGAAATCTTATAACCATCTGACATAAACCGTACCCACATTCGTCACAACGGCGACAATGTCTCGCGGGTTGCACTTTGTCTGTGGTTAAATGACAACTGTCACCTGCTTCCATTAAAACTATTGGCTGACGAAGCCATGATTACACGCAATATTATCAACAACTCAAGGTGGTAATAATCGATGTTCGCAGGAAAATACACTCGCTACAGTGGAACCCAACAACACAAGGTAATAATAATCGATGCTCGCAGGAAAATACACTCGCTACAGTGGAACCAATTTCCAAGTTCGTTTTTCCATCAATGTTTGCTGCGGCATGGTCGGTAACATATTGATAGGTCCAGTCATTTTAGAAGAGCTAATGACATGTCGCAATTACTTGCCTTTTATGGAAAATTCATTTCTTGTACACCTTGAGGCTGTTCCTTTGGCCACGCGAACTGCACTAGATTTCCAGCATGACGGTTCCCCTTCACTTTTTACCAGACCTGGAGGAAACATCTCATCCGCACTTACCCTAATCGTCGGTTTGGTTGCGGCAGTACAGTTAACTGCTTGGTCGCATTAAGGACTCTGCTACGCTCATTAGGGAACTTGCTGATCCATACAGACAAGCAACACATTTTCTCTCAAGAGTTCAAAAATGCAAATACAGCTCGAACGTTTACTGCGAACTGTACAGCAGCTGTAATGTGTAGTGTACAATTATGCTTAGTGATGAATGCGTTAAAGATACGTATTTTTCAACTGATATTTTGTAAAGCTCATATTGTAATGTTTACTAATTGATGTACATGTGTAAACCTGAAAATGTGTCGAATAATACAGAAAATAAGTAACAATTTGGATAAAATGTCGTATCTCGGAAATCATTCGGAATTGGGCATATGTCCACATGAAGATATTTTGCTTTAAGTGATCGTTCCTGTCGTACTCCTGTATTCTCACCATTCCTACTGGGATATCCTGTATGTACCACTCATCTCATGATATGACCTGAGCGTCAATTAAAAGCAGAAATTGGCGCCAACATTAGCGCACACCAGACATACTTTAACGCTCTGTGGCGTGATAATTGTCACGGCACAGTGTGTTAATGTGTGTCTGCTGTAATAGCTGTTTTTAATGCGCATTCAGATCTTATGACGAGACGACTGGTATATGTGTCCACATACTGGGCGTTTCAGCTGCTCCTACTGATATCGTTTTATGCCACCCGCGATGTTACACTTGGACTTAATACTCCACGCGCCAGATTTTCATATTCTCTCGCTTGTGTACGCGCAAGCTTTTGTTCATACAGAAAAAATGAACGGGACTTTTTTTTAAATTTTGTACTGATGTACATTTTCGCTGGAGGCCACAGTTTTTCCACCCACACACTCATCTGTCACCAGTCAGGATATTTAGTATGTTGGTTTTAGTGTTCGTTCCAACCACTGCACAAAAACTTCCGACTTCACCAACTAGTCTCGATGTTCGACCTATTTTGTCTCTATAGACTGCGCTATTACGTCACCAGTATAGTCGGCAATTCCGTTAACATCATTAATTTAAACGTGCCCTCGACGGTAATGAAAGGAAAAACGACTTCTGTAAACGTTACGCTAAAATTACGTTGACAATTCGATCAAAATTTAGCCTTCACAATCACACTTTTTTTTTCGTCGGTCTTCTTCCTGGTTTGATGCGGCCCGCCAAGAATTCCTCTCCTGTGCTAACCTCTTCATCTCAGAGTAGCACTTGCAACCTACGTCCTCAATTATTTGCTGGATATATTCCAATTTCCGTCTTCCTCTACAATTTTTTCCCTCTACAGCTCCCTCTGGTACCATGGGAGTCATTCTCTCATGTCTTAACAGATATCCTATCATCCTGTCAATTCTCCTTATCAGTGTTTTCCACATATTCCTTTCCTCTCAGATTCTGCGTAGAACCTCCTCATTCCTTACCTTATCAGTCCACCTAATTTTCAACAATCGCCTGTAGCACCACATCTCAAATGCTTCTATTCTTTTCTCTTCCGGTTTTCCCACAGTCCATGTTTCACTACCATACAATGCTATACTCCAGACGTACATTCTCAGAAATTTCTTCCTCAAATTAAGGCCGATATTTGATATTAGTAGACTTCTCTTGGCCAGGAGTGCCTTTTTTGCCATAGTTAGTCTGCTTTTGATGTCCTCCTTGCTCCGTCCGTCATTGGTTATTTTACTGCCTAGATAGCAGAATTCCTTAACTTCCTCTACTTCGTGACTGACGAATACAACGAGATAATTGTTTATTTTATGTGGTTAAAATTCAAAAAATTGTCAGCTAAAATTTGCACAAACGTCTATTTTACAGTTTGAAGTGCACGACTAAGCCGATGTCGTAATAAAGTCAGTCGATGAAGATCAAGAAACCTCGAATGTGCGAAATAATAGTGTAAGACTAATAGTTTTCGTGCAGCGAGCGAGAGAATGCGACAATCTCGCGGGTGGTTTTTGAACGCCACTTATAACATTCCAAGTAGCATAAAAGAACATCGGCAGGGACAGCTTAATCACCCTCTATGTGTTGCAATATTACTACGAAGGCATGTCATTCAGACGTGTCGAATGTATACTGACTTTTCTCACCTTCGAGCTTGGAAATAGCTCTCCAGCTGAAATCGCGATAGTGAAATAAATTAATAATAAAACTTAGTCAAATGGCAGCAGTGATTTCACTAGAAAATACTTTAACTATTTTATTCCGTATTTTATGAGGCGAAAAGTGGAGACCAGCCCATCATTTGCGTAAATGGGGTGTGGGAAAACGAAAGATTCTCTTGCACTCTAGTACAAAATAGAATTAGGTTCCATTTTCCATCGGAACAATTATCCAAATCATACCATCCGTAATACTAAGCTGTGGTTTATGTTCAGACTGTGAGACAAATAAAAATACCATGTGTTATCCTGATTTGAACTCAATTCAAAATTATGTAAAATGAGCGGGGAAGGGGAAGAAAGGAAAGGAAAGGATCTAACGATATCAGCTGCATCGAGATTTTATGCGGAATCAGCGGCGGCGAATCAAAATGTGTGCCGGACGGGAGTCGAACCCGGTATAGCGTGCTTTCTAGGCAGTTACATTAATCACTGCACTCCCCGGACAATATGTTTACCGCAGACGCGCGGACTATCTCGTCACGCTACATGACCGACTCACATTACGATCCAGCATCACCTTTTCTCAGTCTCTCTAATTTTAGATTCACACTGGAGGTCGGACGTAGCTGTGCATTCGCACTGAAGGTTTGGGATTCATTGCCCATAGAGACGAATCGATTATATGAATGCGTGGTGTCTTTTCTTCTGAAAGTGTCCGAAAGAACAGACACCACAAATCCATATAGTCAAATCAAAATGTGTTAAATAAATGCCATCTTAGAAGCTATGACAGCAGGCCTACTACTTTGAGCGATGTGAAGTCGTGGTGAAAGTTGAAATGCTTTAGGGATTTCGCATCATACGGCTCTTGGTACACCGTGCAGTACATATTCTAGCTTTCGTCAATCTCATACTGAAGTAATTTGTTTTTATATTTGGTGACTGGTTTGGATTAGAGTTCTGTTTCTGAATTTTTTTCCGGAGGCGGGGGAACGTGAAAGTCTTGGCAGTTGACTGCGGCAAGTTGCGAGCAGGGGTCAGCTAGAGCACAGCAGGTGACCTGTGCCCGCTACTGCCACACGTGGAAACTCACGCCACGTACCGCGCAGCGTGCACGAGCTGTACCGTTTCCTAATTTACCGTGGCAACACAGACGCTGTTTGTGGTGGCAGCCACTGCCCACATGTGTCACGCCGCCCGCATCTCAATCCGAACACACACACACACACACACACACACACACACACACACACACACCTCAGCCGTACCGCCTGCCCTAGGTACACGTTCAGCCATGCCAGCGCCGTGTTAGCGTTGTCCTAGAATTACGCAGACAGTCCGCGAATCTGTCGTCTAAATAACCAAAGGAACCGGTGGCGTCTTTGCCCTCAAACTGCCGTTTAAAATATTTCTAAGGTTGACCTCCGTTTGTGCAAGTACAGGATGTCACAGGGCGGCCATTTACAGCTCATTTTTTCGTAATCGGTGCGAATTTTACCAGGTATTCATAATAATACATGTAGAGTAATGAAATTTCAGGAATACATTTATCTCGATATACTGTTAAAAGTGATTAATAGTGCAAGATCACACGTTAATTAAAAAAAAAAAAGGCGTGTGACGAGGGCCTCCCGTCGGATAGACAGCTCGCCTGGTGCAAGTCTTTCTATTTGACGCCACTTCGGCGACTTGCGCGTCGATGGGGATGAAATGATGATGATCGTGGTTAGGACAACACAACACTCACTCCCTGAGTGGAGAAAATCCCCGCCAGCTACCGGGGGCGGACATCACACGTCAATGTAAGTGCGAGATAAGGCGTTAAAAGTGTCATATGTGGTACATTAATAACCGGTGTAACAGCCAGAATGGTGAATGCAAGCACGCAAACGTGCATGCACTGTGTTGTGCAGGTGCCGGATGTCAGTTTGAGATGCCTAGAGCACTTGGTTGGATAACACAGGATCGGTTGATGCTGTTTGTGTATGACGCTGGAGTTGTTGTTCGATGGTATCCCATATGTCCTCGATCAGAGGCCGATCTGGGGACTGAGCAGGCCAAGGCAACATTTCGACGCTCTGTAGTGCATGTTAGGTTAAAACAGCGGTAAAAGGCGAGCGATATCCTGCTGGAAAACGATCCCTGGAATACTGTTCACGAATGGCAGCAGCCGGCTGGTGTGGCCGAGCGGTTGTAGGCGCTTCAGTCTGGAACCGCGCGATCGCTACGGTCGCGGGTTCGAATCCTGCCTCGGGCATGGATGTGCATGATGTCCTTAAGTTAGTTAGGTTTAAGTAGTCTTAAGTTCTAGGGGACTGATGACCTCCGATGTTAAGTCCCATAGTGCTCAGAACCATTTGAACCATTTGAACGAATGGCAGCACAACTGACGTTCAAATTTGCAATGAGGATGCATTTGATAACCACGAGAGTTCTCCTGCTGTCATACAAACTCCAGACCATGATTCCTGGTGTAGGCCCAGCGTGTGTAGCATGCAGACAGGTTTGATGCAGGCCCTCAGCCGGTATGTTTCTAACTAATGGCACCGAGGCAGAACCAGCTTTCATCACAAAATACAACAGACTTCCACCCTGCCTTCCAGTGGGCTTTCGCTTGACACCACAGAAGTAGCAAATGGTTGTGCTTTGTGGTCAAATGGCTCTGAGCACTATGGGACTTAACATCGGAGGTCATCAGTCCCCTAGAACTACTTAAACCTAACTACCGTAAGGACATGTCACATGTCCATGACCGAGGCAGGATTCGAACCTGTGACCGCGACCAGCATGGTTTGTGGTCAATGGAATGCACGCTACAGGGCGTCTGGTTGGAGCTGTCCTTGGAGTAGCCAGTTTGTAACAGTTCGTTGTGTCATTATAGTCTTCTCTCTCTGCGCCGTCCGATGCTTCGTCTTCTCGCGACCGTACATTCTGGGGGCCACCGTGCCATCAATCATCTGCAGTGGTTCCATTCCTGCCAAGTCTTTCTGCACTATCACATCCAGGTTCTCGTAGCCCTATTTACACGACCTCATTGAAACTCAGTGAGGATTTGACAATGGTGTCTTTGCCGTCTTAAAGGCAGTCTTGGCTAACATGAACTCGCCATGCCCTGTGTCAACGGTAACTAACGCTCACGACCATTACAGGGTGTAGATATTTAAAGTAAACCAGATTTGCATCATCATAGTGTCACTACTTGCGGCATTCTTATGACACTGGTGCAAAATTTGATTAGACATCATCTTTTAGACATAGAAACACGTCTACCAACTTTCGTTTATGTAGTACAACTCGTTCTTGGTGCTGCGATGTTTTTTCCGTAAGCGTATCAAAGATTTTCTTCGTTCCATTCATGCATTAATGTGCCAACAATATTTGTATTTATGTACCTGCGCTAGTTTTATTTTCATTATCTTTTTTACACGTTCTCTATATGCCCATGTATATATCCAACTACACTTTATTAAAACGTAACCCACCTCTGGAAGACTAGGTCGCTAAGACAACACTTTGCTTTGCTGGAAGTAAGCCGATTCGCATGAAGATGAAGGAAGAAATTTCCACCGCCAGTATCAGGCCGGCGAGAGGAGGAGAAGTGGTTGCTCAAAGCTGCTGAACGCCAGAGTCGTGGATTAAATTCCAAACGTCTCCGCAGTATCTCACGCAGTGAGGGCATGTGACACTGTTGACGGTGATCCCCTCTCGGCTGGGGACGTTAAGCTTGGCGGTCCAGCTAGATGCTCTTTGAGAACAGTAAGCTGTGTGCCTGTACTAGGACACTGCACCCGCCTGGCGAAACCTCGTGAGCAGCGTTCGTTTCCCCTCCCTGGCTTCGCACGCGGTGAGGACACACGTATCCTGCGCGTTCCTCACACGCCAGCGCCAACTCAGGAGCGCGGGGCGACATGTGAGTGAGAGACACGGACAGTGCATCAGAACGTTGAGCGTGCCGAGTTCCTGACGTCATAGCGTGGAACAGCACGTTCGGGAGCCTTTCCGAACGTGCAGAGCAATATCTAGAATGTCAGATATTCTGTACGTGCGTCTGAGCGTTGGCCAATGAGATGGCACAACGCCACCTACGTCACATGCACGCCATCTCCCTTCAGCACAGGATTATGTGGCGCCATATTGGCATTCATTTCAAGCCAATACTTATATATGCCGTTTCTGCGCACCAGCAAATTGAGAATCACTGGAAAACCCGTTGTTAACTGTGCGATTAGTTCCAATAAAATAATGAGAAACATCATATTCGTGGCAAAAGAATTATTGTAACTTGCGTATTACGGGAGTATGCTATTTGAAGGCAGCGACACACTGAAGTTCCACCCTAAACCCATTGCTCTTGGTACAGTTTGTTATAATTAAATTTCAGTTAGTAACATATCTACAATTAAAGTTTTCAGCAACTCGTAATATGCTAAGATTGGACATCATCAGTGCGTTGCTGGTTTAGCGTAGTGAGTAGCGTCGCTGATCCCAATCAAGACGAAAGCTAAGGCAATGGTTCGCATCTCGGAACTTTTAATTTTTTTCCTAATATTTGCGTTTTTATTTGGTTCTGGTACTTTATTATTAGTTTAATATAAGTATATAGTATATTTGATGTTATGTAAATATAAGTTCACCTTTTTTCGAGGGGTAAGTTTGTTCGATTGGCTTAATCTACAGGATAGCTTGCGCCACTTGTATAAAGGTATTTTGCTCCTTTGTCTTTACGCTTCGTAATTCACATGTTGCAAAGATTCTGCCGCTGGGTAGGAACAGTGATCAAGTAAGACTGACCTTGGGGTTTTACTAAAATGTGGGAATGATGAAATAATGTTTATCTTATGTGGAGAAGTATTGCAGATTGGTATCGCACTGTTTGTAATGGAACTTTTATAAGCCGGTGTCCTTATTGACATTGCACATGGTACCTTCCTTTTCGTGGACGATGGAGGAAATGTGCTTTTTAATAGAGCGAACGTGGGAATTTTACGTACGTACGTTTAGTAAACAGTGTGATTTACGAACTAGAAACATTACGCAACTGCCGCTGGAGTGCGTTGTGATCGCGTATACCACGTTGGGGCCCACGTACCGTATGCACAAGTCGCATCATTTCTGAACGTCCAGCAGCACGTTGAACTTCGCACGCTCAACGTTGACGTTCGACAGCACGGTCCGTGTGCCGACGGCTTAAGGAAGTACTGGCTGTATACAGCTTCGTCTCGATGTTGTGCACTCGTAGTCCCGGCAAGCGCTGGAATCTGTTTAGAATTATAATTATTTTTAGCTGCCGATTTTCCATGTTTTCTATGGAAAACGTGTATGCTTTCCCCCTGAGATTCAGCAAATTACCACAGTGCCTGAGTACCAGGTGTAGAAGTATGAAACCGGAATTTCCCTACAGATGGTGCTATCCGTCAGTATAGAGCCCGTGAGACCGCGTCTGTAGCGCCATCTGCGTCCTCTAACGGCTGACCACGAATGTCAGCACACAGTAACCCAAGTTTCATACATCGGTATTTGTTTCACACCCGTAAACATGTCAATTTTGTGCCTATGAAATACGATTTGCGGAAAGCATAGGTTTTCTGTTATCATTTGAAGAAAACTGGTACAGAATCGCATCGAATGCTTGTCGAAGATTTCGGCGAACGTGCTCTTGGGAAAACACAGTGTTTCGAATGGTTAAAAAAATTCAAAACTGGTGATTTTGACGTGATAAATAACGAGTGCGAAAAACCACCGAAAAAGTGCGAAGACAACGAATTGCAGGCTTTACTGGATGGAGATGATACTCAAACTCAACAGGAACTCGCGTAACAATTGAATACGACGCAGAAAGCCGTTTCCGTTCGGTTGAAAGCTATGGGAAAGGTGCAAAAAGTTGGAAAATGGGTTCCTCATGAACTGCAAGAAAAACAGCAAGCAAATCGAAAGACCATTTGTGAAATGCTGCTCGCCAAATACAAAAGAAAGGCGTTTCTCCGTTGAATAGTGACAGATGATGAAAAATGGATATATTTTGAGAATCCTAAACGTCGCAAATCATGGGTGAATCCAGGCAAACTATCGACATCCACTGAAAGACGAAATCGCTTTGGAAAGAAGACAATGCTCTGTGTTTGGTGAGATCAGAAAGGTGTCATCTATTATGAGCCGATAAAACCTGACGAACTTGTCATGAACTGACATATATTTTATGACTTTTGAACACCATTAAGGTAAATACATTGTTTGTTATCTATCAAAATCTCTCATTTGCTAACAATGCCTATCAGTAGTTAGTGTCTTCAGAAGTTAGAATCCTTTATTTAGCTGGCAGTATTGGCGGTCGCTGTATTTCAGTAGATCGAGTAACGAAGATTTTTGTGAGGTAAGTGATTCATGAAAGGTATAGGTTACTGTTAGTTAGGGCCATTCTTTTGTAGGGATTATTGAAAGTCAGATTGCGTTGCGCTAAAAATATTGTGTGTCAGGCTAGTGATGATCAGAATAAGTAAAGAGAGAAATGTCTGAGTACGTTCAGTTTTCCTCAGCTGTTTGAAAATCAAATAACGTAATGGGTTTACCAGCACAGTAATTCATTAATTTTTCTAAAACTGCCCAACATTACAATAGCAAATATTCCAACAATGGAAACCAGCCACAAACTTCACACAGCACAGTCAGTGATTTTCATATAGAGCGCTACGTGGCGTTACCAACATAAAAACCTAAACAGCCTACTTACAATTGTTAATCGGTTTGAAACAAGAGACATGTAATTATTGAAACCAAATTCCTGTTTCATACTTCTACACCTGCAATGTGTAACGAAAATAAAAGTAATAACTGAATACCGTATGCTATTGACGATTATTGAGTTAGCTTTGGAACTGTAAATTTGCATGAATGAATAACTGGTAAAGTAATGCTCCCATTCGGTCTCAACTAAAATTGCAACAACACCGAGACATTGTTTGGGCTGAACAAACGAAAATTATTTACAATGAGGAGCATAACAACTAATTGCAAATGTCAACTTTGTTTATAATAAACAAAGAAACTTCAGTCCAGCTCTCTTGAGTAAATAGACCAAATGTATCAATAGCACTTGTTGCAATTAATATTACGTTGGTTTATAACTTCGTAACGTTTTCATATTGCATCTTGGTATTCGAGTTGCTGTTTGAGTTTACGTATTGTCATTCTGTCATTTGGACATGGTGGGTGGAGCTGTGAGCGCTAGGAAATGGGATGCCAGGCGGAGTAGTCATATTCTTCTGTTTGAGTTCAATAGAGCGGTGACAGCAGCGGAGTAGACAGCTAAATTTACGTTGTTTATGGGAGTAAGCCACTGGATAGAGCACGGCGGGAAAATGGTTTTCTGGTTTTAAGGAGGTCCGTTTTCACATGTGGAAACACGACGAAGCTGCTTGCCAAAATCTAGACCGTAAATTGTTGATTTCTCAATTTTTGCTGAGGAAAACTGATTTTAAAGGGGTAAATCGCTAACCTGAAACAAAGACGATGTCAGAAGATATAACACAGCACTATCCTCTTTGCGTTTGTAGAACTTTTTTTTGTGTCCAACGGCAAATATTAGAAAATCAAACACAAGGTGTCCAGAGAGGAATGGTCAATATTCAGGGATACGACGGGAAAGATTATTCCAAGCAAAGAAGTCTAGTACATATGGGCTCTAAAATGCATACCTGATGAGCTGTGAACACTTTTTTCACTTATTATTTTCGCCACTGTGAAACACATCTCTTCTAATCAACAATTGCTCATATTTTCTAAGGTATGCTTTCTATAGCCCATGCTTACTGTCCTCCTGGGGCAAACCGCATACTTCCTGACGAGATGTTTGAAAAAAAAAAAAAAAAGAGTCGTTCTGAAAACTAATTCAAAGCAACAAAGAATACTTCTGTTGTTTGATAGACGACAAAGTTTGAAGCAATAAATGTCGCTGGTTTTCAAATTTATCCGTTATTTGAAGTGCTTTTTATTCACATATGACGAATAAATGTTTTTATTCGTGGAAACGCATAATGTTTCGAATAATTATGTTAATTTGTTATTTGCGAATTGCGAATAATAATTTTTGGTTGTATTTGTTATTTGAGAGTCCCATACATTTTGCGCAACCCTGGTGGTAAGGGAAGCGCATACACACACTGCAAATTCGCAACCTACGCGCTCTCTCTTGCACACCGCAGACCACAGCCGACTCGGATGTGCCACGCGCCGGCAGGGCTGAACCGGCACAGGATCTCCCTTGTCTTACCGTTACACAATATATACTTGACACCTCACACGCATTACAGTCACGTACACTCAACAGATGCACTGAACACAAAGCTCTCACACTTCGCGAGAAAGGTACAGTTGCGAGCAAAGGAAAGCAAAATTTACCCGTTACCATGATTTTTCCATAGGTGGTTGACAGGACAGGACAAGAACATTAAGTATTCTGGCTTGAAACATACATGTATTTACGAGTAACATATAAAGGTGAAAACTTCGAGCTACATATTTTTTATACACAATACATAAATACACTGAGCAATCAAAGAAACTGGTACACCTGCCTAATTATGAGAGATTTTGATAGATAACAAACAATGTATTTACCTTAATAGTGTTCAAAAGTCATAAAATATATATCAGTTCATGACAAGTTCGTCAGGTTTTATCGGCTCATAATAGATGACACCTTTCTGATCTCACCAAACACAGAGCATTGTCTTCTTTCCAAAGCGATTTCGTCTTTCAGTGGATGTCGATAGTTTGCCTGGATTCACCCATGATTTGCGACGTTTAGGATTCTCAAAATATATCCATTTTTCATCATCTGTCACTATTCAACGGAGAAACGCCTTTCTTTTGTATTTGGCGAGCAGCATTTCACAAATGGTCTTTCGATTTGCTTTCTGTTTCTCTTGCAGTTCATGAGGAACCCATTTTCCAACTTTTTTCACCTTTCCCATAGCTTTCAACCGAACGGAAACGGCTTTCTGCGTCGTATTCAATTGTTACGCGAGTTCCTGTTGAGTTTGAGTATCATCTCCATCCAGTAAAGCCTGCAATTCGTTGTCTTCGCACTTTTTCGGTGGTTTTTCGCACTCGTTATTTATCACGTCAAAATCACCAGTTTTGAATTTTTTTAACCATTCGAAACACTGTGTTTTCCCAAGAGCACGTTCGCCGAAATCTTCGACAAGCATTCGATGCGATTCTGTACCAGTTTTCTTCAAATGATAACAGAAAACCTATGCTTTCCGCAAATCGTATTTCATAGGCACAAAATTGACATGTTTACGGGTTTGAAACAAATACCGATGTATGAAACTTGGGTTACTGTGTGCTGACATTCGTGGTCAGCCGTTAGAGGACGCAGATGGCGCTACAGACGCGGTCTCACGGGCTCTATACTGACGGATAGCACCATCTGTAGGGAAATTCCGGTTTCATACTTCTACACCTGGTACTCAGGCACTGTGGTAATTTGCTGAATCTCAGGGGGAAAGCATACACGTTTTCCATAGAAAACATGGAAAATCGGCAGCTAAAAATAATTATGATTCTAAACAGATTCCAGCGCTTGCCGGGACTACGAGCGCACAACATCGAGACTTCCTTAAGCCGTCGGCACACGGACCGTGCTGTCGAACGTCAACGTTGAGCGTGCGAAGTTCAACGTGCTGCTGGACGTTCAGAAATGATGCGACTTGTGCATACGGTACGTGGGCCCCAACGTGGTATACGCGATCACAACGCACTCCAGCGGCAGTTGCGGAATGTTTCTAGTTCGTACACGTAGGGCCCCCGCGAGGATGCAGAAGTGCCGCAACACGATGTGGCATGGACTCGACTAATGTCTGAAGCAGTGCTGGAGGAAATTGGCACCGTGAATCCTGTAGGGCTGTCCACAAATCCGTAACAGTACGAGGGGGTGGAGATCTCTTATGAACAGCACGTTGCAAGGCATCCCAGATACGCTCAATAATGTTCATGTCTGGGGAGTTTGGTGGCCAACGGAAGTGTTTAAACTCGGAAGAGTGTTCCTGGAGCCAGTCTGTAGCAATTCTGGATGTGTGGGGTGTCGCATTGTCCTGGTGGAATTGCCCAAGTCCGTGGAATGCATAATGGACATGCATGGATGCAGGTGATCATACAGGATGCTTACGTACGTTGTCACCTGTCAGAGTCGTATCCAGACGTATCGAGGACCCACATCATTACAACTGCACACGCCACACGCCATTACAGAACCCCCACCAGCTTGAACAGTCCCCTGCTGACATGCAGGGTGTATGGATTCATGAGATTGTCTCCATACACGTATACGTCCATCCGCTTTATGCAGTTTGAAACGAGTCTGTTTCAGTCATCAACAGTCCAATGTTGAAGCTAACGGACCCAGGCTTTGAGTCGTGCAGTCATCAAGGGTACACGAGTGCGCCTTCGGCTCCGAAAGCCCATATCACACGCTGACACATTTCGACAACCCAGCATTGAAATCTGCTGCAATTTGCAGAAGATTTGCAATTCTGTCACGTTGAACTACTCCCTTTAGTCATAGTTGGACCCGATCTTGTAGGATCTTTTTCCGGCCGCAGCGATGTCGGAGATTTGTTGTTTTACCGGGTTCCTGATATCCACTGTACACTCTTGAAATGGTCGTACGGGAAATTCCCCCTTCATTGCTACCTCGGAGATGCTGTGTCCCATCGCTCGTGTAACGACTATAACACAACGATCAAACTCACTTAAATCCTGATAACCTGCGATTGTAACAGTAGTAACCGATATAACAACTGCGCCAGACACTTGTCTTATATAGGCGTTGCCAACCGCAGTGCCGTCTTCTACCTGTTTATATCTCTCTGTATTTGAATACGCATGCTTATATCAGTTTCGTTGGCGCTTCAATGCATATCCATACATATTATAAAATGTATGTATGTATCTGTATCTATGTGCCTCAAATCCTTCTAAACCACGGGACCGATTTCAACCAAACTTGGTTCACATGTTCCTTACCGACAGGCAACAATCTCTGTGTGGTAAGACCCACCAGGCTATCATAGCCCAGGAGCTACGAAGTCATAAATAACGAGATGCGAGAAAAACTGCCGTATTGTACACGAAGTTTAAATTTATTAATATCTTTACTTACTGTATTTGCAACACATTTTGCAAACAATATCCACATATGTTGCTGAATGCACAAACAAAATTATATTATTGTATGACACACAGTTCAAGAGATATGACTGTCGAAAACACTCAGATGCCTGAAAAAATGCCGCATCATGCATGAAGTTTTAGTACTTTTATTCTTTACATCTTATACACTCCTAAAGTCGAATCTGTTTAACGAAATCCCCCACATGTGGCAGCCCTTTTAACCGCTTTCAACTGCGGTAGGTGAAAACAATAGCGGTCTATAGAGCCATGAAGAGATGTTGCCATAGAGACCTTTACAAGCATCTGTACTTACACGTTTGTACATCCTGCATGTATGTTTATACGGCGGTTTCATAACTGCAAACTTGTTTTCGGATCACACGGAAATGAATTTTTTTCGATATTACACTACAAACACAGGTCATTTTTTGTTTCCGTTTCTAATATAAAACTGACAAAGTGAATACCTGGGCAATGCCGAGTTTGTCAGCTAGTTAATAATATTTGCACAGCAAGTATCCCATTTAATACTAAAAACTTTTGTAATGAGGTGGCTGACCCTACCCATCGGGCTCTCCCGGCTAACCACGCCGTCTAATAACTAATCACTTTGAAATGTTTGCAAATCTTACTTATTTGGTATGTTTACAGTGAACTCTCCATAGAACGTTTAAAAGAAATTTCTGTCATTTGACTGTTTAGATTACTTATTCTGTTGTACAATCATGATTTCAGCCTTTGCCCCTTTTCAAGTACCACGATATTAAGCATGAGCAGAGCTCGGTAAACGAAGTAATCGTCAAAATATATTAAATTTAGTTGTATAATGCGGGTGTCACATCATATAAATGAGAACATATTCACAAAGTGTCTGGCAGAAACAGAACGTTTCACACTTGTCATAAAATGATCACCGAAAACATTTGCTGGCACCATTATCTAGTGTAGCTTTAGATAATAGTGCCTGCACACCTAATGGCTGTTTTTGGTTATCATTTTTGTATGCTGTAACACCTGCATTATGTAACAAAGCTCAATATAGTTGGACGATGACTTCGATTAGAGAAGTCTGATCATGCTTAACATCATCGTACTTGAAAATGACCAAAGACCGAAATCACGATTGTAAAATAGAACAAACAAGGTAAACAGTCAAAAGGTGGAACTTTCATTTAAACAGTGTTATGTGACAGTGGACCCAACCTATGGAAAGATTTCTATACATCGTTCTCGTCGATCATAATCACATATTGTTGAAAGATGCAAATATATGAACCCCCTCATTTTTTCTGTAACAAATGAGAACAAGGGTTTTGCCAATGGTGTTCACGATTGACAATCGTACGGCAGACGAGGTAAATTTTATGAGGTTTATCATCAGAGATAGATAACTAACATCGACCAGAAATTCAAGATGCCAATACAACCAGTTACTGGGTAAATGACAGCAGATTGCTTATTTTTCTGGTACCAGTTAACAGGTTTACACCTGTCTTGGCGTCAGTTAACTAATTCAGCTTCTACGGCGTGATGTCTTCTCGCCTTGGAATTTACTGAAGAATGTCCGTTTCCTGAAAACATCTCGCGATGTGCACAGACAATTTCGGCAATGGAGTAAGGTTCGTTGCCCTTGCGAGTAGTGGAATTCCCAGTCGGCAACTGCCTCGCCGAGTTTGGCCTGCTGTCTGGCGTAACCGAAACAGTCGAGCAGCAGGCAATTTATATCTGCCAGTTCTGAAGGATGATCTTCTCGATATCGTTTAGATTCAACTTTGACTCCCTGCAGGTATGCAGAGTAGCACCCGAGGCCACTTCGCATTGTTATTATTATCGTTATGTAACGTCGAACGTATTTGAAACTGCGCAAGTTGGTAATTGCCTAATTTTATCCGTACAGTCTATTTATGAATAGATTCACACTGGACTTAATAATATTCGTCGTGTTTGCCAGGAAAGACGCCTCTTGGAGTTTTCTAAGCAGTATATATGCAGACTGAACGAGTGAAATTTTGTACAAGGCTGGGATTCCAATCTGGTTCTCCTGTTCGCTTGGCAGATGTGCTAACCACAGTAGAACCCTGGTCCAGTGCTTTGCATCCTTCATTAATCCAAATTCCTCTTCTCACTTGAGGAGGGAGGCGTGCTAGGGTAGTCTCTGCAGTTGTGCAAAGCCACTGTGTCAAGGTGGTGTAGTGGTTAGCGCCTCTGCCTGCTGGACAAGAGACCTGGGTTCGAATCCCGGCCTTTGACGAAATTTTCACTCATCGCTTCAGTACACATACAGACATCGTACATATTTGAGACCTGAAAAGGCCTCTGGAAGCATGTAATTATATTTGACATCGAAGCAGGTTCAGGTTCTCACGATATGCATAGGGCTTTCTACGAGGGTAAGTCAATTATTATCCGGAAAGTAGTTATTTTTATATCTACTTTGTAATCAGATTGGAAACTTACAAGAACATCATATTTCGACATAGTCTCCTTCCGTTTCAACGCACTTGGTCCATTGTTGTACAAGCTTCCTGATTCCCTCATAAAAGAATGTTCTCTGTTGAGCTGCGAGCCAGGAACGCACCGCTTCTTTCACTGCTTCGTCCGAGGTAAATCGACGGCCCCTTAGTGCGTGTTTGAGTGGACCAAACAAGTGATAGTCAGATCGGGACTATATGGAGGATGATCCAGTATCTCAGATTTGAGTTTCTGAAGCGTTTCAGCAGTGTGGGCAGCAGTATGCGGACGGGCATTGTCCTGCAACAACACAAGACCTTTGGACAGCAATCCCCGGGCGTTTGCTTCGAACTGCAGGCTTTAGCGGACGGTTGGGTCTTGAACTTTTTCTTGCACGGTGAATTTGGATGTTTCCATCCATACTTTGCCGTTTACTCTCCGGCTCCTAATGATGGATCCATGTTTCGTCACCAGTAATGATCCTGTCTAAGTGGTTGTCCCCTTCGTTACCATAGCGATCCAAATGTTTTTTGCAGATCTCCAAGTGCGTTTGTTTATGCAACTATGTGAGTTGTTTTGGGACCCATCTTGCACAAACTTTATGAAACTCAAGTCTGTGTTGGATGATTTCGTAGGCAGAACCGTAAGTAATTTTCAGACGATGTACCACTTCGTCAATAGTTAATCATCTGTCTAAGTGAATCATTTCACGTGACGCTCAATGGTTTCTTCATTTGCGGCGGTAAATGGTCGTCCGGCTCCTCCATCGTGCGTAACACTTGTGCGACCATTTCGGAGTTTTTCAATCCATTCGTAGACACTCCGTTGTGGCAAAACACTGTTCCCGTACTGTACCGAAAGTCGTCGATGAATTTCGACCCCTGATACGCCTTCCAACCACAAAAAACGGATCACTGAACGTTGCTCTTCTTTGGTGCAAATAGACAGCGGAGCAGCGAGAACGAAACTAACCTAGCAGCTCGAAAATTGCAAAGATATAACAACAAATAAAGCATGCATCATCAACGTAAAACAACAGTGCTATCAAAGTAAACAAAAATATAACTAAATTGCTGATAATAATTGACTTACCCTCGTAAGAATGTCTGCTACCTAAGAGTTTTCGGCTTTTGTATTAGCTCACTCTCTCCCAGTCATACTCTTCTGTGACCAATGCCACAGCCCTTCTTTGTAAACGCTCAATTACCCTCGTTCTTTGGAGTAATTTACGCCACACACATGAACACTTGTCAAACATGGGCCATATAAGTCACTTTTATGTTATACTGAGTTAATCAATAGCACTCTCTCACGTTTCGTGAAGTAGGAAACATTGTGTTTACCTTCATTAACAGCTGTCCATTTCTGTAATTGAATGGTCAGCGCAGATGGGTGCAGTGCGGAGGATCCGGGTTCGATTCGTGATACTGCGAGGTATTTTTCTTGTGGGAGGACTGGCTCGTGATGGCAACTGATGAGCTAATTGACCCAGTAATAGAAGCTCTACAGCCTGGAAAGTCAGCAAAACGGCCGGGAGAGCTGTGTGTTCACCGCATGCCCCTCCACATCGCATCGTCATGATGCCGGAAGGCAGTGGATGAGGCGGCGGCGTATGGACATCCCTTGGGTCTTCACGCCCTGGCAAGGAGCTCGTTCATTAGGAGATGGTGGTCTGTCTCTTCACCAAGCTGTTGGTTACAGATGCTCTAAGGACCAGAAGAAGATCGCCTTGGCTAAAAAAGTGTTTACGCACAAGCAACAGACTTTGGCAAACGAAGCTCTAAGGGGACCACACACTGCCTATCTAACCCACGTTAATTTAGACAAGTATTTGATCCATTTCTGAAAAAACTATTCGATGCAGGACCTTAATATTTTACTGTATGTTACATGATGCTAACAGAGTCAATTGCGCTAAAATCTACTTTATCCATTTAATAGTTTTCAAGAAATGCTTTACTAAATTTACTGACAAAAAATATTAAGTTTTTCTGCAGAAAATATTTTTTTCTGAGCATTGCTCGACAGCGCACGGTTCCAATATGTTCCAAAAAGCTGCGAGCGAAAATGCAATTTTTCAGGGTGTCGCCTCTCGGGTTCTATTGATCACAGCTATAAGGGGTCAAGTTTTGTAGATAGATCCTCGCGTAGCGAACATTTTTATACCTATCGGTAGAACCGGATGTGCTGTAGCTACCTCGCAATACAGAATCAAAATTTTTCAATTTCCTCCAGTCCAGGTAAATTGAGCAAATTGGTTGGTTCTTTTGCATTAGATGTGATGTACGGTAGGTTTTAGATGGCTTTTAAAAACACCATTTCTTCCTTGCTGCTTCCTGAGAAAACCCCAAAAAGCTATAATTTTTGGGTACCGAAAGTACAAATTGTGGTGATGACCACTACCATGATTTCTGTTCGTGGAAAACCGATGATGTTTTCGGGGAACCTTGAAGCTTTTTTCGATATAATTATCCGTTACCGAAACTCAGAGTTCAATGTTATTATACTCATGCTCGAAAAATGTACACGTAGTACCGGGCTGAAGCGTAAATATAGTTTTAACTGACGTAGTGACTACATGGCAAGGGTTCTGAGGTAATCGAAAACTACGTTTTTAGTCGCCATTTTTAACAAAAAAACTTTATGGCGTGTGTCTCGGTATAATGGTTATTTCAGCCCTATATAGGCTGTCTTGCCCTGGAAATTATTCAACGGTGCCGCCTGATGGCGTAAGCATCTTCCAGAAAATTATTTCGTCAAAGGAAATTCTTTGTACTTGCAAATCAAACAGTGCATTTTTTGATATACTGTAGGTGTAGCATAAGAATGTTGTGTATTTTTATGTAAAGCAAGTTAAAGAGAGTTTGCGTTGGATGGGAGACGATTTTGTAGTAAACTTATATTATGCATAGTTTTTTGTTGTTCATATGTCTCAAGTATGTAAATATGTCGAAGAATATAAATAAATTGTCAAAACTTTACTGACATATAGAAGGTGTTTCAGAAGTGATGGTCAATATTCAAAGATATGACAGGAATAATCATTCGAAACAAAATGTCAAGTAAACATGGGGTCTAAAACTCATACCTTAAGAGCTAGGAGCAATTCTTGATCTTCGATACTGTGAAACAAATCTCTTCTACTGCAAGCTCTTTGCTTTCCATATTTTGAGAACTGATAGTACGGACTATAACAAGAAAAAAGAGTCCAGTAAACATGTGCCCTAAAACGCATAACTTAAGAGCTATGAGCACTTGTTCATCTTCGCTGTTTTGAAACACAACTCTTCCAATGAACAAGTGCTCATAACTTTTAAGGTATGCATTTTCGAGCACATGTTTACTGGACATGTTTTTCTTGATATGGTCCATACTAACACTTCCCAAAATATGGAAAGCAAAGAGCATGCAGTAGAAGAGATTTGTTTCACATATCGGAGATCAAGAATTGCTCATAGCTCTTAAGGTATGGTTCTAGACCCCATGTTTACTTGACTTTTTTGTTTAGAATGATCATTCCTGTTATATCCCTGAATATTGGCCACCACTTCTGAAAGACCCTGCATAATCATTTTATATGAGCAGCAGAACCTGCTGTAACAGGGAAACGAAGGGAACCAGCTGAAAAATGCTCCTGTCGGAGCACAAAAAAGTCGAATATGCTCCTCTTTAAAAAAAACTCTGCAGTTACCTCAAGGCCTCCGCCTTCCTCGCCAAAACTTTTGGCGTGCTAACTACATTTTTGACCAAGGGCGCAATCATTTGGCCACGGCAAACGATCCTGACGTTTATAGCCCATTTAATCATTGATGGGGCTCAGTTAGTACTTGACTTTTCGTGTTGCGAGAAGAACATAAATGTCGGGTGCTCACGGCGAATGCTGGGCTGCCTACAGTCAAGACTACCAGGACTTTGCAGAACTACCATTTGAAAGGTATATTTCACGCTATGGCTGATTTGACTAGGCTCAAAACATGAACATTATGACGATGAAATAATCATAATTCTGGAAGACACGTATCTGCGTTGATACTGTTAATTATGTGATCAACAGCGCAAAGAATTAGTTAGCATGTTAGACAGTTTTGTGCGTGTACAGTACAGTAAACAGGATACACGATGCATCTGACTGCAAGAGTGGCTCTAACCTGGCTAGGCAGATACGGGCACATTATGCCATACTAATTCAATTCCATGCCAGAGTTCATCAATCATAGTGGCTGGCAAACGATGAAGCGCCGGTCTCCCAGGAAACCATGACCAAATGTGTTCAATCGGTGAGAGATCTGGAGAAAGAGCTGGCTAAAGCAACAAACAAACACTCTCCATGTTGGTGTAGGTCAGGGCATCACGAACATCGTGCGGTCTTGCGTTACCTTGTTGAAAGATGTTGGGAATGAAACTGCTACACAATGAAGGCAGCATGCTACAAACTTCAAATTGGCATTACATATACGACATGGTTCGATTCAAGCGTATACTTAATGCTAGTTTGATGTTTGCTGCATGCTGCCTTCATGGTGTTACAGTCTGAAACCTTCCCGTCTCCTCTATATCTCTTTTGTTACGCATCCTTCCCTTCTACAATAACCTATGAAACCTTCCCTTAGGATTTCTATCTCTTGCTTACTAATAACAAATGAAATCTTCCATTTGAAGTAAACTCCCTTTATCTATCATAATAAGTGCAATCTTCGCATACAAATTTAAATGCTGCGTATTAAAAGTGTTTTGCTGATTAAAGAAACATAGACTGTGTCGTCGTCGTGGCCCTCAGTCGTTACCTGCAGTAACCCAAAACTGTTCCTTATCTTTTTTACTGTTACTGGATCGCCATCTGACTGCTACATCGAACTGCGACATGAACATACTTACTCTGTTTTACTATACTCTATTAGCTGCTGGTGGGCTGTCATAGTAAGTGGCTGTATTTATTACCAAAACTGACGTTATTCTTTAATAGCAAAGCTGACGTTATTCTGTAATTAATTTGACTGAGTTGCGTAATTCATAGCTAAACTTTTTCTTAACAACAATAAAATTTTGCAAAGTTTTACGTTGATGGTTTTTGGGATGGATTATAATCAGTAATGTAATATTGCTGGCAAAAATTAATTGTATTCTGAAAACGATTCTTCAAATATTTACTGTTGGTATAAATGATTTTACAAACGTTCAAATGGGACTTACTTTTTACAATAATCTTACAGCTAGCATTGCGCAAACATACCTTCAGTAGCCTTGAGTTTCTCAAAACAAAAACAAAAACAAAAAACAAAAAAAATAATTCAATAATATTGTTCCTCTTATGATAACAGTTATCTGGTGTCTCTGTACATCCGTTTATAATCTTTTGTAAATCATATCTGGTGGCTGGTAGGCACACCGCTCCTCTCAACCTCTCGCTTCAGACCTGCTACCGACTCGCTTCACGTCTCGCTTAATACTACGAACGCTGAAGTGCGGTCTCTCCCGCCAACAATGCTTTCTGGTGCAGACAATCCCTGCTATCATTACAAAATGTATCAATGCGCATTCTTTCCCGCTCTTTTCTTAAAATGTATCCATACGCCGTCTCTCCCGTCCTTTTTAAAATTATATCTATGTGCGGTCTCTCCCGCCAACAATACTTTGGTGCAGACATTCCCTGCTACCACAATTATTTCCAAAATGACAAATATTAGTTATTCCTACTTAATCCTATTAATAAAATGTAACATCTTTCAGAAATTGTGGTTTGACAATAGACAATAGAAATACACACGTCTTACAGGTTTTAGTGGGCAGTATTGCACTTAAACTTAAGGAAGGCCTCGTTATAGCCAGGACTGCGACAGCCGAAACAGCGCGACTGCTCCAGCCGGCAGTTGGCTTCGACTTTACAGTGGTGCCTGGAGGTTAGGCCAGGTTACTGCTCGCTGGAGCACCTCCAGCCGCGTGACGTCACGGCGGCCGCACTTAAGGCCAGTCCCAGGTGTGCGGTAGTAGCTAGCTTGTAGCCGCCACACCACGCCGCACCAGCCAATAGCCTCCCGTTTTACGCCTCTGTTCCCTCCACGAGACAGCCGCCGCTCTGTTTGGAATTTTATTTTCCCGGCGGCTTTCAGCGGAATTAAAACACGGAAGCGCATTTATCAAAGTCGCTCTCCCCGTCGTCTTATTACATTTGCATGGACCCTCTGCCGCAGAACAGTTCCTACAAAAGGTAAGCGTCTTTTTCCCGCTTCTGAAGAATTCGTACCTGATGCCTGCAAAGTTTAAAAAATAAAATAAAAGTGTTTCCAGTCCTATGAGGTAAATTATCACCCTGAGGCTTTATTTCAACGAATTAAAACTCTTCTTTGGAAAGTCTCAGGCCATTCTCCAGTTAAGTACTAGCTCTTCCTTTATTCGCTGTTTACAAAAAAACCCAAAACCTGGGTGCAATTTAGATTACAAACCCAACGCGTTAGGAAGCTTTACGCAAAACGCAGTGAAAAAGATCACACCGTTAAAACTGTAATAGGATTAGTAGTTATATGTATAACGAAAGGGTGGTTCCCTGAGAGTTAGGCATTACACACTACTGGCGTGCATGTCGAGTGGCCACGTATCTCAGCCGATGTCCTCATCCAAAAGCATCAGATGTACTGTATCAGGCTGTGTATTAGTGAAATCTGGGGTCTAAAGGTCAGGAACATGTACTGGATATACAACTCAGTAATAAGACCTATGATTATGGGGCAACAGTATGGCGGAATAATGTAGAACAGAAGGTGGCTATTAAGGAGCTTGGCAAGATGCAGAGATTGGCCTGCCTAGCCATAACAGGCAGAATAAGCAGCACACCCACTTCTGGGATTGAGACGATGTTGAACATGCCCCTATTACATCTTTTGGTTGCAATTGAAGTACTGGCACGAAAATAAAAGTTAAAAACTGGAAAAATTGGAAACCTTTAGAATATCCAGAATCCCACAGTAATATAATAGAAAAACTCTGTCTGCACACGCCTTGAAGAGCCAACGGTACCGATCGACCGCCGTGTCATCTCAACCCTTGGGAGCCACAGGATGATATGGAGCGACATCTCGTCAGCAATTAGTGGCAATGAAAAAGCTGGCAGGCTGGCCGGGACAGGGGTGAAGACTCCATTTGTTGAAGCGGAACCTGTCTTAACTGTCATTAAGGCGCCGTGCGGGATAGCCATGCGCTCTATGGCGCCTTGCCACGGTTCGCGCGGCTACCCCCGTCGGAGGTTCGAGACCTGCCTCGGGCACGGGTGTATGTGTTGTCCTTAGTGTAAGTTGGATCAAGTAGTATGTAAGCCTAGGAAATTTTTCCGTCATTAAGGCGGCGATAAAAACAAAAGCTCGCAGCTGGATTAGGAGGCAGCACGCAGAATACTGGACGAAGATCCAAAAACAAAATCACGGCAAGGTAATGATACCAAAGCTATATATTAAGAGAAGTTCTGCAATTCCGGCTTTGAACAGCGAACAGACTGAGGAATCACCGTGGGTACTTCGGGAACCCCGCACACGATGGTTATAGAGCAAGAAGCCCTTAAGTGTAGACTATATGGCGAGGGGATTAAAGCGCCCAACATTTAATCCTCCAATGCATAGCCCTGGATGCCAAAGGACACAGGGCTGAGACCATTGTTGTTTTGTGTCCTTGTGTAAAAGAATCATTCAATCAATGGGTGAGATACTGTAAGTACTGCCCGTGCAAGCTACCACTTCGTTGCCGGCCCACGATTAAACATGTAACACGGTTGTGTTGATGCTAACCCACGTGTCGACACTCAAGTAATCGCTGATACATTGCACGGAGTACACCCAACCGTGCGGGATGTTTTACAATGAGAGAAAATTCGCGCGAGTCTAGCATCTCTTTCTTTGTTACCTTTCTGTCTGTTCAGATTACCGAAGGAGGTTCAAAGGTCAAAATAGTTGAGTGCTGACACACCATGGGTCGTGGTGTCTTCAACGTCCACAATCAGCAGGTACGGACGAATACGAAAACTTACGTTTGGCATACCTTAACGTAAAAATCTTTACTGTACTATCAAATTTGTAGAACTAAATAATAGCAGTTGTTTAGACTTAATACTACCTAAGCTAACTTATGCTAAGAACAACACACACACACACACACACACACACACACACGCCCGAGGGTGGACTCCGCGGAGGGGGGGGGGGGGGGGGGGGGGGAGGGGGGACGGCGGCGCAGTCCCTCCTCAAACCCCATGGCCACTCCACACGGCTCCGGTTTTCTATGTCCACTTCCTCCCTCCCACCCCTCTATCCATCTCCTCTTCCCCCTCTATCCATCTCCTCTTCCCCCTCTCTCTGACCCAGATTCTGTTTTAGTATTCTAATCATAAATCATACAGCTTCTTTGAAGAGAGTCAAAAAAGCTTACGTATGAATTTTTATCTACATAAATCAGGAAGTGGTAAACACATCTCAAAATAACGAAACAAAAAATTATAACACAATAATAATTTTTAAATGTATTTACATAACGTTAAATTGTTCTCAGTCGTCAGTAGTGTGATTAGGGTGTGGTGTGCGTGAGGTCCGAATGTTTTGGCTAGATGCCTCAATGGCGTAACCGATTTGACACGCGCTCATTACTTTCTAATTTATGTAGCCGGAATGTTTTATTGATACAGAGTTTTTCAAAAAGGATATACGTATTACAGAGTATTAATTTGTCCAAACTATCAATCGGTGCGCCTCGACTCGGCTATTGGAGAAACGAATACATAGTCTAGTTTATATTAATAGCCGCCAGATGTCAGTTGTCTTCTGTTTTGCATTGTAACCGTTATACGTTTAAAATGGCTACTCCGCAGCAGAAATCGTTTAGTGTTCTCGAGTTTGCAAAGTGCAATTCTGTGACTACAGTGCAAAGACGTTTCAAGTTGAGGTACCAAATTGATCCTCCGAATGGGTGGAACATTCGCAGATGGTATCGACAGTTTCTAGACCACGATGTTTATATAAAGGAAAGAGTCCTGGCCGCCCTCGTGTTTCCGAAGAAAATTTTGCACGAATTCAACTGCTTTCCGACGTAGTCATTCAAAATCAACTCGCCGTGCCAGCCTGGAGTTACGACTGCCTACAACAACAATTTGGCGTGTTTCGGGACGTCGGTTGATTACGAAGCCGTACAAGTTACTGCTGTTACAAGCTCTGCGTCCTTGTGACAAACGTACACGTGTGGAATTTTGTGGCGAAATTCTTGATGCCATTGACAGTGATAACACTTTCACACAATGCATCATGTTCAGTGATGAACCGACTTTCCGTGTTAGTCGTCACGTAAACAAACGCAATGTTCGAATTTGGGGCCTACAGAACCCACATTCAGCCATTGAACATGTACGAGATTCGCCCAAAGCCAATGTGTTTTGTGCAATATCTCGATTATCTGTTTACGGCCCATTCTTCTTTGATGGAAACACGGTTAACGGTCAGCAGTAACTTGCCATGTTACAAAACTATTTTGTTTCCGAGGCTGCACGAAGACGACTTCATTTTTCAACAAGAAGGGGCACCCCCTCACTGGAGTTGCCATGTGCGTTAATATCTGAATGAAACTCCACAGACCGTTGGATTGGTCGTCAAGGAGCTTGCGACTTAGCATGTCTCAGCTGGGCTCCACGGACACGTGATTTGACACCCTCCGACTTCTTTCTGTGGAGTTTCGTTAAAGACAAAGTTTATGTAACACCACTCCCACAGAACCTGGAAGAGTTGAAAAACCGGATCCGCCATAACATCAGTGACGAAGGACATGCGTGCCCTAGTATGGGAAGAATTTGAGTATCTGTGTGATGTTGCTCGTGTCACAGATGTTCATCTGTAATCTGAACTTGAGAGGTTCGTAAATAAGGGTGTAACGTTTCATATTGGAATGTCTTAAAGTATAATAAATAAATGCACTCCAAATACGTATATTCTTTTTGAAACACCTTGTATTTAGTTTACACTATACTAACAGACAGTATACAATGAGGTAGCAACAGCCATGGGATAGCGAAATACACGTATACAGATGAGGCACCATCACTCACGCAAGATATAAAAGGGCAGTGCGTTAGTGCAGCTGTCATTTGTTGTCAGGCGACTCATGTGAAAAAGTTTCCGACGTGATTATGGCCGCACGACGTGAATTAACAGACTTCGAAGATAGAATGATAGTTGGACCTAGCGCATGGGACAATCCAATTCAAAAATCGTTAGGGAATTCAACATTTCAAGATCTAAAGTATCAGGAGTGTGCCAATTATACCCAATTTCTGGTATGGCATTACCTTTCATCAGGGACAACGCAGTAGCCGACGGCCTTCAATTAGCGATCGAGAGCAGCGGCGTTTGCGTGGCGTTGTCACTGCTAATACACAAACGATACTGCATGAAATAACTGCAGAAATCAATGTGGGACGTACGACGAACGTATCCGTTAGGTCAGCGCAAAGGAAACTAGTAGAGGCATGCGTATTCAAATACAGAGATATGTAAATAGGCAGAATACGGCGCTGCGGTCGGCAACGTTTATATAAGACAACAAATGTCTACTGCAGTTGTTAGATAGGCTACTGCTGCTACAATGGCAGGTTATAAAGGAGTTTGGACATGGTGCTATAGTCGGCGTACGAGCGATGGGACACGGCATCTGCGAGGTAGCGATGAAGTTGTGATTTTCCGGCACGACCATTTTACGAGTGTATCGTGAATATCAGGACCGGTAAAACATCAAATCTCCGTTATCGCTGCGGCCGGAAAAAGATCCTGCAAGAACGGGACCAACGACGACTGAAGAGAATCGTTCAACGTAACAGAAGCGCAACCCTTCCGGAAATTGCTCTAACCATTCAGCGAAACATCATCGACATGGGCTTTCGGAGCCGAAGGCCCACTCGTGTACCCTTGATGACTGTACGATACAAAGCTTTACGCCTCGCCCGGGCCCGTCAACACCGACATTGGACTGTTGATAACTGGAAACATTTTGCCTGGTCGGACGAGTCTCGTTCCAAACTGTACCGAGCGGATGAAAGTGTACGGGTATGGAGACAACCTCATGAATCCATAGACCCTGCATGTCAGCAGAGCATTGTTCAAGCTGGTGGAGGCTCTGTAATGGTGTGGGGCGTGTACAGTTTGAGTGATACGGGATCGCTGTTACGTCTAGATATGACTGTGACAGGTGACGTACGTAAGTATCCTGTCTGATCAGCTGCATCCATTCATGTCCATTGTGCATTCCGACGGACTTGGGCAGTTCCAGCAGGATAATGCAACACCCCACACGTGCAGAATTGCTACACAGTGGCTCGTGCAGAACTGCTACAGAGTGGCTCCAGGAGTTCTGAGTTTAAATACTTCGGCTGGCTACCAAACGTCCCAGACATTAACATTATTGAGCATATCTCTGATACCTTGCAACGTGCTTTTCAGAAGAAATATCCATCCCTTCGTACTCTTACGGATTTATGAACTGCCCTGCAGGATTCATGGTGTCAATTCCCTCCAGCACTACTTCAGACATTAGTCCAGTCCATGCCACGTCGTGCTACGGCACTTCTGCGTGGTCGCAGGGGCTCCACACAATACTAGGCATGTATACCAGTTTCTTTGGCTCTGCAATGTATTAAGGGCAGTCAAATGAAAAGGAGACAGACAGAAGAAAGAAAGTAAACTGTTTATTATTTTAAAAGTAACCGGAGAAACTGTTAATACATTTAACCCTCTGTGAGATAAGACAGTGAAATGCATTTAAGGTAAAATGTTTTCTGTTGCCAATGGAACCATGACTGTACCCAGGTGTGCACCTCTTCGTCCGAATCAAGCACACGCCACGAATTTCTTTCTTCTGGGAATCAAAAATACGGATTCGAATAAGGAGAGATCCAGATTATACGGAAGTATAAACAACTTACCAACAAAATGACCGCCCACAGGTTACCAAGCTTGTTTGTTTCGACTATACTGCAGAAGGTTCGCTGGTAAGTCCTTATACTTCCTCCATATAATCCTGATCTCTCCCCATGCGAGTTCTATGTCTTTTATACTCTGACGATAGACATTCGTGGCCATCGATCTGATTCGAGTGAAGAGGTCACGCTTGTGTACAATCTTCGTTCCGTAGGCAACCGCAAGCATTTTTCCGTGGAGGCATTGACTATTTTGTCTCACAGTGGGATAAATTATTAATGGTTATTGCGATTATTTTAGAAATAATAAACTGTTTACATACTTTTTCCCATCTGTCTCATTTCTTATTTGACCGTCCCTTATACTTCTTCAATGCCATTTGTTCCTCTATGGCACTTCGCCTGTAACATGATGACTTTCTTCTGACTTGAATATGTCTGTGCTGTTTCTAAGATGAGGTACGCAGGATAATTACTTGTGTTGTTGCTACTGAGATGCTTCAGAAGTTTCGATGTCGGTAGTACCCAACGGTGTCTGTATTTTCTGAGTAACTGAGTCTCTATGGTTGCTGAGTTCGGCTGTAAGGATGGATGCTGCTGTGTGGAGCTTAAAGTTGTCTCCACATTTCATAACGCTGTCGATGTGTGCACTACACACCCCGTTAAATCTTACGAACAAGGGCTGACTTCCGCTCACAAACTGTTATTCTACATCTACCTACACATAGATACTCCGCAAGCCATCGCACGGTGCTGTGCGAAAAGTATCCTGTGGAAAGTATCCTGTACTATTACTAGCCTTTTCCTTTCCTGTTCGCCGACCGTTGTGGCCAAGCGGTTCTAGGAGCTTCAGTCCGGAACCGCGTGACCGCTACGGTCGCAGGTTCGATTCCTGCCTCGGGTATGGATGTGTGTGATGTCCTTGGGTTAGTTACATTTAAGTAGTTCTAAGTTCTAGGCGACTGATGACCTCAGCTGTTAAGTCCCATAGTGCTCAGAGCCATTTGAACGATTTTTTTCCTGTTCCACCCGCATGTAGAGCGAAGGAAAAATGTCTGTCTATACGCATCCGTATGAGCCTTTATTTCTAGTATCTTATCTTTGTGATCCTTAAGCGAAATGTATGTTGGGGCCAGAAGACTCTTTCGGCAGTCAACTTCAAATGCCGGCTCTCTAAATGTTCTCAGTAGGGTTTCACGAAAATAACGTCGTCTTCCCTCCAGATATTCCCATTTCAATTCCCGAAGCATCTCCGTAACACTTATGTGTTGTTCGAACCTACCGCTAACTAGTCTCGCGGCGCGCCTTCAGTCCGAGCTGTTACAGATTCCAACCACTCGATCAGAATAGGTCGCACCAGCGTTCTATATGCGGCACTTTTTACAGGTGAACCACTCTTTCCCAAAATTCTCCCAATAAACCGAAGTCGACCATTCGCCTTCCTTACCACCTACATGCTCGTTCCACCTCACATTGCTTTACGTTACGCCCAGTTATTTAAACGACTTAACCGTGCCAAGCAAGACACTAGTAATACTGTATCCGAACATTACAGGTTTCTTCCTACCCAACCGCATTATCTTACATTTTTCCACATTTAGGGCTAGCTGCCATTCATCACACCAACTGGAAATTTCGTCTAAATGGGTAAGGAGGCGAGTGCACCAACTAGTCACCACAGATCTCCTCCAGATTTGTGGTGTGTGCAGGGGTTGTCCAAAAATGAATGCGACGGAAGTGGGAGCCGCAGAAGACAAAGTATTTAGAAAAAAAAGTGCAATTTTGGTTCGGGTGTGACGAGGCATGAGCCGTTTGTTAGTATCGCTTCTAGACAGCGATTGGCACAGCGAAAAGTATACAGAACACTAATCCGATGGTCGCGAGGTCGACTGCATATATGGAATGACTTTTTTATTATTCTTATTTTTAGTTCAAGTTGCTTACACAGCAAATGAACCGACACTATGCTCAATATATTGTATCTGCTAATATCTTTATAAAAGGCAAGAAAAGGAAAGACAAAGGAAAGTTTGGGTTTGCAAATAAAGTTCCAAATACTTACAGCGTCCGAGAGGACTCTGCAAACAACTTTCCAAGAAAGGATTGTAATTAAATTCCTGTTCAGTTAGTTTCATTTTGCTCTTCGAGCAGCGCTCGGCAGCTGCGCGCAAACAAAATATTCCCGATGGAAAATTTCGATTAAATTACTGCTTCTCCCGTTGTTGCACCTGTTAATCATCAGCTGTAAAATAATAGAAATACCTAAGTCGAATGGAAAAAAGCGCTACACCTAAAAATAATTAACGTAGAGTAATGAAATTTCGGGAATACATTCGTCAAGCTAACATATTTAATGATTAACATTGCAAGCTCACTAGTTAAAGTACGCGCGAGAGAAGCCATTGAAAATGTGAAATTCTGGTACATTAACAACCGGTGTAACCGCCAGATTGTTGAATGCATGCATGCATACGGGTATGCATTGTGTTGCACAGGTGCCGGACGTCAGTTTGTGGTATGGAGTTCCATGCCTGTTGCACTCGATCAGGCAATACAAGAACGGTGAATGCTGGTTGCGGATGACACTGGCGATGTCGTCCGATTATGTCCCATATTTTCTCGATTGTAGGCAGATTTGGTAATCGACCAGGCCAAGGCAACATGTCGACATTCTGCAGAGCATGTTGGGTTATAATAGCGGTGCCGTCCGGAGTGGGCGAGCGGTTCTAGGCGCTACAGTCTGGAACCGCGCGACCGCTACGGTCGCAGGTTCGAATCCTGCCTCGGGCATGGATGTGTGTGATGTCCTTAGGTTAGTTAGGTTTAAGTAGTTCTAAGTTCTAGGGGACTGATGACCTCAGATGTTAAGTCCCATAGTGCTCAGAGCCATTTGAACCATTTTATAATAGCGGTATGTGTGCGAGTGTTATCGTGTTAGAAACCTCCACCCTGGAATGCTGTTCATGAATGGCAGTCAGCAGGTCGAATAACCAGATTGACGTACAAATTGAAGTCAGGATGCCTGGGATAACCAAAGAGCGCTGTCACACAAGATCTCACACCAGACATTAATTCCAGATGTAGCTCCACTGTGAATAGTGTAGTGACTTGGCAAGACAGCCAAGCCACTAGGAGAGGAAGCCGAAAGGCACGCGTTTAAGCTCACGCAGGCTGGCGTGAGGTCTGGAACAGTTAAAGGATTTGAGTCTAGCAAATATAGTACGTAGCTGTTGGAATACTTAACTTTAACCCATGATTGGTGAACATCGGTCTGACGGTACATGCATCACAAGATAAATAGCAATTGATAATGGCGCCTTACTAGGTCGTAGCAAATGACGTAGCTGAAGGCTATGCTAACTATCGTCTCGGCAAATGAGAGCGTAATTTGTCAGTGAACCATCGCTAGCAAAGTCGGCTGTACAACTGGGGCGAGTGCTAGGAAGTCTCTCTAGACCTGCCGTGTGGCGGCGCTCGGTCTGCAATCACTGATAGTGGCGACAGGTGGGTCCGACGCATACTAACGGACCGCGGCCTATTTAAAGGCTACCACCCAGCAAGTGTGGTGTCTGGCGGTGACACCACAAATAGCACGCAGACAGCTTGGTTGCAGGCCCCCACCAATTCACTGGCACCGATCCAGAACCAGCTTTCATCAGAAAACAACAGACCTCCACCCTGCCCTCTAATGAGCTCTCGTTTGACACCACTTAAGTCCCAAATGGCAGTGGTTTGGGGTAACTGGAGAGCGCGCTACAGGGCGTCTGATTTGGAGGTGTTCTTGAAGTAGTCGATTTGTAAAAGTTCGATGTGTCACTGTGGTGCCAACTTCTGCTCAGATTGCTGCTGCAGATACTGCGCGATGCGGAAGACCCATACGCCGAACACGATGGTCTTCTCTCTCCTTGATACCATATAGCCTTCCGAATTCCGTCTTCTTGCGACCATACATTTGAAAGTTTACTGTCTTACCTCCTTACCTATGGACGCCAGATGAAAGTTGATGTCGTCAAGCCCTAAATCAAAATTGCGCAACGGATAACTGGGGAGAGGAGCTTGAGAGCGCTACCAGGAGAGCGTGTCCTTTCTGTATGATACTAGGCAAGGGGTTGGAGGGCTCACACGCTGATGTGTGGGTCCCTGCATTCTATATCTTTTATTTTAAATAAATTCCTTTAACTTGACTTCTTTGTGATTTTTAAGGTATGTTAAAGATTGATGACAGTTGATTACCTATTTATTTTAAACATTATCACTCGACTTTACAGCGATAGCAGCAATTGTTTCAGTTTACAGATATTACAATTTTACAACTTATAACTCGGGTATATTATATACTAATCTGCACGCACATTTCTACGGATAAGACGGAATTGCGTTGGCCAAATGTATACCACCGAAGTCTCCCAATATTTTACATAGGACATTCACTATGTGAGGAGGATAACGGGCAAACTGGGGACCAGATACTTTAACACAGGGGGTCAAATTTCCGGAATTAAACGAGCACATTCATTACCTTACACAATCCGAAGCTGGAAATAAAAGAATTAGTACAAATATTCAAATACCTCTCTTCCATGCGTGAACATTGAGACAGACGCATTGAGGGCACGTCTGCTCACTTACCCGTCTTCTGTAACACTCCTAGAATATGGTGGGCACCCGGAGGTCTTCCTGGGCCCCGGTGGAGGGGGTGGTCGAACCACTTGGCCGTGACCAACCTCTCCACCCCAAATCTTGTGACACTGGAAAGTCTTTGACTTTTACCTGCCTGTGCTGCCTCTCTGATCTCCTAGCCAGGAGTAAGATTGGCACTACTATACTACAGAACTACTTCCCAACAAAGATTTGGCTACGCTTTAAGGAAAGGTGTGAGGAGGATTAGGAAAGTTCATGTGCAGATTCACATCCACGTACAAGAAATGCATAATACACGACACATATAAATACGTATTATGAAGCCTGACACATTTCTTCCCACCCGTCCACATGGGTTCTGTTGCACCCGCGGCCGGCCGCATCGTGTAATAAAATTGGCTGCGGAACCGCCTCTGTTTCTATTTCCCGGTGCGAGCGAGCAGCGAAACCTACTGCTTATAGAGCGGAAACTTCTGTACTATTTCACATTCTCGTGACCGCAGCTACCAGAAATCGTGTATTGTATTGTATTGTATGTTAACCGGGGACCTAGAAACGACGGAGAGGCTCCGTCCCCGCCGCAGCCGCAGTGGTCCACAACCCCACGACGACTACCGCAGTCCACTTCACCCCTCCGCCGCCCCTCATCCAACCCAGGGTTCAAATGGTTCAAATGGCTCTGAGCACTATGCGACTTAACTTCTGAGGTCATCGGTCGCCTAGAACTTAGAACTAATTAAACCTAACTAACCTAAGGACATCACACACATCCATACCCGAGGCAGGATTCGAACCTGCGACCGTCGCGGTAGCTCGACTCCAGACTGTAGCGCCTACAACTGCACGGCCACTCCGGCCGGCGAACCCAGGGTTATTGTGCGGTTGTGCCCCCGGTGGACCCCCATGGAAAGTCTCACAGCAGACGAGTGTAAACCCTATGTTTTCGTAGTAGAGTAATGGTGGTGTACGCGTACGTGGAGAACTTGTTTGCGCAGCAATCGCCGACATAGTGTAACTGAGGCGGAACAAGGGGAACCAGCCCGCATTCGCCGAGGCAGATGGAAAACCGCCTAAAAACCATCCACAGACTGGCCGGTTCACCGGATCTCGACACAAATCCGCGGGAAGGATTCGTGCCGGGGACCAGGCGCTCCTTCCCGCCCGGAAAGCCGTGCGTTAGACCACAGGGCCAACTGGGCGGGCAGCAATCGTGTACAGTGGCGACATTCCTGCATAGTCTTTCTGCAAAAACTCAGAAGGAAAATACAGCTTTCAAACTCAATAACGTCGCCTTAAAGGCTCTCGTCCAATTTCAAAGGTAACTAACACTCACAATCGTTACAGCGTGTATTTAGCGCAAGGCTGATTTGCATCCCCATAGTGCCGCTACTAGATGATGATGATAACGATGTTTGGTTTGTGGGGCGCTCAACTGCGCGGTTATCAGCGCCCGTGCCGGCCGGTGTGGGCGAGCGTTTCTAGGCGCTGCAGTCTGGAATCGCGCGACCGCTACGGTCGCAGGTTCGAATCCTGCCTCGGGCATGGATGTATGTGATGTCCTTAGGTTAGTTATGTTTAAGTAGTTCTAAGTTCTATGGAATTGATGACCTCAGATGTTAAGTCCCATAGTGCTCAGAACCATTTGAGCCATCAGCGCCCGTACAAATTCCCAACCTTTGCTCTGTCCAATCTCGCCACTTTAATTAATGATGATGAGGACAACATAACACAAACACCCAGTCATCCCGAGGCAAGTGAAAATCCCTGACCCCGCTGGGAATCGAACCCGGGACCCCGTGCTCGGGAAGCGAGAATGCGACCGTGAGACCACGAGCTGCGCACGACGCTGCTAGAGGTACTGTTATGCGACTGGCACGAATTCTGAATAGACATCATCTTTCAGATGCAGAAAGGCGCTATCACCTTTCGTTAATATCGTATAACTCATTCGTGGTGTTGTGATTCTTTCCCATCAGTTGAATTTTGTATACAAACTTCTCGTGAACGCCTAAATCCCTTGCTGGAAAGTTATTTGTGATCCCAAATTGTCATTTGTCTTTTCTTTTCACGCCGTGTATGAAAATAGTAATAAATACAACATGCTGCGAAATATTTCGGTTCATTTGCAGTGTAAATAACGTAAAAAGTGAAATTAAAAAAAGGTTTCTGCATAGGAACTCGACCCCATGACTCTCTCACTACCGTTCTGATACTCTGACCGCTGCACCGTCTGCTTGAAACTAACATAAATGGCGTCAAAAATGCTATTTTTTGTAAACGCTTCGTCATTTGGAGGTCCCGCTTCTGTCACTTTCATTTCTGACCAACTCCTGCATATACCATAAATCTGCACGAAATTAGTTACACCGAGTAGGCACTGTCTCCTTGCAGGTCGCACAGACATTGGAGCGCTAGCTGCACACTTTGGCGGACGTCCAGGGATCGCAGAAATACGTCACACACAGCGCTGGCTTCCTCTGCGTGCGTCAAACGCTCCGAAGGTGGCAGCTGTACTTTGCCCGATAAAGTTCTCTCTGCACGCGGGGGTCGGCTGAAGCCCTACGTTCTAGCAAGTTTCCACAGAAAAAGAGTAGTCGATTTCCTCTGGCGCAAGTTTTTTAAACTTAGTTACACTCTGTCTGATCGAAGGCAAACACGTAGACCACAAAGAACGAATCTATCTATATGGAAGCAATCCGAATCTTAGAAAGGATACGATAGCCGTTTTTACTTTTTGTCCCCAAGATAAAATTCCCTTCACTACTATCTGTGAAAGTGTTTAACCTTTGCAGAAAGTTTCTGATTCTCTGAAGGCGAAATGTGTTTCAAGTTTACCGTGAAGCTTTAACGATTCGATTAGTCTTGTCTTTTCGAGTAATCGTTGAAGTCTTTCAACTTCTGCCATCGTATGACCAGGGAGCAGAGATTCAAAGGAGGAGGTTCGTAACCCCCCCCCCCCCCCTTACACACACACACACACACACACACACACACACACACACACACACACACATTAAACGAGCTACAAATTTGGTACACCATCCATATTTAGCTGTGAGTTAATGGAAAACTGCTTTGCTCTGGTAGTTTTTCATAGACCACATGAATTGGCCAAATTAGGTGTTTGGAACACTTGGAACAGCTTGCTAGTTCTTGGAATTTCCTTTTCGTAAGTGTTTCTTACAAGAAAACAAAATTTCTAAATCAGACTGGTAAAAATGGTTCAATTGGCTCTAAGCACTATGGGACTTAACATCTGAGATCAGCAGTCCCCTAGTCTTAGAAATACTTAAACCTAACTAACCTAAGGACATCACACACATCCATGCCTGAGGCAGGATTCGAACCTGGAACCGTAGCAGCAGCGCGGTTCCGGACTGAAGCGCCTAGAACCGCTCGGCCACAGCGGCCGGCTAAAAAACCTTGTAGAGACATAAATTACCTGTTATGAAACTTGCCAATATATGTTTCCTTGAGTACTGAGCAGTAGAAAGCATAAGTGAGCAATAGCATAATGTGCTTCATCTGTCCACCCCAGCGCTCTAACTTAATGACTAGTGGAGGGTGGTTACCAATTACTTGCCAAGCTCATATGCAGTGTAAGAAGAAATTTGGAGAAACGACCTTCTCTGTATGCTACAATACAGATAAGGAAAGGAGCGGAAAACACCTTTTTATGTACAAGAGAGTTATGAAGTGTTGAGTCCGACTTCTTAGACACTGAGATGGCAAGTAATAATACAGCCAATAAGAACACTCTGAGTAATACTTTATTAATTACAATTAATTTATTAATTACAATTAATCACTAGAATGGATTGGAGCTATGACACTGCACACTTGGACTTGTGGTCCAGAACACACTAAATGAGCCACGGTTACCTGGTGGCGAATTGAAGCAAGTTGAGAAAAGCCTTACTGTGGCTTCACTACAGTCACTAGAAAACACGAGTTCGTAGACACTTTTTGACACACCGAAAAGCAGCGTTGGCGCATAGGCACCATTCACAGGAGGCCGAAGTCTTTTCACTCCCCAACGGTTGATGCGGACTGTGTCATGACAAGTACGCAGCACAACGACGCTACTCCGACAGGAACTTACTGGAAGCGGGCAGGATCCGACATCGAACTGAACTGGCCTCCTGGGCCTCTGGCGACGCTATTTCAGGACAGAGGTGCGACGCTGGCGAATCGAAACTACGGGAGGTACGGCTTCTTCCTAGCATCTCATTGGAACCTCGTAGTACCGCTTTGCTGTGCAGTAGCTCTGTGGTGGTCGATACTTCTTGCGCCGCTCTTGATACTTGACTACGCCGCTCTCGATACTCGACGACATCGCAACGGAAATAGTGGAACGTTAGGGAGGGATGGGAAAAAAGAATTAAGCGCATGTCAGACACTGAACTATAAAGGGAACCTGATATACAGTACGTACGAGGAACGACACAGTTTTATATCAAAATACGTCTTTACACTTGCCGCGCGAGCGGTCGCGCGGTTTGAGGCGTCATGTCCCGGACTGCACGGCCCCTCCCGCCGGAGGTTCGAGTCCTCCCTCGGGCATGGGTGTGTGTGTGTGTGTGTGTGTGTGTGTGGTGTTATTGGCATAAGTTAGTTTAAGTAGTGTTTAAGTCTAGGGACCGATGACCTAAGCAGTTTGGCCCCTCAGGAATTCACACACACACACACACACACACACACACACACACACACACACACCTCTTTACACACGTAGTAGGATGGAGCAACGGTCGAAGTTACGATCACAAGGGAAAGTGTACGTGGTTGAATGTTAAAGTATTATCTCATTAAGCCCAATAATGGTTCAAATGGCTCTGAGCACTATGGGACTTAACATCTGAGGTCATCAGTCCCCTAGAACTTAGAACTACTTAAACTTAACTAACCTAAGGATATCACACACATCCATGCCCGAGGCAGGATTCGAATCTGCGACCGCAGCAGCCGCGTGGTTCCGGACTGAAGCGCCTAGAACCGCTCGGCCAACGCGACCGGCCAGCTCTGCCGCTTTAGGCGTGACACTGCAACGACCTGCTATAGTACTCATAAGAGACGCCGCAGTTGTTTACATGAGAAGCTGTCAGTTCCCCTTACGATCCTCAGTCCAGTGTCTTGGCTGGTGCCGGCCGTAGTGGCCGAGCGGTTCTAGGCGCTTCAGTCCGGAACTGCGCGACTGCTACGGTCGCAGGTTCGAATCCTGCCTCGGGTATGGATGTGTGTGATGTCCTTAGGTTAGTTAGTTTCAAAAATGTTCAAATGTGTATGAAATCTTATGGGACTTAACTACTAAGGTCATCAGTCCCTAAGCTTATACACTACTTACCCTAAATTATCCTAAGGACAAACACACACACCCATGCCCGAGGGAGGACTCGAACCTCTGCCGGGACCAGCCGCACAGTCCATGACAGCAGCGCCCTAGACCGCTCGGCTAATCCCGCGAGCTTAGGTACAAGTAGTTCTAGGGGACTGACGACCTCAGCTCGTAAGTACCATAATGCATAGAGCCATCTGAACTATTTTCTTGGCAGGTGAATCACTGGCCAGTGCTATGGAACTGGCCCTGTCTTCACAATACACTGAAGCGCCAAAGAAACTGATATAGGCATGCGTATTCAAATACAGAGATTTGTAAACAGGTAGAATACGGCACCGCGGTCGGCAACGCCTATATAAGACGACAACTGCCTGGCGAAGTTGTTAGATCGATTACTGCTGCTACAGTGGCAGGTTAACAAAATTTAAGTGAGTTTGACGATCGATTACTGCTGCTGCAGTGGCAGATTATCAAGATTTAAGTGAGTTTGAACGTGGTGTTATAGTCGGCGCACGAGCGGTGGGACACAGTATCTCCGAGGCAGCGGTAAAGTGGGGATTTTCCCGTACGACCATTTCATGAGTGTACGGGTAAAACGTAAAACCTCCGACGTCGCTGCGGCTGGAAAAAGATGCTGCAAGAACAGGACCAACGACGACTGAAGAGAATCGTTCAACGTGACAGAAGTGCAACCTGTCCGCAAATTGCTGCAGATTTCAAAGCTGGGCCATCAACAAGTGTCAGCGTGCAAAACATTTAACGAAACATCATCAATATTGGCTTTCTGAGCCGAAGTCCCACTCGTGTACCCTTGATGACTGTACGATACAAAGCATTATGCCTCGCCTGGCTCCGTCAACACCAACATTGGACTGCTGATAACTGGAAACATGTTTCCTGGTCGGACGAGTCTCGTTTCAAATTGTATCGAGCAGATGAATGCGTACGGGTATGGAGACAAGCTTATGAATCCATGGACCCTCCACGTCAGTAGTTGACAGACTGATGGAGGCTCTGTAATAGTGTAGGGCGTGTGCAGTAGGTGTGATATGGGACTCCTGATACGTGTAGATACGACTCTGACAGGTGACAAGTACGTAAGCATCCTGTCTGATCACGTGCATCCATTCATCTCCATTGTGCATTCCGACGGACTTGGGCAATTCCAGCAGGGCAATGCGACACCCCACACGTTCAGAATTGCTACAGAGTGGCTCCAGGATCAGTCTTCTGAATTTAAGCACTTCCGCTGGCCACGAAATTTCCCAGAGATGAACATTATTGAGCATATCTGGGATGCCTTGAAACGTGCTGTTCAGAAGACATCTCCACCTCCTCGTATTTATGGACAACCCTGCAGGATTCATGTTGTCAATTCCCTCCGTCACTACTTCAGACATTAGGCGAGTCCATGCCGTGTTGCAGCACTTCTGCGTGTTCGCGGAGGCCCGACACGATATTAGACAGGTGTACCAGCTTCTTTGGCTCTTCAGTGTATAAACCAGTATCAAGACCCAAAAAGCTATTTTTACCATGTATTACTATTGGAACTTCATACAAAGACGCTTTGATGATGATCTCGAAGGAAGAAACAGATTGAAATGTTGCTTTTTCGAATAATTAATAAAATATCCCCAAACGTTTAATTAATGCTGAAAGGCATTAAGAAAAAAATTTATTTCTGTAAATAAAGTTGTAATATAAGGAGAAAAGGTCATAATTTAATATAAAAAATGAATTTTTATACTTCCCATATAAATAAGTTCCAGCAGCGCTTCTCTCTCTCTCTCTCTCTCTCTCTCTCTCTCTCTCTCTCTCTCTTTCTCTCGCTTATTTTTGGTTGTTGTCTTAAAAAACGTAAGCGTCGCTCTCGTATTTATAACTTTTGGTTAAATAATTACGTTAATTTAATGATAACAGCTGTGTTTGAATCAAAAAACCTTCTTCCCTCTTCCATTAGTTCCACATCTCAATTTATTATGTTGTACTTTAAAACTTTTTTAGGTTGCTACTAATGTTCATTCGGCATTTGCTTTATCAAACTTTTATTTCAGCTCCCTGAGATCTCTGTTACCAGTCTATTCTAGCCGGCCGCGGTGGCCGTGCGGTTCTGGCGCTGCAGTCCGCAACCGCGGGACTGCTACGGTCGCAGGTTCGAATCCTGCCTCGGGCATGGGTGTGTGTGATGTCCTTAGGTTAGTTAGGTTTAAGTAGTTCTAAGTTCTAGGGGACTTATGACCTAAGATGTTGAGTCCCATAGTGCTCAGAGCCATTTGAACCAGTCTTTTCTATCAGATATCCGGGCAATGTAATTACGCAAACTGTATAATTTTGAGGTTGGTCAATGGCCTGTAAACAGTGCCGTCTGTCAACGTTCTCGCCGGTCTGATAGGATTCTGATGCTGAATGGCGGAATGCCAGTTTATTATTAAGGGAGCGTCCGCGGCTCGTGGTCTTGCGGTAGCGTTCTCGCTTCCCGGGGACAGGGTTCCGGGTTCGATTCCCAGAGGGGCCAGGGATTTTCACTGCCTCGAGATGACTGGGTGTTGTGTGTCTTTCATCCTCATTCACTCGCAAGTCGCCGTAGTGGCGTTAAAGAACTTGTGGAGCGGCGGCCGTATCGCCCCACGAGGGGTCTCCCGGCCACCAATGCCATACGCTCATCATTATTATTATTATTATTACGGAAGCAAGAATTTTCTATGCACCATTTTACCAGTTCAGAAGCTTTGCCACCAGCAGACATGATAAATTGTTTTATATATTTTTTTAAATATCAGTAATATTATAAGATAGCCCGCCCGGTTGGCCGTGCGGTCTAACGCACGGCTTTCCGGGCGGGAAGGAGCGCCTGGTCCCCGGCACGAATCCTTCCGGCGGATTTGTGTCGAGGTCCTGTGAACCGGCCAGTCTGTGGATGGGCTTTAGGCGGTTTTCCATCTGCCTCGACGAATGCGGGATGGTTTCCCTTATTCCACCTCAGTTACACTATGTCGGCGATTGCTGCGCAAACAAGTTCTCCACGTACGCGTACGCCACCATTACTCTACCACGCAAACATAGGGGTTACACTCGTCTGGTGTGAGACGTTCCCTGGGGTGTCCACCGGGGGCGGAACCGCACAATAACTCTGGGTTCGGTGTGGGGCGGCGGAGGGGTGAAGCGGACTGCGGTAGTCGTTGTGGGGTTGTGGACCACTGCGGCTGCGGCGGGGACAGAGCCTCTCCGTCGTTTCTAGGTCCGCAGTTGAAATACAATACAGTACCATACAATATTATAAGATTATAGTGCTTAGCCGTATGAACAACAAAAATAAAGACCACGGGGGAAAGAGATTTAGATTTGAAAGAAAAAGTGAAAGAGATAGAAGTTAAAAAACCAAAGGAGAGAAGAAAAAGGAAATGCAAAGAAAAGGTTTTGTAGAACCAGTAGGGAGGAAGTTTTCAGGAAGAACCTAGTAATGGAGCAACCATTGATGATGCCAATGTGTCATAAATTTACATGTGCACAAAAGGAAACCTGACAATGAAAATACAACCTTCGTTCTCTCCGAAGGAATGTATTCAAACGACAACAAAGAACAACTGTGGATAAAGAACATCATTTCATATCAGTGGGCACATAACGATTGTGCTCGAGAGGGAAATGATACTACGGTCAGCAGCTTTTGTAAATGCGTTCAAAAAAATTACTCAGTTTCTATTTCCAAATTTGAAAAATGCCGAAAATGTACTGTACAACAGTGTTTTGAAATTGCATTGGATTAATGTATTGATATAACTTGTACCTGCTTTTTTTTCTCTGCTATTATGATGTTTTTGACAGGTAGTCGAAACTTAGACCACCATTTTCCACTCTTTGAAAGCACTGTGCTAAGAAATCGTTTAGTTTTTATAATATGCAGCAACATATAATGTACACTGATCAGCCAGAACTCCATGACCACCGATCTACTATCGATATAAACCCGTCCAGGCGATAGCAGCGTCACCGAGCAAAGAATGACTGCTAGTCAAACATATGCACAGTGCCTGTAGTATCAGTGAGCGTGCTGTCCGGGTGTAGAATAGGGAAGGCGCGCGGTCTGTCTGAGTTTGACAGAGGGCAGATTGTGATGGCCCGGAGGCCTGGCACGAGCATTTCGGATATTGCAGGACTTGTCGGGTATTCGAGGAGTGCTGCGGTGAGTGTCTTCAACACGTGGCCAAATCAAGGTCACACCACGTCCAGACGTCGTGGGGTTGGGCGGCCATCTTTCATTTCAGATGTCAGACGTCGCAGGATGGGCAGACTGGTAAAACAGGACAGGCAGGCAACTGTGGCAAAACTAACATCAGACTTTAGTGCTTGGCAGAGTACCAACACTTCAAACGATGGGCCCCCGCAGCCGATGACCCATGCTTATGCCAATGTTAACACCACGACATCGCAACTACTACTGATGAGCACGTGATCATTAGCACTGGGTGTTGGCGCAATGGCAGGGCGTTGCATGGTCAGCTGAATCCTGATACCTTCTTCATCATGTCAATGGAAGGGCGCGAATCCATTGTCTTCCAGGAGAACAGCTTATTGACACCTGTACTACAGGAGGGTGGGCTCCGTGGGTCCAGCGTAGGTCGTACAAGGCACCATACCGGTCAAGGAATATCGTGCGCTGGTGGTTGCAGAACACGTACACCTCATCATGACGATCATGTGGCATTTTTCAGCAAGATAAAGCGTCATGTAACAAGGTCAGGAGTGTGATGGAATGGTTCGAGGAATACAGTGGCGAGTTCCAATTGATGTGCTGGCCCCCCAGAAGCCAGATCTGAAGCTGATCGAACACATCTGGGATGTGATTGAATGTGGTGTCAGAGTTCATTGCTCCCCTCCCTGGAATTTACTGGAGTTAGGCGACTTGTGTGTGCAGATGTGGCACGACCGCTATGGTCGCAGGTTCGAATCCTGCCTTGGGCATGGATGTGTGTGATGTCCTTAGGTTAGTTAGGTTTAAGTAGTTCTAAGTTCTAGGGGACTTATGACCACAGCAGTTGAGTCCCATGGTGCTCAGAGCCATTTGAACCATTTTTGTGCAGATGTGGATCCAATTCCCTCCAGCGACCTATCAAAGGCTCAATACTTCCACGCCACGATGCGGCGCCGCTGTCATTTGTACCAAAGGTGGACATACCGGCTAGTAGGTAGGTGGTCGTAATGTCCTGGCTGATCAACTTAAATACGACACTTTCAGCTGACACTTTTCAGAAGTTTCATAATTTTTATAATTAATTTTACATAAGTTACTGCTGAAAACCGATGCATGTCAAAATGGAAAACATACGATAGGCGGAATAGTCGTCCCGTTTACACTTGACACAACTCGCGCGAGGCGAAAATTAGATTTGGAAAACAGATTTTCGCCATCGTTTTCACATGTTAGATCTGGGTTTTGTAAATGAGATCAAATTTTCCGAGCATCACTTTTTTTACCCGTTTAGTGCCTGCTCTAGTCCTGGCAGCACGGTGACCTGACTTCACGATTCCTTTCGCAATATTTTTTTAGTAAAGAAAGAAACCCATGTTTTAAATACGTCACTGAAGGAGAAGGAGATTTTGTTTAAAAAGAGATGCTTAAAATGTTAACTAATTAAGAAATGGATGGGCAGAGTAGATATAAAAGCGAAACAATAAATGGATGGGCAGAGTAGATATAAAAGCGAACACACACACACACACACACACACACACACACACACACACAGAGAGAGAGAGAGAGAGAGAGAGAGAGAGAGAGAGAGAGAGAGAGAGAGAGAGAGACGCGTACGCGCATGCGCGCACTCAACGGAGATTCGTTGGTTGCAGATAGAAAGTGACTGAACAGACAGTTCGTTCTTTCCCTAAGAATGAAACGGGTGTCATCTCCGCAATGACAGTTAACTTGAACATAAAATATGGTATTAAGAATGAGTAGTTCATAACGAGTACTCAAAGTCAGGTGTTTAAGATCAAATATGGCACCTGTCCAAAATGTTACATAGGCCGAACCGAACGGACAGATCTTTTGGTGTTCGCTTTAGAGAACACTGTAACGTAGGTAGAAATAAGACAGCTTTCCGATTTCATTTTGAAAGCTGAGGATATCAAGTAGGACGCGCAGAAAAACCTCTTGGTAACTCTCATTTGTTTCTAAAATACAACACTTGGATTCACTTGAAGTGCTTGCAATTTATAAATTATTCGCAGTAGTTCAGTAAAGAACACAGTGATTTCCGTAACAAAGCCTTTTCGGAATATTTTCTCAACTGCTGTGCTGTATCTTCTAGCTTATTTTATTTTATTTATTTGTTTATTTATGTATTTATATTTGGTGTAATAGTTCTTTGACACTGGCTGTTTGGTGTACACTTGCGACCGCCAACTGCTAGTTTGTTATTCACTGTCACGTCTACAAGTGGACGTCAAATCCTGTTTCTAGTGCTCGTCTAGCTTATTTACACCACTAGTTAACGAATTACTTTAGTAGTTTTATTTTGCGAATATTTTAAACTATTTTGCCTTTTTAGAGTTATCAACTTTATACTAATACTTGAACAATTGTAGCCTTAGGTTGCAAAATTAGAAAGCAAATATGTTTACGTGGTTAGCGGCTCTTATGGTCTGTGCTATTGATGAGGAACTATGTAACGGTTGAAGTAGATTTGGATTGGATTGTTTGGGGGAGGAGATCAGACAGCGATCTCATTGGTCTCATCGGATTAGGGAAGGACGGGGAAGCAAGCCGGCCGTGCCCTTTCAAAGGAACTATCCCGGCATTTGCCTGGAGCGATTTAGGGAAATCCTGGAAAACCTAAATCAGGATGGCCGGACGCGGGATTGAACCGTCGTCCTCCCGAATGCGAGTCCAGTGTGCTAGGTAACGGTTCAAGTGCTTGTAATTGAGTGTAGAAGATAGTTTCATCTGTAATCGAATGTCATAGTACATAATTATCCAACATTTTCTTTCTTTTGTTAAACAAATATCCTAATGAATAATTTTTCTATCCCCATATATATTCCGAACTTCATACAGATAGTCGTGAAAATTTGTGGTTGTGAATTGTTATCGACTATGAAAATGCTTGTTAAATTTAAAATGAAAAATGTGGTACGAATAGAGGAGCTAATGGTAAGGAGGTGAACTATTCATTCATCAGTTAGTAAGTAGTGTAATAGTAAGGGGATGAACCATTCAAAAAAATGGCTCTGAGCACTATAGGACTTAACATCTGCGGTCGTCAGTCGCCTAGAACTTAGAACTAATTAAACCTAACTAATCTAAGGACATCACACACAACCATGCCCGAGGCAGGATTCGAACCTGCGACCGGAGAGGTCGCGCGCTTCCAGACTGAAGTGCGTAGAACCGCTCGGCCACACCGGCCGGCGATGAACCATTTGTGCATCAGATACGTACTGCATGCGCCCCACGTTTTTCGTTTTAAGTTTTACAAACAGCTATTAAAACTTCACAATTACACATTTTTAGGACTATCTATATGGTTTTAGGAATCTGTATTGGGCTAGGAGAAATTATTTTAAAGTTATTACCTCAATTAAAAACGTGGCATACTATAATTCATTTTTATTTGAATAATTATTTTCTGCTTTTCAGTCTTGTGTGTGTGAAATGTTTCGATCAATTACAAATATTTTGATTAAATTACGACGGGAACATGATAAATTTCAGGTTTATTCCAGTTTCTCTTCACCTAACTCAACCAATACTTTTCTTCCTCCTTCCTTCCTTCCTTATCTCACAGAAGCACCGCGAAGTTAAAAATTAGAGAGATTCGAGCAGTTACCAGCAGTTCTTCCGGGAACAGGGGTAGAGGGGAATGACAGTGATACGCAAAGTACCCTCTGATACACACCAGACGAAGTGCTTTAATATTGTATTGTCATACAATTCTGAGCTGTGTTGAAAACTTTAAGTCTCTAGCTAATCGGGAGGTTAGCTTAAAATCAATTGCAAGATTTTTACCAACAGACACACACGAAAGCGCTCTAATAAATATGTGGTAAAAAGAAGAAAAAATTGTATCTTATTTTAACTAAACGCAAAGTCATTTCGATCATGTTAATCAACGTTTTAAATAGCAAGCAGCGCACTTGGTGACCTGATCGCAGCTGGAATGCGGTAGAGTTTCTACGTGAGCGCATATTGGTTGTGAAAGCTGAAATTCGGCAGCCAAACCCTCGCTTCTAGACCCGATTGTGGAGAGTTTTCGTATCCAACCAGAAGCGGTAACGGAATTTCGGTGTACGAATGACCGGTTTTGACAGCCGCATTCGAACGCAGCGAGTGCCGTCGCCGGGCCTCGACGGGCGTCCCCTTGGGTGTCTGGGACATACCAGTCGGCCAGCGAGCGGACACTGGCAGCGCTCATTTGCAGGGACCAGCTGGCGCCACGGCCGCCCTTAATGAAGCGTCGCGCCTACCCAGAATGCCGCGCGCCACTCCAGGGATTCCCGGGAATCCGCAGCGCCCACCGAGGTGGTCGGGGGATCCCCCGTGCTCAGCTTAGCATTTCGCCGCGGAATTAAATTCCCACGCGTTCCGAATAAGAGGCGAGAGTGCCTGTGGAATGGGTCGCTCATTACCACACTGACGGGCAAGATGCCTCCAATTGCCGCCAGCGTCCGACCCCGGCTGTCGTCTTCGAGCTGTAGACCCATATACTTCCTGAGACAGAAGCCTGTGAACTATTGCAGACATCAACCAGTACCCCAACAAACGCTCAAACACCCAACTAAGCATTAGATTTAAAAAATAAACATTCTTCTTTTAAGAAATATAAATATAAACATAGTTATTTAACATGGCCTCGCGTTAGTGGGGACGACGCTTCAAATCTCTGTCCGGCTACTCAGATTCAAGACTTCCGTGATTTCCCTCAATTGCTCCAGATAAATTCCTGGATGGTTCTCCATCCTTTAATAATCCGAGTTTGTGTTCCGCCTTTAATGGCCTTGCTGTCGACAGGATGTTAAACTCTCATCTTCCTTCCTTCCTTCCATAAACTGTATGGCATAGAGTACCCTGTATCACTGCTATAGTTCAATTCTTATATCTTGGCGGTTCGCGCATGCCCGCCCTGACGCAGGAGATTGATGCGTTGCCATTTGCACGCACCAAGAGAAGCAGCGCCATAGTATAGTATAGTTCGCAAACTTACGTTTAGGGGGGAGCGCGCAGTTTATGAAGTAAAGCCACCATGGCCGCATTAACCCATTCGCTGCTACAAACGACGTGCTTCCCGCATTCCGCGCGGTGCGCGATTTTGTCATCACTGCACTGCTCGCCTGTGCTGACACACAGTGTTCCGACTGCTTTGAGACACTTATCATTCGATTTCACAAAATCTATTTGACCCAAAAATTTGATTTTTACACATCTTCTTGACTGATACCTTTCCCACATAAATGACTTAATTTTGTTTCGATGTTCAACGCAGTTATTGTGCAGCATTAAATGTAATAAACCATTGCACAAAAATTTTGAAGAGTTTGCAGAGGCAAAAGTCCACAGTGTATACTTTCCATATGGTCGATATTAGTTGCCACTAGAAATTTCAAAAAATTACATTCAAACGATTAAAATTCATGAAGTAAGACACTTCGATATTGTTTTTAAATAAACTATTAAGCACTGTACAATATTTGAACTCGGAACCTTTTGCTTAGCAGCCCAACACTTTAACCGTTACGTTGACACAGCTCGTTGTACAACAGAATTCCTGGAGAACTTTAAAAAATCACGCAAAATACCGACAATCGCTATTGGTATGACTACGAATTACTCACGTTTCGGCGAAGTTCAGTAGGAAATAAACAATTACTGCTGTGCTTTATTGCGAAAAAGCAGTTAGTGAGAATGATACAAACACCTTTCCTTGCTATCGCCTGAATTAAGAGGCTTATTGCTTGTTTTGTTTAATTAATTAATAGAATATGAATCAATTGGTGTGAAGAACGCTTTTTCCAAACTTTCTATAAAAGAAATTCTGCCATCAAGACATTGCTTTTGTTCAATTACTTTATTTCTGACTGAACGTTTCTAAAACTGAAGACAATCGTCCGTGCTCTGCACTGCAGTCGAGCTCTGGCAACGTCGTTCTCTGTTCATTGGCTGACTGCGTTTTATGACGTCAGATGCGCAGAACGAACCTAAACTCAGCCGCCGTCGTAAATGACGCGCACTTTAGTCATTCCCTTTCCTGTTGCATTCGCAAATAGAAAAAGGGAAAAACGACTATGTACATGCTTCCGTAGGAGCCTCGATTTCTCTTAATCGTTTATGTCTTCGCGGCCCTTACGCAAGATGTATGTTGGTGACAGGTGGATCGTTCTGCAGTCTGTCGCAAATGGTTCTCGAAACTTTCTCAACAGTATTTTGCGAAAAATGGTTCAAATTGCTCTAAGCTTTATGGGACTTAACATGTGAGATCATCAGTACCCTAGAATTAGAACTACTTAAACCTAACTAACTTAAGGACATCACACACATCCATGCCCGAGGCAGGATTCGAACCTGCGACCGTATTAGCAGCGCGGTTCCGGAGTGAAGCGCCTAGAACCGCTCGGTCACAGCGGCCGGCTTTTGCGAAAAGAACATCTTCCTCCCTCCAGGCATTCCCTTTTGCGTGTTGATCGAACCTACAGGTAACAAATCCCGACTTTGATATCTTCCTTTAATCTTCGATGGGATCCCAAACACTCGATCAGCTCTCCAGAATGGGTGACGCAAGTGTTCGATATGTGGTCTCCTTTACAAAACAAAACACTTCCTAGAAATTTCCCAATAAACGGAAGTTAACTATTCGCCTTCCTTACAATCGGTCCTACATGCTCGTTCCATTTCATGTCCCTCTGCAACACTGCGTCTAAACATTTAATCGACGTAACTGCGTTGAGCAGAACGTTACCAATACAGTATTCGAACATTACAGATTAGTTTTTGCTACTAATCTGCATTAGCCTAAATTTATCCGCGTTTCGGGCAAGCTGCTATTCGTCAAACCAAACAGAAATTCCATCCAAGTCATACTGCATTATGCTACAGTCATTCAAAGACGACACTTACCCGTACATTGCAGCATCATCAGCGAACAATTGTAGATTGCTTTTCACCCTGTCCTTCAGCTTTTCATGCATAGTGCGATTATAATTGAAGTTCAAGTTTCAAAACGCTGTAAAAAAGAACCGCTGCTCAGAATGACGTCCAATTTGCACAAAATATCAAAGAAAATGGAAACTTCCTGGAAACAATAAAAATAACGAAAATTTTGCCACTAGATGGTGCTGTGAGCATCGCAACTTAAATAGGTTCGGCTACAAATGGCAGGTGAATCGTGGTAGACAGCTATAGTGTGAGTTGCCCGTTATGCCAACTACACTGTGCTTTGTGCATGATCCCAAAAGTTTAGCATTCAAAAGCGTGGCAGTGTTAGTTAGGTAAGCCCATCCACCACGGCAAGGGAAAAATTGGATTTTAATTGACGTTAGCCCAAAAATCACATAAAGAGCATAAAGAGCAACAGTGGAATCGGTTTTTTAACTGTCGTAAGACTGGAGCAAATATTCAATAAGCTGTCCATTGTCTTCAACCACAAGATGAAATCGAGAAATAGCTGCTTCACTGTGAAAAGTATGTGCTAAGGTCTGATCAGGGTAGCTCCAGAATATAGTCGGTAGTTGCCAACCACAAGGTGGAACAAGTTTAATATCTTTGAGTAGGAGGTTCTTTGATGGTTAAGAGAGCCGGGCGCGTGCAGTAAAAAACTGAGGGGTAGCAGGTAGGTGCCTGGAGAAAGCAGACGTGTGGTGACAGCTGTAAGGTAGATCGCGCTCGCTGCCCCAGACCAAACCTTTGCACGTAAGTGGGAGAAGATTTATAATGATTTCAAATTGGTTTTGTTAGATAATATTCAGAGTTAGGATTTGAATGTCCAAGGTTTGACACATCAAGCGTTTGGTAAAATTTTTTGTAACAGTGTTTCGTGCTATGATAGGTTTTGTGTATGACTTAAAATTTTAACAATATATATATTGTGATCAACATTGTGTTTATATTTAACAGCCTGAATCATAATCCAAATCCTTTGCTTAAATTGAATATGAAAATGAGTAGTAGAGTAGTTACCCACCAATGAAAGAACCAAGTAAACATCAGGGCCAAAAGTTAATTTTCCAGTACCATCTTAATGCCATTGCACAAACGGCATTAGTCTCTTAAATTTTATTGCTGAGTCAGATACATGTTGGATTTCTGACAAAATGGAGGAGTGCAAGAAACAAGTTCACGGACGCAGTCAGATGCAGGTTTGCTGAATAATTAATTTAGAACAGTCTTATCAATGATACTTTCACTGAATAAAAGGATACAATTTTGGTTAGATACTTTCAACTGTCTGTGCAATGTGGGGAGCAGCGCCATCTTGCATAAAAATGATTCTACCCACTCAGCCAAGCTATTAAACGATCCCATCAACCCGAACCACACGCTTACTTTTGCAGAATGTAGCAGTACCGATTGATGTGCGAGCGGTTTGTCCGTGGCCCATATTCTGCAATTCCATGTATTGAAATGTCCTTGGGGACATAAATGGGCTTCGTCTGCCTACAAAGTGTTCTGTGGCCATTCATTGTCAACTTCCACGCGAACAGGAAATTCAAGAGAAAACGTTTGTCTTACTGACAGGTCAGCATGAAGCTGCCCCAGAACATGGGTAAATTTGTATGGATAGCAATGGATGATGTTTCGTCGAATTTTATGGACCGTTCCCACAGGCATATTCAAAGTTCGAGCAATTTCCCGTGCACTGCATCATGTTTGCAAGTCACCACTCGACTCCTCCTGCAGTACTGTGGCCGCATCTTCCACTGACGTTGGATCAAGTGTTTTCCTCCCTCTGCCACATTCCACTTCAAAAGAATCTGTATATTCGAGATTACTAATCATTTTCTCCTAACCCTTGGCAGACCCCCGACCAACACTTTTTTTTTTTTTTATATCCTTGAATGTCTAACTTCTGCAGATCTATTGGCGCACAGTCACCATTCTTGTAAAAGCGCTTTACCAGCAGCACGGGATCCTGTATTGAGAAAGTCATGTCGAGCGTCTCAGACGCAAACTCAGGAACAGCCGTGTATTTTGAATATTCTGCCGCTTACAGCGCCTTCTAGTGGTAAAATTTTCATTAAATATTTTTTTTATTTCCAAAACTTTTCCCCTTCCTCGATAACATTCCGTTCGAATTTGACGTTATTCTGAGCAGTGGTTCTTTTTTTACGCGTTTTGGTACTGGAACTTCAATTATGATTATCCGGTATGATTCGAACAAGAGTGGCCCTATCACAGGTCCCTGGGGCACTCCTGACGATGCCTTTGTTTTTGATGAACACTCGTTGTCCATGATAGGGTACTGGGCTCTATTACTTTAAAAACTTCTTCGAGCCACTCACATATGTGAGAAACTGTTCTGTGTGCCCACATATTCGTCAACAGTCTGCAGTATAGCACTATGTCAGACTTTTCCTGCATATTTATGAAAATGGAATATGTCTATCGGAATTCGTTTATGGGCCACACGATACCGTGCGAAAAAAGGGCAGGCTGAATTTCACTGGATCGATCCTTTCTAAATCCGGTCTGATTTGTAGATAGAGCGTTTCTTTCTCGAGAAAATTTATTATATTCGAACATAGAATATTCCAAAGCATTCTGCAGCAAACCGACGTTTAGGATATTGGTCCGTAATTTTGCAGATCTGCTCTTTTGCCGTTTTCATCTACGGGAGCCCTCTGTATTTTTTTCTTCTGGCTTCGGGCTCACCGCTTGAGATATTCACGATAAATGCAAGACAAGAATGAGGTCAATGTCGATGAAAGTTTTTTACTTATTTAACATTGGAAATAATAAAACTAGCCTGGTTTTGCAGGTGTTTGTTAAACCAGTAACTAATGATTCTACAAGGAGGTTGCTACTGTTTATTTCTAAGAATTATTATCTATATTCAGTGCGGTGTCAGTCAATGCAGATCGGAAGTCAGGTGGCAGGCAAATTCGTCCGCATCGTCGCTTTTGTTGTCATTGCTACCAGGGTAGATAATCCTCTAACACAAATGTAAATCAGAGAAATTTCAGTTCGTACAGTGCTTTATCGAAAGTAGTTCTTCTCGCACACCGGTATCAATTGGAAAGGGAAAGTGATAAATTACGGAGATACTTTAAATACATTCCGCCACGTGCCGTACTGTGCCTTGCTGAGCACGAATGTAGGAGTAGACAGAGTCCAAGACCAGAACATACGCATCCATGTATGCTGCTTGCGTTTTATTCCTGTATTTAATGCTTCGATACACATTTCGACACCCATCTCATCATCAGGTGACGAATGAGATTATGCAAGTGCGTAACTAGTACCCTTGGAAGAAAGCATGCGCTAGCGACCTCGGGTACAGAGAGAGATATATATATATATTCGCTCCTTTGACGCATCGGCCAACTTCCGTTGCCATATCCATTACTCTTCGATACGCTCAACTATATTCAACGTGTACTGGTAACAGATAACTTTTAATCCTGGGACAGCGTCATTTATTGTCCGTCCACGTAGCTGATAACTTTTAATCCTGGGACAGCGTCATTTATTGTCCGTCCACGTAGCTGAGTGGTCGGCTTATATAGCTGCGGTACAGAGAACTCGGCTTCGATTCCCGGTACTGCCAAGGATTTTTCATTGGCGGGAAGACTAGTACGGTGTGCACCTGGCTTCGTGACGCCAAATGAGGAGCTTCTAGACCGAGCAGTAGGGGCTCCAAGGTCTGTAAAGCTGGCAAACGGCTGGGCGTGAGATCTGCGGACTACACGCCACTTCCTACCGCAATCGCTTGACGCAAAGGATGGAACGGTGGCCTGTCGCCGTCCCTTGGTCCTTCTTGACCTGGAAGAGGAGCTAGGAGTCTTTTCCATTTTTTTAGAGACAACAACACAGAACGTTATACAAAAAACGACAGATCTATCACGGCCATGTCATACTTTGGCATCGCGTCACACCGAGCGAGGTGGCGCAGTGGTTAGACATTGGACTCGCATTCGGGAGGACGACGGTTCAATCCCGCGTCCTGCCATCCTTATTTAGGTTTTCCGTGATTTCCCTAAATCGCTCCAGGCAAATGCCGGGATGGTCCCTTTCAAAGGGCACGGCCGCCTTTCTTCCCCGTCCTTCCCGAATCCGATGAGACCGATGACCTTGCTGGCTGGTCTCCTTCCTCAAAACAACCCCTCCCCCCCCCCCCCCCTCCAAACATCGCCATGAAGGATACAGAATGGATCAAAAACGTCAGAGATGCACCGAACAGAATGTCGTAGGGTAACATATTGATACAGAAGTGAGGATCTGACCACTTCCTGTCAGAAAGGTGACAGTTCGTAGTAATAGACGGAAAGTCATCAAGTAATGCAGAAGTAATATCCGGCGTTCCCCAAAGAAGTATTACAGGCCTTCTATTGTTCCTGATCTATATTAACGACATAGGAGACAATCTGAGTAGCCGTCGTAGTTTGTTTTCAGATGATGCTGTCATTTACCGTCTTGTGAAGTCATCAGATGACCAAAACGAATTGCAAAGTGATTTAGATAAGATATCTGTATGGTGCGAAAAATGGCAGATGACCCTGAATAAAGAAAAGTGAGAAGTTATATACATGAGTACTAAAAGAAATCCGCTAAATTTCGATTACGCGATAAGTCACACAAATCTCAAGGCTGTAAATTCAACTAAATGCTTAGGGATTACAATTACAAATAACCTCAGTTGGAACGATCACATAGATAATGTTGTGCGTAGATCAAACGAAAGACTGCGATTCATTGGCAGAACACTTAAAAGTGCAACAGGCCTACTAAAGAGACTGCTTACGCCACGCTTGTCCGCACTATCCTGGATTACTGCTGTGCGTTGTGGGATCCGCATCAGATGGGACTGAAGGATGACATCGAAAAAGTTCAAAGAAGGGCAGCTCGGTTTGTATTATCGCGAAATAGGGAAGATAGTGCCACAACATGATACATGAATTGGAGTGGCACTCATTGAAACAAAGGCGTTTTTCGTTGCGACGGGATTTTGTCATGAAATTTCAATCGCCAGTTTTCTCCTCCGATTGCGAAAACATTCTGTTGGCACCCACCTACATAGGGAGAAATGATCATCACGATAAAACAAGAGCCGCGCGGTTTGAGGCGTCCTGCACGGCCTGCGCGGCCCCTCCCGCCGGAGGTTCGAGTCCTCCCTCGGGCATGGGTGTGTGTGGTGTTCTTAGCATAAGTTGGTTTCAGTAGTGTGTAAGTCTACGGACCGATGACCTAAGCAGTTTGGTCCCTACGAGAGAAATCAGGGCTCGCACAGAAAAATTTAAGTGCTCGTTTTTCCCGCGCGCCTTTCGGGAGTGGAACGGTAGAGAGACAGGTTGAAGGTGGTTCATTGAACCCTCTGCCCGGCACTTTATTGTGAATAAAAGCCTAAAAGTCCTGTCACTGCAGTATCACAGTGACACAGTGAGATGTTTAGTATTGTATGGCTCAGAATGCCCGAATATGGTCAGGAAGGGAAAACTCTGGAAATTTGAACCAAAGGACAGAATGATTCTGAGAACAGTCATGAGTTCCGTCAACGCAGATGGGAGGGTTCTTTGTTGTGTCTGATTTTGTGAGTACCAACATCTAGAGTGCGCTACAGCAGCAATGTGAAAAAGGAGGCTGAACTTCCACAATGACACACCCGGGATACACATTTGGAATTCATGTCAAGGCTCTCCAGCACTGTATCTAAAAGCGCCTTGCGACAAATGGACAAGAATTGTAAGGGAATATCTGTGGCAACTAGAAATTGAACTCAGTGACGTTATTTATGATACAGATCAATAGAGAATGTTCATCAAAACATCAGATTCTCTCCATTCACGACATAAAATCAATAAAAGTGCATCTGAGCACTTGAGTGACACACGCACAGGAAAGGAAAGAGACCCGTAGTTCTGTATGGGAGGATACTGGACTAAAAGTGAAGCTAGGTAGAAGTGAGAGAAATATGTGCTCCAACGTAGGCCTAAACGGAAATAAATATACACATAATCATATAATATCGGATAACAATAAGTATCATATATAAGTTGCTTCAATAAAGAATAATGCACACATTCATAAAATGCAGTCTGACTGTTATCCCTTGTGTTTTTACAGACACCCGTAGTTATAAAGCACAACGGAACATTTTGTTTGACTTACTATATTCTAGATTAGCAACACAGACTAAAATTTATTCTTTCATGTATAAAGTTGTTATACTTCGTCAAAATGACCTTGCAACGTCTCAACACCACAAAGTGAGTGAATAAGATGTCAAATAGCCGCCGTCTCGAAGCTCTCGAAGTCATTTACCTTATCTGACCTGAAAGTAATTTACTAGTCTAAAATTTTGGTCTTTGTGAGCACCCACTACGAGCAGAAATCGATTTTTGATTAAAAACCTACTTGGATTAGGAAAGAGAACATTTAATTCAAGCACTTCCATGTAGGTATTAGGGTACGCGTCTCACTTGCTCTCTTTTAGTATCTGATAAAACTGACGCTTCAGTATAAGAAAGGTGTGAATTTGAAATACAGATATGATATTTGCACTAACTTTATAATTGTTATTGTACCTCAAAATTTACAAAACCTTTACACAGTTCAAGTGATTAATCTAAAAACACCTACTGCTCTGAGCTTAGTCATACAAAGATCGATTCATTAATATATGTCTGAAAAATTGCAATGGAAAATGGCATATCTATTCGGTAAGTGGAAAACTGACGTATTGCACCAGATCACGGTCTAAAGTCAGTTAATAAACCGAGCAAGATCCGTCACACATGGATCTCAGTCGTCAGCGCCAGTCTGCTCCACATTCGACAAGAAGACCTAATCAACCACACTGCTCCAATGTAACATGACAAGTCATAGAGAAAAAGTACACATTACCTCGTGTTGCTGAGTAGACAAAGAGCGGGGAGCGGAATATGCTTGTTCTCCTCACCTCCTCAGTACGAACTTATTACTGCACTCATGCATAGCTGTCTCTCTCCCTTTCAGTGCATCTTATTGTATCGAAGATCATTACCACTTCATAGCGGACAACTGTCCGACCATCTGATACAATTTCTAGCGACCCCTTCCTGGCCAGAAACCTCTGCCTGCTCGCCACCACAACAACAGACACACTCCCAACCGCCTGCTACACTATCACTGCCACGTCCTCGTTTCAAAAAACTAGTCTGCCCAAGCAAGCTGACCACACCTTCGCTGTTCGTTAGTTGGGCCACAACTCGCTCCAAAGGCCACAGGCAAAGATTTAAGTGCAGTCAATGTAGCAGAGCAAACGTTGAAGTCGATGTACATCTGCATCTACATGGATACTCTGCAAATCACATTTAAGTGCCTGGCAGAGGGTTCATCGAACCACATTCACAATAATACTCTATTGTTCCAATCTCGTACAGATCGCAGAAAAACGAACATCTATATCTTTCCGTCAAGCTCTGATTTCCTTTACTTTATTGCGAAGATAGTTTCTCCCTATGTAGGTCAGAGTCAGCAAAATATTTTCGCATTCGGAGGAGAAAATTCGTGATTGGAATTTCGTGAGAAGATTCCGGCGCAACGAAAAACGCCTTTGTTTTAATGATGTCCACCGCAAGTCCTTTATCATTTCAGTGACACTCCCCCCCCCCCCTATGCAGCGATAATACAAAACGCTCTGCCCCTCTTCGAACTTTCTCGATGTACTCCATCAATCCTATCTGGTAAGGATCACACACGGTGCAGCACTATTCTAAAAAAGGACGGACAAGCGTTGTGTAGGCAGTCTTTTTAGTAGATCAGTTAGATTTTCTTAGTGTTCTGCCAATAAAGCGCAGTCTTTGGTTAGCCTTACCCACAACATTTCCTATGTGTTATCGGTACAAAAGCAAAAGTGCGTGGCAGTAATTCACATGTAAATAAACAAATATACGGAAAATAGCTGATTAAGGGAGACAGCTTTCAGAAGCAACGTGAAAGAAATGCAATTATTGTAAATTATTGAAAGAACAAAACTAAACAGAGTGCATACATACACCAAAAAAACGTTTTGCAACACCCCGGTTCTCAGAACTCCTGAAGATAGACGTTGACTCTCGATATTGTATCACAAACACAGTCCCTCTGACTGTTCAGTTGATGTCACTAAAACCGCACAAAGATGTAAACAATCATGCATGAACAGCGGACGGAGGGGGTCCGACAGCCGGTCAGTTCCAGTCATTCCACCACGAAGGAGGAACACAGCTCGTCTTTTCTCTATCTTTTTTCGATCGCGTCCGCATTGTCAATTTGTGCCAGGAAGGGCTCTCAACAAGGGAAGTGTCGGAGCGAACCAAAGTGATGTTCTTCGGACATGGAGGAGATTCAGAGACACAGGAACTGTCAATAACATGCCACGGTCAGGGCGCCCAAGTGCTACCACTGCAGTGAATGACCGCTGCCTAAGGATTATGGCTCGGAGGAACCCTGACAGCAACGCCACCATGTTCAATAATGCATTTCGTGCAGCCACAGGACGTCGTGTTATGACTCAAACTGTGCGCAATAGGCTGCATGATGCGCAACTTCTCTCCCGACGTCCATGGCGAGGTCCATCCTTGCAACCGCGACACCATGCAGCGCGGTACAGATGGACCCAATAACAAGCCGAATAGACCGCTCAGGATTGGCAGCACGGCCGGCCTGAGTGGCCGAGCGGTTCTAGGCGCTACAGTCTGGAACCGCGCAACCGCTACGGTCGCAGGTTCGAATCCTGCCTCGGGCATGGATGTGTGTGATGTCCTTAGGTTAGGTTTAAGTAGTTCT